>NC_092711.1:48823380-49140046 GCF_047496885.1 Scyliorhinus torazame | reverse complement strand
TATTTACAGTGGTCTCTGGGTGGTTTATCTTTATTTGCAGTGGTTCCCGGGTGGTTTATCTTTATTTGCAGTGGTCCCCGGGTGGTTTATCTTTATTTACAGTGGTCCCTGGGTGGTTTATCTTTATTTACAGTGGTCACCGGGTGGTTTATCTTTATTTACAGTGATCCCTGGGTGGTTTATCTTTATTTACAGTGGTCCCTGGGTGGTTTATCTTTATTTACAGTGGTCCCTGGGTGGTGTATCTTTATTTACAGTGGTTCCCGGTTGGTTTATCTTTATTTACAGTGGGACCTGGGTGGTGTATCTTTATTTACAGTGGTCCCTGGGTGGTTTATCTTTATTTACAATCGTTCCCGGGTGGTTTATCTTTATTTGCAGTGGTCCCCGGGTGGTTTATCTTTATTTACAGTGGTCCCTGGGTGGTTTATCTTTATTTACAATGGTTCCCGGGTGGTTTATCTTTATTTACAGTGGTCCCCGGGTGGTTTATCTTTATTTACTGTGGTCTTTGGGTGTTTTATCTTTATTTACAGTGGTCCCCGGGTGGTTTATCTTTATTTACAGTGGTCCCCGGGTGGTTTATCTTTATATACAGTGGTCTCTGTGTGGTTTATCTTTATTTACAGTGGTCTCTGGGTTGTTTATCTTTATTTACAGTGGTTCCCGGGTGTTTTATCTTTATTTACAGTGGTCCCTGGGCGGTTCATCTTTATTTACAGTGCTTACCGGGTGGTTTATCTTTATTTGCAGTGGTCCCTGGGCGGTTTATCTTTATTTACAGTGGTCCCTGGGTCGTTTATCTTTATTTACAGTGGTCCCTGGGTGGTTTATCTTTATTTACACTGGTCCCTGGGCGGTTTATCTTTATTTACAGTGGTCCCTGGGTGGTTTATCTTTATTTACAGTGATCCCTGGGTGGTTTATCTTTATTTACAGTGGTCCCTGGGTGGTTTATCTTTATTTACAGTGGTCCCTGGGTGGTTTATCTTTATTTACAGTGGTCCCTGGGTGGTTTATCTTTATTTACAGTGATCCCTGGGTGGTTTATCTTTATTTACAGTGGTCCCTGGGTGGTTTATCTTTATTTACAGTGGTCTCTGGGTAGTTTATCTTTATTTACAGTGGTTCCCGGGTGGTTTATCTTTATTTGCAGTGTTCCCCGGGTGGTTTATCTTTATTTACAGTGGTTCCCGGGTGGTTTATCTTTATTTACAGTGGTTCCCGGGTGGTTTATCTTTATTTGCAGTGGTCCCTGGGCGGTTTATCTTTATTTACAGTGGTCCCGGGGTCGATTATCTTTATTTACAGTGGTCCCTGGGTGGTTTATCTTTATTTACAGTGGTCCCTGGGTGGTTTACCTTTATTTACAGTGTTCCCTGGGTGGTTAATCTTTATTTACAGTGGTCCCTGGGTGGTTTATCTTTATTTGCAGTGGTCCCTGGGTGGTTTATCTTTATTTACAGTGGTCTCTGGGTGATTTATCTTTATTTACAGTGGTCCCTGGGTGGTTTATCTTTATTTACAGTGGTCCCTGGGTGGTTTATCTTTATTTACAGTGGTCCCCGGGTGGTTTATCTTTATTTACAGTGGTCCCTGGGTGGTTTATCTTTATTTACAGTGGTCTCTGGGTGGTTTATCTTTATTTACAGTGGTCCCTGGGTGGTTTATCTTTATTTACAGTGGTCCCCGGGTTGTTTATCTTTATTTACAGAGGTCCCTGGGTGGTTTATCTTTATTTACAGTGGTCCCTGGGTGGTTTTTCTTTATTTACAGTTGTCCACGTGTGGTTTATCTTTATTTACAGAAGTCCCTGGGTGGTTTATCTTTATTTACAGTGGTCCCTGGGTGGTTTATCTTTATTTACAGTGGTCTGTGGGTGGTTTATCTTTATTTACACTGGTCCCCGGATGGTTCATCTTTATTTACAGTGGTCCCCGGATGGTTCATCTTTATTTACAGTGGTCCCCGGATGGTTCATCTTTATTTACAGTGGTCCCTGGGTGGTTTACCTTTATTTACAGTGGTCCCTGGGTGGTTAATCTTTATTTACAGTGGTCCCTGGGTGGTTTATCTTTATTTGCAGTGGTCCCTGGGTGGTTTATCTTTATTTACAGTGGTCTCTGGGTGATTTATCTTTATTTACAGTGGTACCTGGGTGGTTTATCTTTATTTGCAGTGGTCCGTCGGTGGTTTATCTTTATTTACAGTGGTCCCTGGGTCGTTTATCTTTATTTACAGTGGTCCCTGGGTGGTTTATCTTTATTTACAGTGGTCTCTGGGTGGTTTATCTTTATTTACAGTGGTTCCCGGTTGGTTTATCTTTATTTGCAGTGGTCCCCGGGTGGTTTATCTTTATTTACAGTGGTCCCTGGGTGGTTTATCTTTATTTACAGTGGTCACCGGGTGGTTTATCTTTATTTACAGTGATCCCTGGGTGGTTTATCTTTATTTACAGTGGTCCCTGGGTGGTTTATCTTTATTTACAGTGGTCCCTGGGTGGTGTATCTTTATTTACAGTGGTTCCCGGTTGGTTTATCTTTATTTACAGTGGTCCCTGGGTGGTGTATCTTTATTTACAGTGGTCCCTGGGTGGTTTATCTTTATTTACAATCGTTCCCGGGTGGTTTATCTTTATTTGCAGTGGTCCCCGGGTGGTTTATCTTTATTTACAGTGGTCCCTGGGTGGTTTATCTTTATTTACAATGGTTCCCGGGTGGTTTATCTTTATTTACAGTGGTCCCCGGGTGGTTTATCTTTATTTACTGTGGTCTTTGGGTGTTTTATCTTTATTTACAGTGGTCCCCGGGTGGTTTATCTTTATTTACAGTGGTCCCCGGGTGGTTTATCTTTATTTACAGTGGTCTCTGTGTGGTTTATCTTTATTTACAGTGGTCTCTGGGTTGTTTATCTTTATTTACAGTGGTTCCCGGGTGTTTTATCTTTATTTACAGTGGTCCCTGGGCGGTTCATCTTTATTTACAGTGCTTACCGGGTGGTTTATCTTTATTTGCAGTGGTCCCTGGGCGGTTTATCTTTATTTACAGTGGTCCCTGGGTCGTTTATCTTTATTTACAGTGGTCCCTGGGTGGTTTATCTTTATTTACAGTGGTCCCTGGGCGGTTTATCTTTATTTACAGTGGTCCCTGGGTGGTTTATCTTTATTTACAGTGATCCCTGGGTGGTTTATCTTTATTTGCAGTGGTCCCCGGTTGGTTTATCTTTATTTACAGTGGTCCCTGGGTGGTTTATCTTTATTTGCAGTGGTCCCCGGCTGGTTTATCTTTATTTACTGTGGTCCCTGGGTGGTTTATCTTTATTTACAGTGGTCCCTGTGTGGTTTATCTTTATTTACAGTGGTCCCCGGGTGGTTTATCTTTATTTACAGTGGTCCCTGGGTGGTTTATCTTTTTTTACAGTGGTCCCTGGGTGGTTTATCTTTATTTACAGTGGTCCCTGGGTAAGTTATCTTTATTTACAGTGGTTCCCGGGTGGTTTATCTTTATTTGCAGTGGTCCCCGGGTGGTTTATCTTTATTTACAGTGGTCCCTGGGTGGTTTATCTTTATTTACAGTGGTCCCTGGGTAGTTTATCTTTATTTACAGTGGACCCTGGGTGGTTTATCTTTATTTACAGTGGTCCCTGGGTGGTTTATCTTTATTTACAGTGGTCCCTGGGTGGTTTTTCTTTATTTACAGTGGTCCCTGGGTGGTTTATCTTTATTTACAGTGGTCCCTGGGTGGTTTATCTTTATTTACAGTGGTCCCTGGGTGGTTTATCTTTATTTACAGTGGTCCCTGGGTGGTTTATCTTTATTTACAGTGGTCCCTGCGTGGTTTATCTTTATTTACAGTGGTCTCTGGGTGGTTTATCTTTATTTGCAGTGGTCCCCGGGTGGTTTATCTTTATTTACAGTGGTCCCTGGGTGGGTTATCTTTATTTACAGTGGTCCCTGGGTAGTTTATCTTTATTTACAGTGGTCCCTGGGTGGTGTATCTTTATTTACAGTGGTCCCTGGGTGGTTTATCTTTATTTACAGTGGTCCCTGGGTGGTTTATCTTTATTTACTGTGGTCCCTGAGTGGTTTATCTTTATTTACAGTGGTCCCTGGGTGGTTTCTCTTTATTTATAGTGGTCCCTGGGTGGTTTATCTTTATTTACAGTGGTCCCTGGGTGGTTTATCTTTATTTACAGTGGTCTCTGTGTGGTTTATCTTTATTTACCGAGGTCCCTGAGTGGTTTATCTTTATTTACATTGGTCCCTGGGTGGTTTATTTTTATTTACACTGGTCCCTGGGTGGTTTATCTTTATTTACAGTGGTCCCTGGGTGGTTCATCTTTATTTACAGTGGTCCCTGAGTGGTTTATCTTTATTTACAGTGGTCCCTGGGTGGTTTATCTTTATTTACAGTGGTCCCTGGGTGGTTTATCTTTATTTACAGTGGTCCATGGGTGGTTTATCTTTATTTACAGTGGTCCCTGGGTGGTATATCTTTATTTACAGTGGTGCCTGGGTGGTTTATCTTTATTTACAGTGGTCCCTGGGTGGTTTATCTTTATTTACAGTGGTCCCTGGGAAGTATATCATTATACTGTATCATTTAGTGGGCAGCACAGTGTATTATTATGTCATTTAGCACCACTATATCATTTAGTGTGCAGCACGGTAGCATTGTGGATAGCACAATTGTTTTTCAGCTCCAGGGTCCCAGGTTCGATTCCGGCTTGGGTCACTGTCTGTGCGGAGTCTGCACATCCTCCCAGTGTGTGCGTGGGTTTCCTCCGGGTGCTCCGGGTTTTTCCCACAGCCCAAAGATGTGCAGTTTACGTAAATTGGCCATGATAAGCAAAATGGTGAGTCGCAAAAAGTTGGTCTGCAGGTGCAACAGGTGATTAAGAGGGATGGAGTTCAAGACTAGTGAGTTTATGCTGCAATTGTATAAGGTGTTGGCGAGGCCGCATCAGGAGTATTGTGTTCAGTTTTGGTCTCCTTACCTGAGAAAGGACATATTGGCACTGGAGGGAGTGCAGAGGAGATTCACGAGGTTGATCCCAGAGTTGAGGGGATTAGATTATGACGAGAAGTTGAGTAGACTGGCATTGTACTCATTGGAGTTTAGAAGGATGCGGGGGGATCTTATTGAAACATATTAAATTATGAAGGGAATAGATAGGATAGATGCGGGCAGGTTGTTTCCCCTGGTCGGGGAAAGCAGAAATAGGGGGCATAGCCTCAAAATAAGGGGAAGTAGATTTAGGACGGAGTGTAGGGGGAACTTCTTCACCTAAAGGGTTGTGAATCTCTGGAACTCCTTGCCCAGTGAAGCAGTTGAGGCTCCTTCTTTAAACGTTTTTAAGAAAAAGATAGATGCCTTTCTAACGAATAAAGGGATTCGGGGATATGGTGTATGGGCCGGAGAGTGGAGCTGAGTCCACAAAGATCAGCCATGATCTCATTAAATGGCGGAGCAGGCTCGAGGGGCCAGATGGCCTACTCCTGCTCCTAGTTCTTATGTTCTTATGATAAATTGCCCTTATTGTACAAAATTGCCTTTAGTGTTGGGTGTGGTTACTCGCTTATGGGGATAGGGTGGAGGTGTGGACTTGGATAGTGTGCTCTTTCCAAGAGCCGAATACTCTACCCAGGGACCACAGTAAATCATAGATCATAGAATTTACAGTAAATTCTATGATCTATGATTTACTGTGGTCCCTGGGTAGAGTATTATTATTTACAGTGATCCCTGGGTGGTATATCATTATTTTCAGTGGTCCCTGGGTAGTATATCATAGTTTGTCATAGAATTTACAGTGCAGAAGGAGGCCATTCGGCCCATCGAGTCTTCACCGGCTCTTGGAAAGAGCACCCTACCCAACACTACTCAACACCTCCACCCCATCCCCATAACCCAGTAACCCCACCCAACACTATCATTATTTACAGTAGGCCCTGCTTAGTATATCAATATTTGCAGTGGTCCATGGGTAGTATATCATTATTTACAGTGGTCCCTGGGTAGAATATCATTATTTACAGTGGTCACCGGGTAGAATATCATTATTTACAGTGGTCCCTGGTAGTATATCATTATTTACAGTGAATCCTGGGTAGTATATCACTATCTGGTATATCTTTCTCTACAGAGGTCACTGGGTAGTAAATTACTATTTACAGTGACCCCTGTGTTGTACATCATTATTTACAGCGGCCCCTGGGTAGTATGTCATTATTTACAGTAATCCCTGATCAGGATATCACTATTTACAGTAGTCGCTGATAGCATATCATTATTTACAGTGGTCCCTGGGTAATATGTCATGATTTACAGTTGTCTCTGATTAGAATATCGTTATTTCCAGTGGTCCCTGGCTGGTCTGTCATTATTTACAGTGGGCCCTGTGCAGTATATCTTATTTACAGTGGTTCCTGGGTAGTTAATCATTATTTACAATGGTCCCTGGGAAGTATATCATTATTAACAGTGGTCCCTGGGTGATTTATAAATATTAACAGCGGTCCCTGGGTAGCAAATCATTATTTACTGTGGTCCCTGGGTAGTATATCATTATTTACAGTGATCCTATGCAGGAGATCATTATTTACTGGGGTCCCTGTGTAGAATATCATTATTTACAGTTGTCCCTGAGTGGTATATCATTATTTACAGTGGTACCTAGGTAGCATATCATTATTTACAGTGGTCCCTGTGTAGAATATCATTATTTACAGTGGTCCCTGGGCAGTATATCATTATTTGCAGTGGTACCTAGGTAGCATATCATTATTTACAGGGGTCCCTGGGTAGAATATCATTATTTACAGTGTTCCCTGAGTGGTATATCATTATTTACAGTGGTACCTAGGTAGCATATCATTATTTACAGTGGTCCCTGTGTAGAATATCATTATTTACAGTGGTCCCTGGCCAGTATATCATTATTTGCAGTGGTACCTAGGTAGCATATCATTATTTACAGGGGTCCCTGGGTAGAATATCGTTATTTAAAGTGTTCCCTGAGTGGTATACCATTATTTACTGTGGTACCTAGTGAAGGAAACTTTAATTTAAGGAATCTTAACCTGTCGAACTACACCAAGTTTGGGGAAGCTTAGTTAATGAATCAAGTCCTGGCGCAATACGACAAGTTGTAAGATTTGTACTCTGCTATTCGGTTTTCAGTAGCACTTTGCGAATACTGGAACTCAGCAGAAATTTGCAGTATAAACTCCTCAGGTGCCAAAAAGAATTGTTTTATTTGTAGTCGCTTGATTACAATTTGAAAGTCATTTAAAAGGCAATTCGTAGACAATTCGAAGCTTTCAGAGAATTACAGACATTATCTTTCTTTGCTTAGGCAGACAGCTCGAAAGTAACTTTTAAAAGGTCAAAGTCTGGCAATGAAACATGAAGAGAGAGAGAAAGCTAATCTTCAGCTAAACTCAAAGTCAAAAGTGGACTAACATCACTGACACAGACTGGTAGACTGACAGAACCCCCAAAGACATCTCTAAAATGGAGACTATAAAGGACAAAACTGACTAAACTAACAGAAAGACAACACAAAGACATCTCCTCAACACACCCCCCCAAAGACAACACACTTTCAAAGACAATAAAACCTAAAATGGCGGGGAGAAACTTTTCAGTTATACACTTTCATATCTGTCTTAAATCGTCTAATTACACCCCAATATAATCCTAATTGGTTTGGGTTAGACTCAAACACATTTGATTTGATGGCAAGCCGTCCATCTTCAATGTGCAACATCAGCTTTTCTGACCTAGCTGTTATCTGCATTGTGAACAATGGTGCATTCATGTTGCTGTGTATTCAATCCCTTGACCTTGACAATTAGCACAAGACAGTGTCATTATCTTGAAAATATGCATTTGCCAGAACAACGGACTTCAGTAAAAGTGAATTATGCTGTATAAATGGGTATTTAAAACTGGGGCTCAACATTTATGCTTAAACAGCTATCTTTTACCTATACTAGTTGTATTTGAAATACTTGGCTTCTACAGTCGGCCCTTTGATAAATCGAAAAATTGAGATATATCAGAAAAGATTAAAATACATCATTAATGCGATAGGACAGGTAAAAGCGCAAAGAATCATTGCAGTTTTAAACAATAAAATGGAATTAACATTGCAACAGGCATTTCAAAATAATTATTATAAATAATAAATTAGTCAAATTTGATCACATTGGTAATTAATAATAACTTCTTGTAAAATGATTATACAATAAAAGTTGAGCATATGATCTAGTAATAAATGGTAAAATGATTATCAAAATTGATGTCAAGTCTTTGACATCTTCTGGATAATACACAAAAACTTGTTGAAAGGGTTAATTTTCTTGCAGAGACAAAAAGAGGCGTATAGCTTGGAATGATGCCATTCGCATCTTTAAACATTTTTTTGTCACTCAAATGGACTGGGAGTAAAAGTTGGATTGCTGCCAAATTCCCGCCACCAAATTTCTTTGAACGATATGTTCTTTTGGCTTTTAACCAATGATTGTTGGTTTTTTTTTTTAAAACCAGCTTCCACATTGTTTGAAGTATTAATTTCCAGGCTAATTTTAAACATTTATTTTAAAATATCAAATACAATATCTTATTAAATATATAACTGAACCAATCTTGTGCTGTATCTTGATTTTCTGTAGATGAATTTGTCGATTCTGTTAAAGGAAACACAGCTAACAAGATATGTTAATTTCTTTAAATTAATAAAGCAACATTCAGAATAATTACAGTTTTCTTAAGTTGACAGTTCTTGGCAACTTTTTAGCGATACATTGAGGGTTCTTTAGCTGCTTTGATGGCAGCCGTTCTCTTCTGAGTAAGTTCCCTTTCTCGTTTGGAAATTTTCTGTTCCAAGTAAACATCTTTCTGGGCAATTTGTGCTTTGTGAAAGCTAGCTTTGTGATTGTTAGTACTGAGGTGGTTCAAGACCACCCGTAAGTCTTTGTCATGATCATCTTTATTGATGGAGGTTATCAGAACATCATCTTCATATTGGATAATGGTGGAAGGCCGAACAGGCAGTTGCCTGAGATGATTCTGTAAAGCCATGTGGTAAACAGTTGGGCTATTATGATACTGTTGTTGATTAACTGTAAAAGCAAACCATGGTTGTAGTTGCTTAGCCAGTGTTGCTGACCAGAAGCCATACTGGGTGTGTCTTGTTGGTACGTGTTACATGGTTGACCACGAGGTGGAGATGTATTGTAGTGAACATTGTCTACTTCATTATCATCTCTTGAATCCATCCGTTGTTTTTGATAGCATTTTGCCATCCAGTGTCCTACTTTACCACAGGAAAGACATTGTGGTATTTCCTTACGTGATTTTAATGGAGCAAGGGAACGTGTTTGTTCTAGCGCTTGTGGTGAAATTGTAGTTACTGCTGATATTCCTGCAGGTGCTGCAACAGCCACCGCTGGAGCAGCAGGTAACATGGGCTGGATTTGAGCAATAGGCTGCATTTGAGCAGCTGCAGTGTTAAAAGTTGCTTAATTGTGCAAACCACGATCTATCTGAATGCATCGGTCAACTATGTCTCGGTATGTGCCAGCTGTGGCCCAAGCTGGTAAAACCAAATTCAAGGCAGCAGAAACTCCAGGTTTAACACCGGCTATAAAAGCCGTTTTTAATGGACTTAAAGTGCTTGCATCCCATGTGTCATTTTCCTGGTCGAGTGTCATCCCTGAATATTCCATCCAAGTATGTAAAAATCTTTCCTCAAAATCCTGAATATCTTCATCATTTTTTTGAAAGCAAGCTGTGATCTTAGACCAATTGGTCCTCGGGGGGCGAAATTGTAATAGCCAATTCTTGATTGTTAGCCAACCAGCTTCTAAATTTTGCAAATCGTCTCCAAGGGCAACTTCTACTTCATTTCTAAGGGTTGAACTGATGCGAGTACCTAGCATGATAGTCAGAATTTGTACTCCATCAAATGGGTGGAGACTGTAAATGGCTTGTAATCTGTGAATTCCATCCCATGTGGTCTTACCACCCTTTTTAGGGTGTGGAAGACCCTTGGACCATTCGTCAATTTTAGAAGGATCAATTTGTTCATGAACCCATTGGTGGTCAAATATGTTTCTAGTGATAGTTTCACCATCTTCCTCTATTTTTTTGCTTCCAACTCTAACCCGTTTGTGTTTTAAAGGGGCTAGTCGAATTGCTTTAGTATTTTGTATTGTAGGAACACTATCTTTGTCTGATTCATCCGACAGAGAAAATGATTTATGTTTAACAATTGATCTTGGCTGTGCAATTTCCGATTGTGCCACTAGGTGGGTGGCTTGGACTGCTTTCTGAGTTTGTTCAATCTTTTGTACAGAAAGCATGTTTGTCAAAGAATTGCAATGTTCAGTCACGCTGGTTATATTTCTTTCTAAAACACATCTTTCTTTCACTAACTTGCAATTTTCAAGTTCAATTCGCTCAGTTTTTAATTGCAATTGTCGGTATTTTGACTCCACTTCAAAGACTTGATTTTGGAATTCTGTTATTTGAAAAGATAACTGCTGGAGTTCAGAGGTTTTGTTTCGCAAATCTGTTTTAATTTCATCAGAATGCTCAAGTTTGGATTTTGCATCTTGCAATTCTTCAACAACTGCAATTAGTTGCTTTTTAGTGGACCTCTACTCATCATCGCTTCGCTCAGTAGTTAATTGCAACTGTTGGTATTTTGACTCCACTTTAAAAACTTGGATTTGAAATTGCTGGAGTTCAGAGGTTTTGTTTTGCAAATCTGTTCTAATTTCATCATAATGCTCAAGTTTGGATTTTGCAACTTGCAAATCTGTTTTAATTTCATCAGAATGCTCAAGTTTGGATTTTGCATCTTGCAAATCTGTTTCAAGTTTGGATTTTGCATCTTGCAATTCTGTTTTAATTTAATCATAATGCTCAAGTTTGGATTTTGCAACTTGCAAATCTATTTTAATTTCATCATAATGCTCAAGTTTGGACTTTGCATCTTGCAATTCTGTTTTAATTTCATCATAATGCTCAAGTTTGGATTTTGCAACTTGCAAACCTGTTTTAATTTCATCAGAATGCTCAAGTTTGGATTTTGCATCTTGCAAATCTGTTTTAATTTCATCATAATGCTCAAGTTTGGATTTTGCAACTTGCAATTCTGTTTCGAGTTTGGATTTTGCATCTTGCAAATCTGTTTTAATTTCATCATAATGCTCAAGTTTGGATTTTGCAACTTGCAAATCTATTTTAATTTCATCATAATGCTCAAGTTTGGACTTTGCATCTTGCAATTCTGTTTTAATTTCATCATAATGCTCAAGTTTGGATTTTGCAACTTGCAATTCTGTTTCGAGTTTGGATTTTGCATCTTGCAAATCTGTTTTAATTTCATCATAATGCTCAAGTTTGGATTTTGCAACTTGCAAATCTATTTTAATTTCATCATAATGCTCAGGTTTGGACTTTGCATCTTGCAATTCTGTTTTAATTTCATCATAATGCTCAAGTTTGGATTTTGCAACTTGCAATTCTGTTTCAAGTTTGGATTTTGCATCTTGCAAATCTGTTTTAATTTCATCATAATGCTCAAGTTTGGATTTTGCAACTTGCAAATCTATTTTAATTTCATCATAATGCTGAAGTTTGGACTTTGCATCTTGCAATTCTGTTTTAATTTCATCATAATGCTCAAGTTTGGATTTTGCAACTTGCAAACCTGTTTTAATTTCATCAGAATGCTCAAGTTTGGATTTTGCATCTTGCAAATCTGTTTCAAGTTTGGATTTTGCATCTTGCAATTCTGTTTTAATTTCATCAGAATGCTCAAGTTTGGATTTTGCATCTTGCAAATCTGTTTTAATTTCATCATAATGCTCAAGTTTGGAGTTTGCAACTTGCAAATCTGTTTTAATTTCATCAGAATGCTCAAGTTTGGATTTTGCATCTTGCAAATCTGTTTCAAGTTTGGATTTTGCATCTTGCAATTCTTCAACAACTGCAATTAGTTGCCTTTTAGTAGATCTATACTCATCATCACTTCGTTCAGTATTTAATTGCAGCTGTTGGTATTTTGACTCCACTTCAAAAACTTGATTTTGGAATTCTGACTCCACTTTAAAAACTTGATTTTGAAATTCTGCGATTTGAACATTTAACTGCTGGAGTTCAGAGGTTTTATTTTGCAAATCTGTTCTAATTTCATCATAATGCTCAAGTTTGGATTTTGCATGTTGCAAATCTTCAAGAACTGCACTTAGTTGGTCTTTAGTGGACTGAAGCTGATGATCACTTTTATTTTTAACAGTGATCTCTTGCTGACTGTGTATCTGTCCCGTAATTACCAGGGACCATTTTACACGTTCTGCACCATGTAATCGTGTGCATTTTCCCCATGCTCTCTTGATATTATTGAAGGACCACTGTCCTCTGGGGATATCATACTTTGATTCAATTTTTTTTTAGGTTTCACATAGGTTAAAATGTCTACGAGTGAAAGATCTACAATCCCCCAACATATCTTCAACAGAAACATCTGGTATTCCAGCACCCCCCTTGGATGTAGTGGGGAGTAATTTTCTGTCTGCTAAAGGCTCTGAATCTACACTTTGAATTGGATCAGCCATAACTTTTCTTGATCGCTGACTGCCGTTTTATTTTAGTTACTGCAGTAACTAATCTTCCAGTCACGCCTGATAGTCTGACCGACTGGCACTTGATTTATTTAACAGTTTATAAAAAATGTTCTTTTCAAGGGTCGAAGTACTGATTGATGCGGCTTTAAGACTTTTAATGGGTGAAAAAGATATTTCTTACCCCAGTCTATCCGTGGGTTCCGGCTGTCTTCTGGGCCTCCTCCGATTATCTCCGAAGCTTCCCGAAGGTTCCCGACCTCCTCCGATTATCTTCGAAGCTTTCCGTCGTCACCTGGGCCTCCGAAGGTCGTCCTCAGTACTCCCCCCCCCGACTGCCTGACTACGCCAAAATGAAAGAATCTTTAATTTATAGGGATCTTAACCTGTCGAACCACGCCAAGTTTGGGGGAAACTTAGTTGATGAATCAAGTCCTGGCGCAATACGACAAGTTGTAAGATTTGTAATATTTGTAGACTGTGTTAAGTTGTTGTTCGATTCCTTGTATTATTCGACTGTGTATAGTTGAAGGAATTTATATCATCTCTGCTATTCGGTTATCAGTAGCACTTTGCGAATACTGGAACTCAGCAGAAATTTGCAGTATAAACTCCTCAGGTGCCAAAAATAATTGTTTTATTTGTAGTCGTTTGATTACAATTTGAAAGTCATTTAAAAGGCAATTCGTAGACAATTCGAAGCTTTCAGAGAATTACAGACATTATCTTTCTTTGCTTAGGCAGACAGCTCGAAAGTAACTTTTAAAAGGTCAAAGTCTGGCAATGAAACATGAAAAGAGAGAGAAAGCTAATCTTCAGCTAAACTCAAACTCAAAGTCAAAAGTGGACTAACATCACTGACACAGACTGGTAGACTGACAGAACCCCCAAAAGACATAAACTAAAATGGAGACTAGAATCAAAGGCAAAAACTGACTAAACTAACAGAAAGACAACACAGCACAACACACCCCCAAAGACAATAAAAACACAGACAACACACGAAAAACTAAACACTAAAACAAAACGTACAAAGACAATCCTCACAAAGACAACAAAACCCCAACCTAACCTGTAAAGACAATACTCACAAAGACAACAAAACCCAACCTAACCTACAAAGACAATACTCACAAAGACAACAAAACCCAACCTGGCGGGGAGAAACTTTTTAGTTATACACTTTCATATCTGTCTTAAGTCGTCTAATTACACCCCAATATAATCCTAATTGGTTTGGGTTAGACTCAAACACATTTGATTTGATGGCAAGCCGTCCATCTTCAATGTGCAACATCAGCTTTTCTGACCCAGCTGTTATCTGCATTGTGAACAATGTTGCTGTGTATTCAGTGCCTGTCCTTGACAATTAGCACAAGCAGTGTCAAATTATCTTGCTGTTTTAATGTCACACTGTCTTTGAAAATATGCATTTGCCAGAACAACGGACTTCAGTAAAAGTGAATTATGCTGTATAAATGGGTATTAAAAACTGGGGCTCAACATTTATGCTTAAACAGCTATCTTTTACCTATACTAGTTGTATTTGAAATACTTGGCTTCTACAGATAGGAAGGATTTCTGAGGGGGGTTTGGGGTTAAATGTCCCTGCCTCAGTCACCCCAGCTTTCTGTCTCTCTCTCTCCTACTTTCCAGCCATTTCTTTCTACATTTCATCTTGTACTAATTGTTACAGAGAACCCCAATGTGATTTGTCGAGAGAGTGGAGGGAGAAAGAGAGTGAAAAAGAGAGGGCAGGGAGAGAAAGAGAGAGAGTGGAGGTAAAGAGATATAGTGAAAAGGGGAGGGGGACAGAGAAAGACAGAGGGTGGAGGGAGAGAGAGTGAAAAAGAGGGGGAGGGAGAAAGACAGAGAGAGGGCGGTGGGAGAGAGGGAGTGAAAAAGAGGAGGAGAGAGAAAGAGAGAGAGAGTGGAGGGAGAAAGATATAGTGACAAGGGGAGGGGGACAGAGAAAGACAGGTTGAGGGAGAGAGAATGAAAAAGAGAGGGGAGGACAGAGAAAGACAGGGTGGAGGGAGAGGGGGTGAAAAAGAGGGAGAGAGAACGACAAGAGGGTGGAAGGAGATAAAGTGAAAAGGGGAGGGGGACAGAGAAAGTTAGAGGGTGGAGGGAGAGAGTGAAAAAGGGGGAGAGAGAAAGAGAGAGAGGGCGGTGGGAGCGAGGAGTGAAAAAGAGAGGGGGTGAGAGAAAAGGGAGGGCCAGGGGAAACGGGGGGAGAGATGTGGGGTGGGGTGAGGGGGTGATCAGGCACAGGGTCTGGGGGTGGGGGTTCTGCTGTGCACAGTCACGGCCCAGTCACATTATCTTTTAGAAAGTGCGATTTTACACAAGCCTGAGACAGTCTATTTGAAAATGTCCTGAGACAGCCCTGTCCTGTCCTGAGACAGTCGATTTGAAAATGTCCTGAGACAGCCCTGTCCTGTCCTGAGACAGTCGATTTGAAAATGTCCTGAGACAGCCCTGTCCTGTCCTGAGACAGTCGATTTGAAAATGTCCTGAGACAGCCCTGTCCTGTCCTGAGACAGTCGATTTGAAAATGTCCTGAGACAGCCCTGTCCTGTCCTGAGACAGTCGATTTGAAAATGTCCTGAGACAGCCCTGTCCTGTCCTGAGACAGTCGATTTGAAAATGCCTTCAGAGGGAAAGAAGACCTGAGAGAGAAAGAGAGGGAGCGTGGGAGAAATTGCCTGTCTCACTCTCCCCCACCACATCTCCCTCCCCTCACCGAGCCTCTCTCTCCAGCTATTTCCCTCTATATTTCCTCTTCCAATAAAATGATAAAAACACCAATGTGATTTGTCGTTATTTGAATGGGGAGGCTAGTGGGGGTGGCGAATGTGTGTGGGGGTGTGGGGTGTGTGCGGAGGGGGGCGGTTGAGTGGGAGGTTAAGAGAGACGCAGGATACGGACTGGGCTCCTGTCTCCATCATGTTTATTATTTGTGGGATCCTGCTGTGCACACTGCAACATGTAAACATGAACGTATCGACTTTCATAATGTTGCCGAGGTGCTGGGATTGAATTTATAAATGTGAGGCTGTGTAAGGGATATCTCCTGTGCTGAAGACGGACTGATTAGTGAAGTGTTGGTGATGGGGGGGAGGGGGGGTTGTGTGGGTGTGGGAGGGGGTTAATTCAGCTCACCGAGTTCTCCAATGTCTCCAGGCTCCCCCCCCCCCTCTGCCCCACTGTCAGTTTTAAAGAGGGGCTTCCATTTAATCAGACAATTTCCCAATCGCGCAGTGCCCGTGTTGTACTGTGATTAATGTCACGGTTCCTTGTGAAAGCCCAGGGTTTTACTGAGTTTCTGCTTGTCACATTCTCAGTCTCTCTCTCAGCCCTTCTCCCTCTCAGCCTCTCTCCCTCTCAGTCCCTCTCCCTTTCAGCCCCTCTCCCTCTCAGCCCCTCTCCCTCTCAGCCCCTCTCCCTCTCAGCCCCTCTCCCTCTCAGTCCCTCTCCCTCTCAGCCTCTCTCCCTCTCAGCCTCTCTCCCTCTCAGCCCCTCTCCCTCTCAGCCCCTCTCCCTCTCAGCCCCTCTCCCTCTCAGCCTCTCTCCCTCTCAGTCCCTCTCCCTCTCAGCCCCTCTCCCTCTCAGCCCCTCACCCTCTCAGCCCCTCTCCCTCTCAGCCCCTCTCCCTCTCAGCCCCTCTCCCTCTCAGCCTCTCTCCCTCTCTTTCCCTCTCAGCCCCTCTCCCTCTCAGCCCCTCTCCCTCTCAGCCTCTTTCCCTCTCAGCCCCTCTCCCTCTCAGCCCCTCTCCCTCTCAGCCCCCCTCCCTCTCAGCCCCTCTCCCTCTCAGCCCCTCACCCTCTCAGCCCCTCTCCCTCTCAGCTTCTTTCCCTCTCAGCCCCTCTCCCTCTCAGCCCCTCTCCCTCTCAGCCCCTTTCCCTCTCAGCCCCTCTCCCTCTCAGCCCCTCTCTCTCTCAGCCTCTCTCCCTCTCAGCCCCTCTCCCTCTCAGCCTCTCTCCCTCTCTTTCCCTCTCAGCCTCTCTCCCTCTCAGCCCCTCTCCCTCTCAGCCCCTCTCCCTCTCAGCCCCTCTCCCTCTCAGCCTCTTTCCCTCTCAGCCCCTCTCCCTCTCAGCCCCTCTCCCTCTCAGCCCCCCTCCCTCTCAGCCCCTCTCCCTCTCAGCCCCTCTCCCTCTCAGCCCCTCTCCCTCTCAGCCTCTTTCCCTCTCAGCCCCTCTCCCTCTCAGCCCCTCTCCCTCAGCCCCTCTCCCTCTCAGCCCCTCTCCCTCTCAGCCCCTCTCCCTCTCAGCCCCTCTCCCTCTCAGCCCCTCTCCCTCTCAGCCCCTCTCCCTCTCAGCCCCTCTCCCTCTCAGCCCCTCTCCCTCTCAGCCCCTCTCCCTCTCAGCCCCTCTCCCTCTCAGCCTCTTTCCCTCTCAGCCCCTCTCCCTCTCAGCCCCTCTCCCTCTCAGCCCCCTCCCTCTCAGCCCCTCTCCCTCTCAGCCCCTCTCCCTCTCAGCCCCTCTCCCTCTCAGCCTCTTTCCCTCTCAGCCCCTCTACCTCTCAGCCCCTCTCCCTCTCAGCCCCTCCCTCTCAGCCCCTCTCCCTCTCAGCCCCTCTCCCTCTCAGCCTCTCTCCCTCTCAGTCCCTCTCCCTCTCAGTCCCTCTCCCTCTCAGCGCCTCTCCCTCTCAGCCCCTCTCCCTCTCAGTCTCTCTCCCTCTCAGCCCCTCTCCCTCTCAGCCCCTCTCCCTCTCAGCCCCTCTCACTCTCAGCCCCTCTCCCTCTCAGCCCCTCTCCCTCAGCCCCTCTCCCTCTCAGCCTCTCTCCCTCTCAGCCTCTCTCCCTCTCAGCCCCTCTCCCTCTCAGCCCCTCTCCCTCTCAGTCCCTCTCCCTCTCAGCCCCTCTCCCTCTCAGCCCCTCTCCCTCTCAGCCCCTCTCCCTCTCAGTCTCTCTCCCTCTCAGCCCCTTTCCCTCTCAGCCTCTCTCCCTCTCAGCCCCTCTCCCTCTACGCCCCTCTCCCTCTCAGCCCCTCTCCCTCTCAGCCCCTCTCCCTCTCAGCCCCTCTCCCTCTCAGCCCCTCTCCCTCTCAGCCCCTCTAACTATCAGCCTCTCTCCCTCTCAGCCCCTCTCCCTCTCAGTCTCTCTCCCTCTCAGCCCCTCTCCCTCTCAGCCCCTCTCCCTCTCAGCCCCTCTCCCTCTCAGTCTCTCTCCCTCTCAGCCTCTCTCCCTCTCAGCCTCTCTCCCTCAGCCCCTCTCCCTCTCAGCCCCTCTCCCTCTCAGTCTCTCTCCCTCTCAGCCCCTTTCCCTCTCAGCCCCTCTCCCTCTCAGCCCCTCTCCCTCTACGCCCCTCTCCCTCTCAGCCCCTCTCCCTCTCAGCCCCTCTCCCTCTCAGCCCCTCTCCCTCTCAGCCCCTCTCCCTCTCAGCCCCTCTCCCTCTCAGCCCCTCTCCCTCTCAGCCTCTCTCCCTCTCAGCCCCTCTCCCTCTCAGTCTCTCTCCCTCTCAGCCCCTCTCCCTCCAGCCCCTCTCCCTCTCAGCCCCTCTCCCTCTCAGCCCCTCTCCCTCTCATCCCCTCTCCCTCTCAGCCCCTCTCCCTCTCAGCCTCTCTCCCTCTCAGCCCCTCTCCCTCTCAGCCCCCCTCCCTCTCAGCCCCTCTCCCTCTCAGCCCCTCTCCCTCTCAGCCCCTCTCCCTCTCAGCCCCTCTCCCTCTCAGCCTCTCTCCCTCTCAGTCCCTCTCACTCTCAGCCCCTCTCCCTCTCAGCCTCTCTCCCTCTCAGCCCCTCTCCCTCTCAGCCTCTCTCCCTCAGCCCCTCTCCCTCTCAGCCCCTCTCCCTCTCAGCCCCTCTCCCTCTCAGCCCCTCTCCCTCTACGCCCCTCTCCCTCTCAGCCCCTCTCCCTCTCAGTCTCTCTCCCTCTCAGCCCCTCTCCCTCTCAGCCCCTCTCCCTCTCAGCCCCTCTCCCTCTCAGCCACTCTCCCTCTCAGCCCCTCTCCCTCTCAGCCCCTCTCCCTCTCAGCCTCTCTCCCTCTCAGCCCCTCTCCCTCTCAGCCTCTCTCCCTCAGCCTCTCAGCCACTCTCCCTCTCAGCCCCTCTCCCTATCAGCCACTCTCCCTCTCAGTCTCTCTCAGCCCCTTTCCCTCTCAGCCCCTCTCCCTCTCAGCCCCTCTCCCTCTCAGCCCCTCTCCCTCTCAGCCCCTTTCCCTCTCAGCCCCTCTCCCTCTCAGCCCCTCTCCCTCTCAGCCCCTCTCCCTCTCAGCCCCTCTCACTCTCAGCCCCTCTCCCTCTCAGCCCCTCTCCCTCTCAGCCTCTCTCCCTCTCAACCTCTCTCCCTCTCAACCTCTCTCCCTCTCAACCTCTCTCCCTCTCAGCCTCTCTCCCTCTCAGCCTCTCTAACCCTCTCAGACCCTCTCCCTCTCAGCCCCTCTCCCTCTCAGCCCCTCTCCCTCTCAGCCTCTCTCCCTCTCAGCCCCTCTCCCTCTCAGCCCCTCTCCCTCTCAGCCCCTCTCCCTCTCAGACTCTCTAACCCTCTCAGACCCTCTCCCTCTCAGCCCCTCTCCCTCTCAGCCTCTCTACCTCTCAGCCCCTCTCCCTCTCAGCCCCTCTCCCTCTCAGCCCCTCTCCCTCTCAGCCCCTCTCCCTCTCAGCCCCTCTCCCTCTCAGCCTCTCAGCCCCTCTCAGTCTCTCTCTCTCCCTCTCAGCCCCTCTCCCTCTCAGCCCCTCTCCCTCTCAGGCCCTCTCCCTCTCAGCCCCTCTCCCTCTCAGCCCCTCTCCCTCTCAGCCCCTCTCCCTCTCTCCCTCTCAGCCCCTCTCCCTCTCAGCCCCTCTCCCTCCCAGCCTCTCTCCCTCTCAGCCCCTCAGCACCTTTTCCTCTCAGCCCCTCTCCCTCTCAGCCGCTCTCCCTCTCAGTCTCTCTCAGCCCCTTTCCCTCTCAGCCCCTCTCCCTCTCAGCCCCTCTCCCTCTCAGCCCCTCTCCCTCTCAGCCTCTCAGCCCCTCTCAGTCTCTCTCTCTCCCTCTCAGCCCCTCTCCCTCTCAGTCCCTCTCCCTCTCAGCCCCTCTCCCTCTCAGCCTCTCTCCCTCTCAGCCCCTCTCCCTCTCAGTCTCTCTCCCTCTCAGTCTCTCTCCCTCTCAGCCCCTCCCTCTCAGCCCCTCTCCCTCTCAGCCCCTCTCCCTCTCAGTCCCTCTCCCTCTCAGTCTCTCTCCCTCTCAGCCCCTCTCCCTCTCAGCCTCTCTCCCTCTCAGCCTCTCTCCCTCTCAGCCCCTCTCCCTCTCAGTCTCTCTCCCTCTCAGCCTCTCTCCCTCTCAGCCTCTCTCCCTCTCAGCCTCTCTCCCTCTCAGCCCCTCTCCCTCTCAGCCTCTCTCCCTCTCAGCCTCTCTAACCCTCTCAGCCCCTCTCCCTCTCAGCCTCTCTCCCTCAGCCTCTCTCCCTCTCAGCCCCTCTCCCTCTCAGTCTCTCTCCCTCTCAGCCTCTCTCCCTCTCAGCCCCTCTCTCTCTCAGCCCCTCTCCCTCTCAGCCCCTTTCCCTCTCAGCCCCTCTCCCTCTCAGCCTCTCTCCCTCTCAGCCCCTCTCCCTCTCAGTCTCTCTCCCTCTCAGCCCCTCTCTCTCTCAGCCCCTCTCCCTCTCAGTCTCTCTCCCTCTCAGCCTCTCTCCCTCTCAGCCCCTCTCCCTCTCAGTCTCTCTCCCTCTCAGCCCCTCTCTCTCTCAGCCCCTCTCCCTCTCAGCCCCTTTCCCTCTCAGCCCCTCTCCCTCTCAGTCTCTCTCCCTCTCAGCCTCTCTCCCTCTCAGCCCCTCTCTCTCTCAGCCCCTCTCCCTCTCAGCCCCTTTCCCTCTCAGCCCCTCTCCCTCTCAGTCTCTCTCCCTCTCAGCCCCTCTCCCTCTCAGCCCCTTTCCCTCTCAGCCCCTCTCCCTCTCGGCCCCTCTCCCTCTCAGCCCCTCTCCCTCTCAGTCTCTCTCAGCCCCTTTCCCTCTCAGCCCCTCTCCCTCTCAGCCTCTCTCCCTCTCAGCCCCTCTCTCTCTCAGCCCCTCTCCGTCTCAGCCCCTTTCCCTCTCAGCCCCTCTCCCTCTCAGCCTCTCTCCCTCTCAGCCTCTCTCCCTCTCAGCCCCTCTCCCTCTCAGCCCCTCTCCCTCTCAGCCCCTCTCCCTCGCAGCCTCTCACCCTCTCAGCCCCTCTCCCTCTCAGTCTCTCTCCCTCTCAGCCCCTCTCCCTCTCAGCCCCTCTCCCTCTCTCCCTCTCAGCCCCTCTCCCTCTCAGCCTCTCTCCCTCTCAGTCTCTCTCCCTCTCAGCCCCTCTCCCTCTCACTCTCTCCCTCTCAGCCCCTCTCCCTCTCAGTCTCTCTCCCTCTCAGCCCCTCTCCCTCTCAGCCTCTCACCCTCTCAGCCTCTCTCCCTCTCAGTCTCACTCCCTCTCAGCCCCTCTCCCTCTCAGCCCCTCTCCCTCTCTCCCTCTCAGCCCCTCTCCCTCTCAGTCTCTCTCCCTCTCAGCCTCCATCGTTCTCCCAGAATGAGAGAAATTGAAGAGAGAGAGAAAGGGGAGAGTGAGGGAAACAGGACTATACGGGAGAATAGAGGTGGAGTTTGGTGGGTGGGCCGAGGAAGGTGTGGGCGGGGGGGGGGGGTCCAGAGAGACAGTATCTGGGGGTCTCCAGTGTGAAGGTGCCCAGCTCCCAGTCCCATGCATGGGGGTGGGGGTGGGGGGTGGGGACTCTGTCACACCCTGTGGGGATTCCCTGATTTGGGACTAGAAATAAATTCTGGGGGGCGATTATAAAAAGTCTCCTAAAGGAATGGGCGGCTGATTCCCCAGTGTAAAGAGGGCAGTGACGTGATGACTTTGCATTTGTCCCTGTGTCTGTCTCTCTCTCTCTGTCTCTCTGTGTCTGCGTCATTTTCTCGTTCTGTCAACACCTCTGTGACTGACTAACTCTGTCTCTCTCTTTGCCTCTCTCTCCCTCTGTCTCTGTGCTAGCTTCTCATTCTGTCTCTCTCTCTGACTGCCTGACTCTGTCTGTCTCCTCCCTCTGCCTCTATCTTCTGTCTCTCTCCCCCTGTCGGTCTGTCTCTCCCTCTCTCTGACTGCCTGGTTCTGTTAGTCACTGTTTTCCTCTCTCCCTCTGCCTCTATCTTCTGTCTCTCTCCCCCTGTCGGTCTTTCTCTCCCTCTCTCTGACCACCTGGTTCTGTTAGTCACTGTTTTCCTCTCTCCCTCTGCCTCTATCTTCTGTCTCTCTCCCCCTGTCGGTCTGTCTCTACCTGTCTTGACTACCTGTCTCTCTTTACATGTCTCTCACTCCCTCTGTCTCTGCCTGCCTGTCTGTGTGTCGTTGTGTCACTCTCTTTCTGCCTGTCTCTGTGTGTAATGTGTGTCACATGTCTTAAAGGGCTCAACACAGCTGACATTGCAATAAATCCAGGTTTGAGTAAAATGCACAGGAAATATTTGGATTTGAGTTTTAGTGATGTACTGACTGCATTTTCCCCTTTCTCTCTGCCTATTTCTGTCCCTCTGTCTGTTTCTCTCTCTCTGTCTGTTTCTGTCTCTCTCTCCCTCCCATCTTTGTCTTCAGCTTGTGAAGTATCAGAGAGAGATAGACAGAGTGAGACAGAGAGAGAGAGAGAGAAGCCAGAGGGGCAGGGAGAGGGAAGAGGAGATTGTTGGATGGGGGTCTCTGCTGCACAGCCAGGGCACAGACCCCCACCTCCCCACCCCACATGCCTCACCCCTCCATGGTGTCCACACCTTAAACCTCAATCGACAGTGAGAAAGAGCGGGGGGAGAAACAGGGTGAGGGAGAACCAAACTGAGAGGGGGTGGGGAACGTTGGGGACTCAGTTGGGGTAATCGATACTGGATCTTGGAGCGGTTGAGTCCTCCTCCGTTGTGGGGCTGCCCGTGGGATCCTGCTGTGCAGAATGGTCTTCATTGTAACTTTAGTCATTAGTACATTGACTGGTGTTTTGGGTTTTAGTTCTGTAATCATGAAAATTAAACACGTCCAGTGTGGTGGGACACTTATTCTAAATGGGATGACAGGAGATTTTCCGAGGACATTTTAATCCAGCTCTCACAAAGGGCCTGGAACGGAAAAGGCCGCGATTGGGGCCTGGTTCAATTTACCAATCGCACATTGCCCGTGTTTTACTGGAATTAATGGGAAAGGAGAGAGAGAATGGGAAAGGAGAGAGAGAATGGGAAAGGAGAGAGAGAATGGGAAAGGAGAGAGAGAGAAATGGGAAAGGAGAGAGAAATGGGATAGGAGAGAGAGAATGGGAAAGAAGAGAGAATGGGAAAGGAAAGAGAGAAAGGAAAATGAGAGAGAGAAAGGAAAATGAGAGAGAGAAAGGAAAAGGAGAGAGAGAAGTGGGAAAGGAGAGAGAGAATGGGAAAGGAAAGAGAGAAAGGAAAATGAGAGAGAGAAAGGAAAATGAGAGAAAGGAAAAGGAGAGAGAGAATAGGAAAAGAAGAGAGAATGGGAAAGGAGAGAGAGAATGGGAAAGGAGAGAGAGAATGGGATAGGAGAGAGAGAATGGGAAAGAAGAGAGAATGGGAAAGGAAAGAGAGAAAGGAAAATGAGAGAGAGAAAGGAAAATGAGAGAGAAAGGAAAATGAGAGAGAGAAAGGAAAAGGAGAGAGAGAAGTGGGAAAGGAGAGAGAGAATGGGAAAGGAAAGAGAGAAAGGAAAATGAGAGAGAGAAAGGAAAATGAGAGAAAGGAAAAGGAGAGAGAGAATAGGAAAAGAAGAGAGAATGGGAAAGGAGAGATAGAATGGGAAAGGAGAGAGAGAATGTGAAAGGAGAGAATGGGAAAGGAGAGAGAGAGAGAATGGGAAAGGAAAGAGAATGGGAAAGGAGAGAGAGAATGGGAAAGGAGAGAGAGAATGGGAAAGGAGAGAATGGGAAAGGAGAGAGAGAATGGGAAAGGAGAGAGAGAGAGAATGGGAAAGGAGAGAGAGAATGGGAAAGGAAAGAGAGAAAGGAAAATGAGAGAGAAAGGAAAAGGAGAGAGAGAATGGGAAAGGAGAGAGAGAATGCGGTGAAGGGGGAGGGGGGGAGAGAAGGGGACGGAGATTGGTAACGGTGCCTTGGAGTCTTGCTGGGCAGAGATGATCCGCAAAGTACCTCCCGAAAGAAGCAGCCGCTGGGTTTTAAATCCATCCCCCACTTGTGAAGCTGCTGGGAGAGGGACGGAAATTGAGAGTTGTTTAAGGTGACGTTTTATTGCTGGATAATTCTGCTGCCTGTTTTCCCCACACGGGGATGAATTGAGGTTTTAAGTGCAATGTGCAGCAAGCATTTTGAGTTTATTGAGGTGTTGACTGGATTTCTCTCTCTCTCTGTCTGCCTGTCCACATTTGTGAATCTGAGAATTTTGTGTTTATAAAGATCCACCCTGGATAATGTTGCTGTGCAGCTTGTTTTAAAGAAGGATACAGCTCTGGAGAGGATCAGAGGAGGTGGGGGAGGGGGGGGGACACAGGTTACTGAGTCGGATGGTCAGCCGTGATGATGAATGGCAGAGCAGCTTGGAAGGGCCGAATGGCCTGCTCCTGGTTTCAGTGTTTAAATTGTTCCCCTGTCCGTGAGCAGCTTGTGTGTATGTGTGGGATCGAGCTGTGTACTCGCCTGGTCTGGCTCCCTATTACTTACAAACACCCGCGAGCTGACTGTAAATGTAAAAGATTGAGGGAAAGAGGGAGGCTGGGAGAGGGAGAGGCAGGCAGAGAGAGAGAGAGATGGGGAAATGGAGGGAGGGAAGGGCAGCTGAACAGGGAGGGGCTGGGAGGGGGGTTGTGAGGGGCTCAGGAAGGGTAGTGGAAAGAGACAGAGTGTAAGGAGGGGGGCCCCCTCTCCCTCTCAGCCCCTCTCCCTCTCAGTCTCTCTCCCTCTCAGCCCCTCTCCCTCTCAGCCCCTCTCCCTCTCAGCCCCTCTCCCTCTCAGCCCCTCCCTCTCAGCCTCTCTCCCTCTCAGCCTCTCAGCCTCTCTCCCTCTCAGTCTCTCTCCCTCTCAGCCCCTCTCCCTCTCAGCCCCTCTCCCTCTGGGCCCCTCTCCCTCTCTGCCTCTCAGCCCCTCTCCCTCTCTCCCTCTCAGCCCCTCTCCCTCTCAGCCCCTCTCCCTTTCAGCCCCTCTCCCTCTCAGCCTCTCTCCCTCTCAGTCTCTCCCTCTCAGCCTCTCAGCCTCTCTCCCTCTCAGCCTCTCTCCCTCTCAGCCCCTCTCCCTCTCAGCCCCTCTCCCTCTCAGCCCCTCTCCCTCTCAGCCTCTCTCCCTCTCAGTCCCTCTCTCTCAGTCCCTCTCCCTCTCAGCCCCTCTCCCTCTCAGCCCCTCTCCTTCTCAGCCTCTCTCCCTCTCAGTCTCTCTCCCTCTCAGCCCCTCTCCCTCTCAGTCCCTCTCCCTCTCAGCCCCCTCTCCCTCTCAGTCTCTCTCCCTCTCAGCCCCTCTCCCTCTCAGTCCCTCTCCCTCTCAGCCTCTCTCCCTCTCAGCCCCTCTCCCTCTCAGCCTCTCTCCCTCTCAGCCCCTCTCCCTCTCAGCCTCTCTCCCTCTCAGTCCCTCTCCCCTCTCAGCCTCTCTCCCTCTCAGCCCCTCTCCCTCTCAGCCTCTCTCCCTCTCAGCCTCTCTCCCTCTCAGTCCCTCTCCCTCTCAGCCTTGTCTCTCCAGGCTTGGTGGGTGGAAGGGCCTGTTCTGTGCGGTCTGATTCTGTGCAGATCAGGCTCAGAGAGGGATAGAGAGAGAGAGAGAGAGAGTGAGAAATGAAATGAGAGAGGGAGAGAGAGAAATGAAATGAGAGGGAGAGAAATGAAAAGAGAGAGGGAGAGAGAGAAATGAAATGAGAGAGAGGGAGAGAGAAATGAAATGAGAGAGAGGGAGAGAAATGAAAAGTGAGAGAGGGAGAGAAATGAAATGGAGAGAGAGGGAGAGAGAAATGAAATGAGAGAGAGGGAGAGAAATGAAAAGTGAGAGAGGGAGAGAAATGAAATGGAGAGATAGGGAAGGAGAGAAATGAAATGAGAGAGAGGGAGAGAGAGAAATGAAATGAGAGGGAGGGAAAGAAATGAAAAGTGAGAGAGGGAGAGAAATGAAATGGAGAGAGAGGGAGAGAGAAATGAAATGAGAGGGAGAGAAATGAAATGAGAGAGAGGGAAGGAGAGAAATGAAATGAGAGAGAGGGAAGGAGAGAAATGAAAAGTGAGAGAGGGAGAGAAATGAAAAGAGAGAGAGAGAGAAATGAAATGAGAGAGAGAGAGATGGAGGCAGAGGTAAGTGATGGAAGTTGAAGGCTGGGGATGTGAAGGGGATCTGGAGGGGTGGGGGAGAGAGACAGGGTGTGTGGGAGGGGTGTCCTGCACCATCGTGGTACTGCCAGTGGGATCTTGCTGTGTAGAATTGCCTTTATTGCTCATGTACACTGACTGGAGGGGTGATTGGATCTGATTGTGCAATTAGGACGGAGATAGAGGAGAGTGCAAAGCCAGAGGGAGCGGAGAGAGAGACAAGAATCGTGGATGGGGGTTTCCTGGTGTAGAGTCAGGGTCCAGCACACTCCCCCCCACCCCCTCCCCTTGCGCCCACACAACCCGCCCCATGTTCCTCGCAAGGCGACACTGTCCACACTGGGGGGTGGGGAATGAGCCAGTGAGGCGATGGGGGTGGGAGGGGGTATCCAGAGACAGCAAAGCAGAGGTGGACATTGGTTGGTGGGTCAAGGGAAGGGGGGATAAAGACACCGGATCTGACGGTGTTCAGTGTGGGATCTTGCTGTGCGAGGCTGAGGGCAATATTGACGTGGGGCGGTGGGGCTGGAGAATCACTCTCCACTTGGGAGAGGCGAGCTTTGATCAGGAATAGTCAGCGTGGCAGAGGGAGGCCGTGCTGAACCAATGGGACTGAATTATTGGAGGAGGTGACCAGATGAGGGTGGTGCAGTTGATGTAGTTTATCTGGGTTGCAGCCAAGCCTCTGACAAGGCCCCACATGGGAGACTGACAAAGAAGTCAAATGCACATGGGAGATGGGGTAACTTGGAAGCAGAACTGAGTTAGTGATAGGAGACAGAGGGAGGTGGGAGAAGCCTGTTTGTGCGACTGGAGGCCAGTCACAGAGTGAAAGATGTTTACAACATGGAAACGGTCCCTTCGGCCCAGCTTGTCCGTGCCACCCAGTTTCTATCACTAAGCTAGTCCCACTTGCCCGCATTTGCCCCATATCCCTCTGTACCCACCCTGCCCACGGATGGGAGGGTTCCAGCCTCCCTACACCCCGCCCCACATTCTTCTCACAACAACTGCGGCAATTCTCACCTCAAACACTTTTTTTTTTCAAATCCGGCCGATACCACATTGCAGTGTGTGTGTGGGATCCTGCTGTGCGAGGATGAGGGACATATTGAAGTGGAGTAAGAGGGGGTAGTTTGTTTGGAGAGAGGTAAATGTTCTAGGGAGTTTGTGGGATCGGACTGTGTGCTGCCACTGTACCATGGAACATACTGACTTCCGAGTGTTTGTGAGAGAGGGAGAGGTGACTGATGGAAGGGGAAGCGTCAGGATTAATACTGAATGAGGAAACAGCAGCAATCCTGGAGCCATTGGCTCGGGAGACATTATCTTTGACTTTAATGAGTTTTTGACAGTAAAATTCTCTCGTCCCACATTGTTGTAATGAAGTAAAGATGCTCCATCTGTGCTGTAATTGAGTAGCAGGTGCTAAATTGGTGTTGTAATTAATAATTGTGCTCCCTCAGTGTTGTAATTGGGTATCGGGTGCTCAGTCAGTGTTGTAATTGGTTATCGGGTGCTCCCTCAGTGTTGTAATTGGGTATTGGGTGCTCAGTCAGTGTTGTAATTGGGTATTGGGTGCTCCCTCAGTGTTGTAATTGGGTATTGAGTGCTCCCTCAGTGTTGTAATTGGTTATCGGGTGCTCCCTCAGTGTTGTAATTGGGTATTGAGTGCTCCCTCAGTGTTGTAATTGGTTATCGGGTGCTCCCTCAGTGTTGTAATTGGGTATCGGGTGCTCCCTCAGTGTTGTAATTGGGTATTGGGTGCTCCCTCAGTGTTGTAATTGGGTATCAGGTGCTCCCTCAGTGTTGTAATTGGGTATCGGGTGCTCCGTCACTGTTGTAATTGGGTATCGGGTGCTCCCTCAGTGTTGTAATTGGGTATCGGGTGCTCAGTCAGTGTTGTAATTGGGTATCGGGTGCTCCCTCAATGTTGTAATTGGGTATCAGGTGCTCCCTCAGTGTTGTGATTGGGTATCGGGTGCTCAGTCAGTGTTGTAATTGGGTATCGGGTGCTCCCTCAGTGTTGTAATTGGGTATTGGGTGCTCCCTCAGTGTTGTAATTGGGTATCGGGTGCTCAGTCAGTGTTGTAATTGGGTATCGGGTGCTCCCTCAGTGTTGTAATTGGTTATCGGGTGCTCCCTCAGTGTTGTAATTGGGTATCGGGTGCTCCCTCAGTGTTGTAATTGGGTATCGGGTGCTCCCTCAGTGTTGTAATTGGGTATCGGGTGCTCCCTCAGTGTTGTAATTGGGTATCGGGTGCTCCCTCAGTGTTGTAATTGGGTATCGGGTGCTCCCTCAGTGTTGTAATTGGGTATCGGGTGCTCCCTCAGTGTTGTAATTGGGTATCGGGTGCTCAGTCAGTGTTATAATTGGGTATTGGGTGCTCCCTCAGTGTTGTAATTGGGTATCGGGTGCTCCCTCAGTGTTGTAATTGGGTATCGGGTGCTCAGTCAGTGTTGTAATTGGGTATCGGGTGCTCCCTCAGTGTTGTAATTGGGTATTGAGTGCTCCCTCAGTGTTGTAATTGGGTATCGGGTGCTCCCTCAGTGTTGTAATTGGGTATCGGGTGCTCAGTCAGTGTTGTAATTGGGTATCGGGTGCTCCCTCAGTGTTGTAATTGGGTATCGGGTGCTCAGTCAGTGTTGTAATTGGTTATCGGGTGCTCCCTCAGTGTTGTAATTGGGTATCGGGTGCTTAGTCAATGTTGTAATTGGGTATTGGGTGCTCCCTCAGTGTTGTAATTGGGTATCGGGTGCTCCGTCAGTGTTGTAATTGGGTATTGGGTGGTCGCTCAGTGTTGTAATTGGGTATCGGGTGCTCACTCAGTGTTGTAATTGGGTATTGGGTGCTCCGTCAGTGTTGTAATTGAGTATCGGGTGCTCCCTCAGTGTTGTAATTGGGTATCGGGTGCTCCGTCAGTGTTGTAATTGGGTATCGGGTGCTCCGTCAGTGTTGTAATTGGGTATCGGGTGCTCCCTCAGTGTTATAATTGGGTATTGGGTGCTCCCTCAGTGTTGTAATTGGGTATCAGGTGCTCCGTCAGTGTTGTAATTGGGTATCGGGTGCTCCCTCAGTGTTGTAATTGGGTATCGGGTGCTCCGTCAGTGTTGGAATTGGGTATCGGGTGCTCCTTCAGTGTTATAATTGGGTTTTGGTGCTCCCTCAGTGTTGTAATTGGGTATCGGGTGCTCCGTCAGTGTTGTAATTGGGTATCGGTTGCTCCCTCAGTGTTGCAATTGGGTATCGGGTGCTCCCTGTGTTGTAATTGGGTATCGGGTGCTCCAGTGTGTTGTAATTGGGTATTGGGTGCTCCCTCAGTGTTGTAATTGGGTATCGGGTGCTCAGTCAGTGTTGTAATTGGGTATCGGGTGCTCCCTCAGTGCTGTAATTGGGTATCGGGTGCTCCAGTGTGTTGTAATTGGTTATCGGGTGCTCAGTCAGTGTTGTAATTGGGTATCGGGTGCTCCCTCAGTGTTGTAATTGGGTATCGGGTGCTCCCTCAGTGTTGTAATTGGGTATCGGGTGCTCCCTCAGTGTTGTAATTGGGTATCGAGTGCTCCCTCAGTGTTGTAATTGGGTATTGGGTGCTCCCTCAGTGTTGTAATTGGGAATCGGGTGCTCCCTCAGTGTTGTAATTGGGTACAGGCTGCTCCCTCAGTGTTGTAATTGGGTATCGGGTGCTCAGTCAGTGTTGTAATTGGGTATCGCGTGCTCCCTCAGTGTTGTAATTGGGTATCGGGTGCTCAGTCAGTGTTGTAATTGGTATCGGGTGCTCCCTCAGTGTTGTAATTGGGTATCGGGTGCTCCCTCAGTGTTGTAATTGGGTATTGGGTGCTCCCTCAGTGTTGTAATTGGGAATCGGGTGCTCCGTCAGTGTTGTAATTGGGTATCGGGTGCTCCCTCAGTGCTGCAATTGGGTATCGGGTGCTCCGTCAGTGTTGTAATTGGGTCGGGTGCTCCCTCAGTGTTGTAATTGGGTATCGGGTGCTCCCTCAGTGTTGTAATTGGGTATCGGGTGCTCCCTCAGTGTTGTAATTGGGTATCGGGTGCTCAGTCAGTGTTGTAATTGGGTATCGGGTGCTCCCTCAGTGTTGTAATTGGGTATCGGGTGCTCCCTCAGTGTTGTAATTGGGTATCGGGTGCTCCCTCAGTGTTGTGATTGGGTATCGGGTGCTCCCTCAGTGTTGTAATTGGGTATCGGGTGCTCAGTCAGTGTTGTAATTGGTATCGGGTGCTCCTCAGTGTTGTAATTGTAAAGCAGAGCGGCTGAAAGGGTCGCAGTCCTCAGCAATGGCAGAGAGCTGGATAGACACGATAGGTACAGGTGCTCCAGGAGGGACAGAGGTGCAGGAAAGGGGAGTTGCCTTTTTCATTAAGGGGAGCGTCACGGCAGCAGTCAAGAGATTGAAATAACCGAGGAATCATCCAGCGATGTTTTGTGGGTGGAGCCAAGGATGGGATGGTGACCTCATTGGGATTGTACCCAAACAGTCAACAGGAATTAGAAGCTGAAATATGCAGGGAGATTGGGGAAACGTGCAGGGTAGGGGGAGTCTGAGGGGGGGGAGGAGGGGGACAGAGGGGGAGATATTGGGGGGGAGAGGGATACAGAGGGGGTAGAGGGTGGGGGGGGGGTGGGGAGACAGAGGGGGAAGAGGGTGGGGGGGGGAAGACAGAGGGGGAGAGGGTAAATACCAGTCCTGGAGTGAGCAGGGAGAGTGGGGGAGGGGAAAGTGTCGGATATCTATCAGGATTTGTTGGAGGCGGAGGAGACCCCGGTGGAGGAACTGAAGGGCAAGTGGGAGGAGTTAGGTGGGGAGTTAGAGGCGGGTCTGTGGGCGGCTGCCCGCAGGGTTAATTCCTCCTCATCATGTGCCAGGCTCAGCCTAGTACAGTTTAAGGTGGTACACCGGGCACACATGAAGGTGGCGAGGATGAGCAAGTTTTTTCGGGGTAGACGATAGATGTGCGAGAAGCCCAGCAAACCACGTCCACATGTTTTGGGCATGCCCGAAGCTTAGAGGGTTTTGCTCGAGCAATGTCCAAGGTGCTCGACACCCGGGCGGTGCCGAGTCCGGAGGTGGCGATCTTTGGAGTGTCAGAAGATCCCGGAGTACAGGGAGTGAAATAGGCCGACGTTCTGGCCTTTGCCTCCCTGGTAGCCCGGAGACGGATCCTTTTAATGTGGAGGCACTCGGAGCCCCCGAGCGTGGAGACTTGGCTCAGTGACATGGCTGGGTTCCTCAAGCTGGAGAAAATAAAGTTTGCCTTGAGGGGGGTCAATGCTGGGGGTTCTCTCGGAGGACGCAGCCGTTCGTCGACTTTCTGGGGGCGAATTAAAGTGTCGGCAGAAGCAGCACTCTGAAGGGGGGGGGGGGAAAGTGCAATATGGTTAAGGGATGTACAGGAGGGGTTGGGTGGGAAATATCTCCTTTACTATGTTGATGGTTATGTTGTTATTGCTTTTGTTATTGTTATCAATAAAAATATATTTTTTTGAAACAACTAAACTGTTGCAGCGTTGGGCCGTGTTTATAAAATGGGTTTTATAAAAACAGATTGGGGGCAGTCCCAGGATGTTGCTGTGCCTTTATTATTTCAATAATGCTTTGCTGTAATCAATTTCCAGCTTTCTCTTCCCGAGGAGAGTTGATTTTGAAGCTTGGACGACACAAAGAGAAATCCTTCCTCGGCGAGGAATCCTCAGACAGGAGTTCGAACCTGAGAGAAAACAGAATAAATGTCAATGTGTCTTTGTCCGTCATTATTGGGGTTTCATTATTCTGATGGCTACTCAAGTGTTGGGCTCTTTTGTTTTTTTGGAAGCGGGGGGGTGGGGGGGGGGTGCAGGAGTCTCAGTGTCTCTGGGGGGCGGGGGGTGCAGGAGTCTCAGTGTCTCTGGGGGGCGGGGGGGGGGTGCAGGAGTCTCAGTGTCTCTGGGGGGCGGGGGGTGCAGGAGTCTCAGTGTCTCTGGGGGGCGGGGGGGGGGGGTGCAGGAGTCTCAGTGTCTCTGGGGGGGCGGGGGTGGGGGGAGAGGCAGGAGTCAGTGTCTCTGGGGGGAGTGGGAGACCGGTGACATTTTCACACTGAGGGTTGGGTGAGTTATTCCAGTGAACAAGATGTCGTGTGGGAGCAGGAGGGAGCGCAGCCTCAGCTGGTTAAGGAGGTGGAGTGTGGGAGCAGAGGGAGCGCAGCCCCAGGTGGTAAGGAGGTGGAGTGTGGGAACAGGAGGGAGCGCAGCCCCAGGTGGTTAAGGAGGTGGAGTGTGGGAACAGGAGGAGCGCAGCCTCAGGTGATTAAGGAGGTGGGGAGCAGGAGGGAACACCCCCTCAGGAGGGGATTAAGGTGGAGTGTGGGAGCAGGAGGGAGCGCAGCCTCAGGTGATTAAGGAGGTGGAGTGTGGGAACAGGAGGGAGCGCAGCCTCAGGTGATTAAGGAGGTGGAGTGTGGGAGCAGGAGGGAGCGCAGCCTCAGGTGATTAAGGAGGTGGGGAGCAGGAGGGAACACCCCCTCAGGAAGGGATTAAGGAGGTGGGGCAGGAGGGAACGTAGCCTCAGGTGATTAAGGGCAGGAGGGAACGCAGCCTCAGGAAGGGATTAAGGAGAAGTGGGGAGCAGGAGGGGTCTGGTGTGTTTAATAAATTAAATAGTGGATTTGCACCTTCATTTCATTTAAACTCTCCCCATGTGGGTCAGGGTTTTGTAAGGGGGGCGAACGGACCCCCCCCCCCCCCAGCTCTGTATCTACATTGGCAATAAAATGTGTTAACAACCAACCTGACCCGAGGATTATGTATTTTATCCAGGGGGGATATTTTTGGGGAAGAATGTGTGGGGGGAGGGGAGTATAATAGGGTTGAAAATATTTGGGGGGGAATATTTGTAGAAAAAAAAAATAACGGGGGGGGTAATTTGAGGGGGGTATAAAATTGGGGGGGGGGAAATAATTTTTGCCGGGGGCAATTTGAGGGGGGTAATTTGAAGGGGGGCAATTTGAGGGGGGCAAATTTGAGGTGGCATAAAATTGGGCGGGGAAATAATTTTGGCTGGGGGGCAATTTGAGGGGGCATAAAATTGGGGGGGAAATAATTTTGGCCGGGGGGCAAATTTGAGGGGGGGGGCAATTGAGGGGCAAATTTGAGGGGGGCAAATTTGAGGGGGCAAATTTGAGGGGGGCAAATTGAGGGGGGGGCAAATTTGAGGGGGGGGCAAATTTGAGGGGGGGGCAATTTGAGGGGGGGGCAAATTTGAGGGGCAATTGAGGGGGGGGCAATTTGAGGGGGGCAAATTTGAGGGGGGGCAAATTTGAGGGGGGGGGCAATTTGGAGGGGCATAAAATTGGGGGGGAAATAATTTTGGCCGGGGGGGGCAAATTTGAGGGGGGAATATTTGTAGAAAAAAAATGAGGGTTAGGGGTTTAGGGTTAGGGTTAGGTTCAGCTCCTGCTGAAATTGACTAACCAGCCAGCTCCACTCCCGCCGAAATCGACTGGCCTGCCCCTGCAAAGACAAGTGCTTTTAAAGGGACAGACTTACCTCCCAGCAGCCACTTCCGCACTGACTCCCGCTGAAACTGACTCACCAGCTGTTCTTGGCTATAAGCTTCTGCTGGGAGATTCTGCGTTGTCGCGGGTCCTGAAGGCCGCCTTGGAGAACGCTTACCCGGAGATCAGAGGCTGAATGCCCTTGACTGCTGAAGTGTTCCCCGACTGGAAGGGAACATTCCTGCCTTGGCGATTGTTGCGCGATGTCCGTTCATTCGTTGTTGCAGCGTCTGCACACGGTCTCGCCAATGTACCACGCTTCGGGACACCACTCCCCCAGCCGCCGCGATCCCTCCCCCTCCCCCAGCAGCCGAGATCCCTCCCCCTCCCCCAGCAGCCGCGGGCCCCCTCCCACCTCGTCTAGCAGCCGCGGTCCCCCCTCCACCTCCCAGCAACTGTGGTCCCCCCTCCCCCTCCCCCAGCAGCCGCGATCCCTCCCCCAGCAGCCGCGGCCCCCCTCCTCCTCCCCTAGCAGCCACGGTCCCCCTCCCCCCTCCCCCAGCAGCCGCGGCCCCCCTCCCGCAGCAGCCGCGGTCCCCCTCCCCCTCCACAGCAGCCGCGGTCCCTCTCCCCTTCTCCCCCAGCAGCCGCGGTCCCCCCTTCCCCAGCAGCCGCGGTTCCCCTCCCCCAGCAGCTGCGGTCCCCCTCCCCCTCCCCCAGCAGCCGCGGTCCCTCTCCCCCAGCAGCCGCGGTCCACCTCCCCAGCAGCTGCGGTCCCCCTCCCCCCTCCCCCAGCAGCCAGCGGTCCCCCTCCCCCAGCAGCCGCGGCCCCCCTCCCCCAGCAGCCGCGGTCCCCCTCCCCAGCAGCCGCGGTCCGCTCCCCCTCCCCCAGCAGCCGCGGTCCCCCCCTCACCCAGCAGCCGCGGCCCCCCCTCCCCTCCCCCAGCAGCCGCGGTCCCCCTCCCCTTCCCCCAGCAGCCGCGGGCCCCCTCCCCCTCCCCCAGCAGCCGCGGCCCCACTCCCCCTCCCCCAGCAGCCGCGGTCCCCCTCCCCAGCAGCCGCGGTCCCCCTTCCCCAGCAGCCGCGATCCCCCTCCCCTCACCCAGCAGCCACGGTCCCCCTCCACCTCCCCAGCAGCCGCGGTCCCCCTCCCCCCCCAGCAGCCGCGGCCCCACTCCATCTCCCCCAGTAGCCGCGGTCCACCTCCCCCTCCCAGCAGCCGCGGTCCCCCCGCTCTCTCCCAGCAGCCGCAGTCCCCCTTCCCCCAGCAGCCGCGGCTCCCCCTCCCCCCCAGAAGCCGCGGTCCCCTTCCCCTCACCCAGCAGCCACGGTCCCCCTCCCCGCCCAGCAGCCGCGGTCCCCCTCCCCCAGCAGCCGCGGTCCCCCTCCCCAGCAGCCGCGGTCCCCCTCCCTCCCCCAGAGCCGCGGACCCCCTCCCCCAGCAGCCGCGGACCCCCTCCCCCAGCAGACGCGGTCCCCATCCCCCAGCAGCCGCGGGTCCCCCTCCCCCAGCAGCCGCGGTCCCCCTCCCCCTCCCCCAGCAGCCGCGGTCCCCCTCCCCAGCAGCCGCGGTCCCCCTCCCCCAGCAGCCGCGGTCCCCCCTCCCCCTCCCCCAGCAGCCGCGATCCCCCTCCCCCGCAGCCGTGGTCCCCCTCCCCCAGCAGCCGCGGTCCCCTCCCCCAGCAGCCGCGGTCCCCACCCAGCAGCCGCGGTCCCCCTCCCCCAGCAGCCGCGGTCCCCCTCCCCAGCAGCCGCGGTCCCCCTCCCCAGCAGGCCGCGGTCCCCCTCCCCCTAGCAGCCGCGGTCCCCCTCCCCCAGCAGCCGCGGTCCCCCTCCCCAGCAGCCGCGGTCCCCCTCCCCCAGCAGCCGCGGTCCCCCTCCCCCAGCAGCCGCGGTCCCCCTCCCCCTCCCCAGCAGCCGCGGTCCCCCCTCCCCAGCAAGCCGCGGTCCCCCTCCCCAGCAGCCGCGGTCCCCCTCCCCCAGCAGCCGCGGTCCCCCTCCCCCAGCAGCATTGTCTCGGGTCGGACAGTTTGATGGTGCTGTTTATTTGATGTCTATATAATGTTTATTTGGATCTGTTTTCCCTGAGATTGCCTGTCCTGCCCGCTCTTCCCGCGGGCAGGGTGAGGAGCGCCCGCCGCTGGCATCGGCCTGGAGCTGGGACACAACAAAGCAAAACAGACCAGAAGTAACTGATGGACAAAACAAAATGTGGGGAGTGTCCCAAACCGCGGGTGGAGCACAGCCCCAACAGAACAGGAAAAGAGACCAAACCTCACCCAATACCCGCCCAATGAAAGTGTGAGAATGGGGGTCGGTCCGGCAGCCCACCCCCTGCGGGGCCCAGCCAGCCCGGAAAGCTTCGAGTGTGCCCGTGGGCAGCGCCTGCCCCGCTCCAGGGACGCCCGGCCGCCACCCAGCCCTGCCCACGGCACCCACAGCCCTCCGCCACCCAGCCCTTCCCACGGCACCCACAGCCCTCCGCCACCCAGACCTGCCCACGGCACCCACAGCCCTCCCCATCCAGCCCTGCCCACGGCACCCACCGCCCTCCGCCACCCAGCCCTTCCCACGGCACCCACAGCCCGGCCCTCCGCCACCCAGCCCTTCCCACGGCACCCACAGCTCTCCGCCACCCAGCCCTTCCCACGGCACCCACAGCTCTCCGCCACCCAGCCCTTCCCACGGCACCCACAGACCTCCGCCACCCAGCCCTGCCCACGGCACCCACAGCCCTCCCCCACCCAGCCCTTCCCAGGGCACCCACAGCCCGGCCCTCCGCCACCCAGCCCTTCCCACGGTACCCACAGCCCGGCCCTCCGCCACCCAGCCCTTCCCACGGCACCCACAGCACTCCCCACCCAGCCCTTCCCACGGCACCCACAGCCCGGCCCTCTGCCACCCAGCCCTGCCCACGGCACCCACAGCCCGGCCCTCCGCCACCCAGCCCTTCCCACGGCACCCACAGCCCGGCCCCACCCAGCCCTTCCCACGGCACCCACAGCCCTCCGCCACCCAGCCCTTCCCACGGCACCCACAGCCCTCCGCCACCCAGCCCTTCCCACGGCACCCACCGCCCTCCGCCACCCAGCCCTTCCCACGGCACCCACAGCCCGGCCCTCCGCCACCCAGCCCTTCCCACGGCACCCACAGCCCGGCCCTCCGCCACCCAGCCCTTCCCACGGCACCCACAGCCCTCCGCCACCCAGCCCTTCCCCCGGCACCCACAGCCCGGCCCTCCCCCACCCAGCCCTTCCCACGGCACCCACAGCCCGGCCCTCCGCCACCCAGCCCTTCCCACGGCACCCACAGCCCTCCGCCACCCAGCCCTTCCCACGGCACCCACAGCCCGGCCCTCCGCCACCCAGCCCTGCCCACGGCACCCACAGCCCTCCGCCACCCAGCCCTTCCCACGGCACCCACAGCCCGGCCCTCCCCCACCCAGCCCTTCCCACGGCACCCACAGCCCTCCCCACCCAGCCCTTCCCACGGCACCCACAGCCCTCCCCCACCCAGCCCTGCCCACGGCACCCACAGCCCTCCGCCACCCAGCCCTTCCCACGGCACCCACAGCCCTCCGCCACCCAGCCCTGCCCACGGCACCCACAGCCCGGCCCTCCCCCACCCAGCCCTTCCCACGGCACCCACAGCCCTCCCCACCCAGCCCTGCCCACGGCACCCACAGCCCTCCCCCACCCAGCCCTGCCCACGGCACCCACAGCCCTCCCCCACCCAGCCCTGCCCACGGCACCCACCGCCCTCCGCCACCCAGCCCTGCCCACGGCACCCACAGCCCTCCGCCACCCAGCCCTGCCCACGGCACCCACAGCCCGGCCCACCCCCACCCAGCCCTTCCCACGGCACCCACCGCCCTCCCCCACCCAGCCCTTCCCACGGCACCCACAGCCCGGCCCTCCCCCACCCAGCCCTGCCCACGGCACCCACAGCCCTCCGCCACCCAGCCCTGCCCACGGCACCCACAGCCCGGCCCTCCCCCACCCAGCCCTTCCCACGGCACCCACAGCCCTCCCCACCCAGCCCTGCCCACGGCACCCACCGCCCTCCGCCACCCAGCCCTTCCCCCGGCACCCACAGCCCGGCCCTCCGCCACCCAGCCCTGCCCACGGCACCCACAGCCCTCCCCCACCCAGCCCTTCCCACGGCACCCACAGCCCGGCCCTCCTCACCCAGCCCTTCCCACGGCACCCACAGCCCTCCACCACCCAGCCCTTCCCACGGCACCCACAGCCCTCCCCACCCAGCCCTTCCCACGGCACCCACCGCCCTCCGCCACCCAGCCCTGCCCACGGCACCCACAGCCCTCCGCCACCCAGCCCTTCCCACGGCACCCACAGCCCGGCCCTCCCCACCCAGCCCTGCCCACGGCACCCACAGCCCTCCCCACCCAGCCCTTCCCACGGCACCCACAGCCCGGCCCTCCGCCACCCAGCCCTGCCCACGGCACCCACAGCCCTCCCCCACCCAGCCCTTCCCACGGCACCCACAGCCCTCCGCCACCCAGCCCTGCCCACGGCACCCACAGCCCGGCCCTCCGCCACCCAGCCCTTCCCACGGCACCCACAGCCCTCCCCCACCCAGCCCTTCCCACGGCACCCACAGCCCTCCCCACCCAGCCCTTCCCACGGCACCCACAGCCCTCCCCACCCAGCCCTGCCCACGGCACCCACCGCCCTCCGCCACCCAGCCCTGCCCATGGCACCTACAGCCCTCCGCCACCCAGCCCTTCCCATGGCACCCACCGCCCTCCGCCACCCAGCCCTGCCCATGGCACCCACCGCCCTCTGCCACCCAGCCCTTCCCACGGCACCCACCGCCCTCCGCTCCGCCAGCCACCCGAATGGAGATTGGCGGAGGTGCGGATTCCTGAGCAGCGGCTCCCTTACGACAGCCGCCACTCCTGACGGGGGAGAGCTGCGGCGCCTGGAGACCGTGTTCCAGACTTTGAGGAGGACCTGGTACAAGACGGGCAGCGCCAACAGAGAGTTCCGAAGACCCTGCTGGTCCACAGACAGGAGCTGCACGTCGTAGTTCAGGCCGAGCCCCTGGGGGGAGAAATCCGTCGCCAGGGCCCCACCGTGGAGGAGGCTCAGCGTCCAGGTAACGCTGCAGAGTCTGAGGGTGGAAAGTGGCAGTCTGGGTGCGGAGGCACACCAGCGCCTGACCGCCCTCCGCCATCGGGAGACTCCAGACCTCCGCAGCGACCCCGTGCAGTAGATTGTCCCGGAGGAACCGAAGCTGGGCTCTCTGGATGGTGGGACAAAGCCAGGGGGGGGAGTCAGTGACCAGCCGGGACCACAGCATGGAGGCGATCAGCTGGTTTATGACGAGAACTCGGCCCCTGTGGGACACTCGGAGCCGTCCTGTCCAGCGTCCCAGGCCAGCGGTGACCTTGGTCTCCAGCTCCTGCCCGTTCGCCGGCCAGGCTCCCTCTGCCGGGCAAAGATGGACTCCCAGGTCGAGGCTGTTGGTCCGACTCCAGCTGAAGGGCCCGAGCTCCTCCGGGAGGGGGTCCACCTGCCACGGACCGACCAGGAGTCCGGAACATTTGGCCCAGTTGATCCGTGGGGAGGACGCGGCGGAGTAGACAGCTTGGCTCTCTCGCATCCTCCGGGGGTCCCCGGGGTCAGTGACCATGAGGAACACGGCATCAGCGTCCGCCGAGAGGACCACCCCCCCGTCCGGCTCGCGCAGAACCAGCCCCGTGAACCCCCTCCGCAGGAGGCACAGGAAAGGCCCCACGCAGAGGGAATAATGTTGGCCGGACAGGGGGCAGCCCTGACGCACTCCTCTCCCAAAGCGAAGGGGCGCCGTCAGGAACCCGTTAACCTTAATCAGACTCTCCGAGGCGGCGGACAGTAACCGGATCCGGGCGGCAAAATACCACCCGAACCCGACAGCTCGCAGAGTCCCGAGCAAATCCCCGGGCCCCACCCTGTCGAACGCCTTCTCCTGGTCAAGAGATAGGGAGGTGCTCGACATACCAGTCCGCTGGGTAAAGTGAATAATGTCCCGGGCCAGGTGGATATTGTCGTAGATTGTGCGGTCCAGGACTGTGTAGGACTGGTCAGGGTGGATCATGTGGTCCAGCTCGGGGCCAAGGCGTAAACCCAGCACCTTGGCGAAGATTTTATAGTCCGTGCTGAGGAGGGAGACCGGTCGCCAGTTCTTAAGTCGGCGGAGATCCCCCTTCTTGGGCAGCAGGGCAATGACGGCCCTGCGCCCCGAAAGGGGCATCTCCCCGGTCGCGGTACATTCCCCCAGGACCCCCGCGTAGTCACTCCCCAGGACGTCCCAGCACGCCCTGAAGAACTCCACGGTCAGCCCGTCCAGCCCTGGGGATTTGCCCCGTGAGAGGCTGTCCAGGGCGCCGGTCAGCTCTTGGAGGTTGATGGCATTATCGAGCTTCCCGGCGCCCTCCGGGTCCACCTGCGGCAGGTCCTCCCACAGAACTCTGCAAGCGTCCTCGCTGGACGGACCCGGAGAGAAGAGGTCGGAGTAAAAATCCCTGATCAGGGTCCTGACCCCCTCCGGATCCGAGACGAGGGGCCGGTCGTCGGCCAGCAGCGTAGAAACCTGCCGACGGGCCCCGCGTCCTCTTTCCAGCGAGTAGAAGAAGCGGGAGCCGCGGTCCATGTCCGTTAGGAGACGGATCCGCGGCCTCACGTACGCGCCGCTGGACCCGGCGAGGTGCAGGCCCCGCAGTGCGCCCCTCTTCTCCCTGTACACCCGCCCCAGGGCCGGGCCTCATCGGGCTGAGCGAGACATGACTCCAGATCGAGGAGTTCCTCAGCCAATTTGGCGATCGTGGAGTTCCGCCCCGCCGAAGACCCCTCCGTGTACCCCTGACAGACGGCACGGTTCTGGGCCTTGCCCACATCCCACCGTAGCCTCAAGGAGGGGAAGCCACCCCGCTTCCTTCTCCAGCCGGCAGAGAAACGGCAGAACGAGTCCAGGAACCGCTCGCCCTCCAGCAGCAGGTTGTTAAAGTGCCAGTACGCGGACCGTGTCTGAGCGCGGGACGGGGCGAGACCCGCCCACACCAGATGGTGATCCGAGCTCGGCACCTGCTCCATGGAGGCCGTCGGAACGCTGGGCAAGTACGTCTTGGAAATGTAAAGACGGTCGATGATGGACGCTCTGAACGGGAGCCGCACAGAGGTGCACACCCGCAATTCAGGATGGAGAGTCCGCCAGACATCCACCAAGTCAAAGGACCTAACCAGATCCCTCAACTTCACCACCGCCGCCGGGCCGCGCTGGACTCCGATGCGGTCCTTGTCCCGGTGGGTGCAATTAAAATCCCCTCCTAGGACGATGCACTCTGTTTTTGAAAACCCACCACTATTCTTAGAATTCCCCCTCTACCAAAAAGGGCCGAGATTCTAAATGGTGATCAGGATTCTCACTCCCGACTCCGATGCAAGCTTCAGTGGGTGCTATTCAGGTCAAACTATATTTTCAAGTTATCCCCCGGTATAACCCATACCTTCACCGAAGATTTCATCTACTTCCCACTTAGTACCATCGATCCTGGGTCCCGCATTGCTAAGTAAGTAAAGTAGACTTTGGAATAACCACTATTTCAGGTTAAATTAAGTTATTTTATTATTATATTTTTTCTTTTAAAAGCTGCAAATACTTTCTTTACAGAATGGAAAAAGACCTTGCTTCTGGGTCCTTCTGGGTGGTTGAAGGGACCTTCAGGCCCACCTTGACAATCAATCTTCTTTATAAAGTCTGGTCTTCTTTAGATGTAATCGCTGATGAGCTCGGTTGCTGTGGCCTGTCTTTCCCATGTACCGAGCTGTGAGAGCTGACTCTGCTGGCTATCTCTGAGCTGACATAGAGCTGACTCTTTAAATTCTAGTCTTCCTGAGATGTATTAGCTGTTTTAGCTCGGCTACTATGCCTTGTCTTTCACATGGCCGAGCTGACTGTAATCTGACTCTGAGCTGCTAGTTTCTTCTCTTCTTCTCTCTCCCTCCCTCTGAGTTCTAGTTCTGGTTCTGGTAGTTCCTGCCCTGGTCTCTGGGTTTACATATTTTTCTACAGTTATCTAGTTTTTATGACTATATCGTAAAGTAACTTATTTCACTTTGATTGTAAAAAGTATCTTTGATCTAAACTTTCTAATCCAACTAAGTATTCATTTTGACATAACTGCATCTCATAGATCTGATTACAGTGTTTCCTGTGTGATGATCAAAATGCTTTGGTTTCAAGAGGTGTTACTTTTAATTCCTGTCATTTCTGTAGTTTTATTTTCCAATTGTGTCCTCAGCTCGTAATTGTGACTTTGATTTTGGCTTTGAATTATGTTTCTCCTAGACTGATAGTCTCCAGCTTTCTTTAATTTACCTGGTTTAGCAAATTTTCACACCTAGAATTATCACCAAATGCAACTGAACCTCATCCTTTTTTCTAGCTGCTAACTAAGACAGTTACTTTCAATGAAGGTGTGGGCCATTGTTTTTGGCTTCATTCAAAATCCTGTTTGTGTTGTTTGCTAAGCCTGCTTGACCAAGTCTATCTGCATTTTACAATCCTCTCCTGGCAGCTGCTGTTAACCCTTTGTGGGATCTTTCCCTGTATCCTCTCATGTTTCTCCCAGACCAGATATTGCCAGACTTCCATGTTTCAAATGACACATCTTTCCATATTTTCAATAACACCCCGTCTTGACATTTGAAACAAACTGTATCATTTGATCAATTATCCCCCCATCTAATTGTACTGATGAACATTTATCCCCGACCTTTCTCATTTGTATGTCCATGTTTTGTGATTGTAAATTGTGCATCGTAACCAATTTGTAAATGTATCCATATCACAGACCAATGTCTTTTTTCGTTCTTTCCTCAAGTCCAATTACGGTGAACCATAGTAGTAGCCACTCAGGAAGGTAACACAATAGCTATATCCGTGTTCCACTACCTCCAAAGCAGTTTACTTCCTTGGGGTAGCAGCACTGTAGAAGCTTCCTCATGTCCCTTAGAAACAGCACACAACTCAATCCATCAGTAACCAAAAAGGCCATTTGTCCATCACTGGCTGTTTCGTGTCCATTTTTCCGTCATCCAAATTGCTTACCGTTTCTCATCGGAATGGTAAATTATGACATCATGTACACCCACTGGTTCCCTCGCTTCATTAATTTACAAGGTTCAATTGATCCTGCTTCTAACCCTGACTTCCCCACATTAATGTCTAATATTGTTCTGAACCATGTATGTCTGCCATCCCCTGGTGTACATGAGGGAATATCTTTCCGACAAACTTCCTTCAAATCCCTTTCATCTGTTATCATTTCCCTTACAACATTTGCCGACAGTATTCGCAAAACCACATCGAACTGTCACTTTTTCCAAATAAATTCTCCCTATTGTTAAATACACAGTAAAAAAAAAATGAAGTCTCATCTTAACACATTACCCATCACCTAACTACACAAATAGACCGTGCGTTACAACTTTACATAATTGCAACTATTATCACAATTTCAAGACGAAAAATAAAGTACAATATCGACACATCCCTTCGTGGCTTTGGAACTAATAGTCACTACATACTAACTATGGCGTGTTCACAGCATCAATATTATTTGTGATGTTCTATGCAGTTAAATCAAGAAAGCACACTAAACTACCACTATTCCCCCTCTATTAAAACATTCAGACAGTTTCGAAATGCTGATCAAGTTCTCTAACGGCACACATACCCCCATTATCATACATACATAACAGTGCTAACAATTGACATGACATTTCTTCCTTAATAATGTTTACAGCTCGACAATGCAATATTGTTTGCTGCATTGGTAATAATTTTCCCCCCTTGGCATCAAGCTCCAAAAATTCTTAAACTATTGTCGTTTATCATATTGGGGTTCCTCGTCAGTCGCTGCTGTCTGCCGAGACCCTTAATAACTCCACCACATAGTACATACCCCATGGAGACTGCAGATCATCCATCAGCTGATGTCCAGTTAGAGATGTCTGACCGGAGGGTTCACTGTTCAGTAATAATTTGAGATTTTGATGTGTTTCCAACCCGTAAAGTTTTCCTACGGGCTCTATCATTTAATTCCCTCAAGTATGTAGGCGATTGTATTATTAGTTCCCCCCCCTCCCCCCCCCCCCCCCCGCCCCAATCCTGTCTAAAACATTCCTTTCTGGAGTGCAGTTCTCTTCCTTCTTGTGAACTGGTTTGTCTGTTATTTACTTTTTCCATCTGAAAAATCAAATGAGCAGGTCAAGGGTGGAGAGGGCCCTATTCTTTAATTTGTACTTTCTATCTTCGTTTGAACACTCCCGAAGTGCCCTCTCCAGGACTTCCGGATTTCTTTTGCTACCATTTCTTTTGTCTCTTTTCTTTTTTTTTTTAACTCGTATTTTTTTCCTTATCATTGATGTACATCACACAATGAAGGGCTGTTAAGCCTCCTCCTTCTGTCATTGCACCCCTGAGTGAGATTCGAAGAATCTCAAACTCCTCCCCTTTTGCTCACTCTGATCCAATCTGTCGAAACCTTACCCTGATACATTCCTGATATTGCTACTGCGTTTACTTCACTTACTTTATTTTGATTACGGCCGGATTTTTATGAAGGTAAGTTCCAAACATGACATTTTAACTTCATGATCTGTCCAATCAATGCTGCTAACAGGTTTTAATTCACTGTCTTCCCACCAATTGGGTCATGTGTTTTAATTGTGATATAATTTATTTTGCTCCAGACACCATGCTTCGCTAAGTCAACTGTATGTTTACCCAGATTCTGAACAAACTTGTCTTCACATTTTACAGCTTCACTGATTATTTTCCCTGCAGTTTTAGTTGGTAGCTTCACCCAAACTTCCTCTGTGTTATCAATTGTTTGAATATCTTAATTTTACCTGCATCTATTTTTATCAAATCTTTTCCTGCCATCAGATTCCCTTTTCCTTATACTGCAAGTAATTCTCTTAATCTAACTTTTGATCCAAAATCTTTATTCTCCAAAGCTCCTTCTTCAATGTATTTAACATTCTAAACATGATTATTTTTGCTGGTGACATTCCTGAGTTCACCGGGCACTAGGACCCTGTGGAGCTATGCAGTGTCAATTTCAACGCTCAGTTTCAAAGGCTGCAAACAGCTGACTGCTGCCCAGTACAAACTCTTTATCTGTTTATTCTGAGACCAATTTAACTCTGAACATACTGATTTATCACCTCATAATACTGATCACATTTCTACCTGCCATTTATAACTTTTAATTGATGTGAAACTCGGTTTTGCAAAATACAACATTTTTTAAAAATACAAACACCAAAGGGAATTCACAATTCCGTATTAGACATACACACACTCATTCATCCGCTCAGATCTTGGACCTCTACTTTGTAGGGTTTCACAAACCCTTATTGAACACGCACGAACGTTTATACACTGAGATCTTGGACCTCTGTTCAGTTGGGTTTTAGTTACTTTTAACAAAAATTGAGACTCCCTCCATGCTGATAAAGTTTGACTTATGCAGGAGTTTTTTGCCTCTATTAATTTCTTCCACTCTGGTTCATTGCTTCAACTCTCTTGACCGTGTTTCAGAGCAAGAGGATTATTCTAATTGCCATTTTTCGGAATTCTAAGTTCTGTTCCTGGTTGTCCCTTTCAGTTGCAATCTGAAATTAAGGATAGGTGCCCTTTCTGGGCCCTACCCAAGGCTAACTAAGGCACTATTTTCCTGTTTTTAGCTAAGGGTCGATTGGTTATTGGTCTCTAAAGATTCTAGGCGTCCTCTATTTCTTTAGGATTTAACCTCACAATCTGCCTTACTCTAAGGATGATTTATTTTTTGCCTCCTTTTACCAGTAATGGATGCAAGATTTTTAGTGCTGTCACCAAGATGTCTTGCAGACTTTTCTCAGGGTCAGCATCTGCTAATTTGCTGATTTCACACCCAACCTGAGTTTTATGTCCCCTCGATCCACAGAATATCCTTACAGAAATCAATCACATGACTTTCCAGACTAAACTCGGCAGGTAAAGTCTGACTCACAATAGACCAGAAACTTCTAATATTCTCGCCTTTGTGCCGGTTAGAAACTTCTAATATTCCAACAGTTTGTTGGGAACTAGAAACTTCTAATATTCAAGCACCCTCTGCTGATGTAGAAACTTCTACTATTCTAGCCTCGTTTTACCTCGAAACTTCTAATATTCTAGGTCTCCACGCTGGATTCCATGGAGAAAGCAAAACAACCGGCTGGGCGCAATTCACACGGTGTTAACACGACGGCTGCCATGTGGAAAATAAAGCAACCCATTCGGCGTAATTGACAGGGTTTTAATTAAAACGTTGGGCGCCATGTTTTTGAAAACTCACCACTATTCTTAGAAGTCCCCCTATACCAAAAAGGGCCGACATTCTAAATGGTGATCAGGGATTCTCACTCCCCGACTCCGATGCAAGCTTCAGTGGGGACTATTCAGGTCAAACTATGTTTTTTAGTTATCCAACGGTATAACCCATGCCTTCACCGAAGATTTAATCTACTTACCACTTAGTACCATCGATCCTGGGTCCCGCATTGCTAAGTAAGTAAAGTACACTTTGGAATAACCACTATTTCAGGTTAAATTAAGTTATTTTATTATTATATTTTTTCTTTTAACAGCTGCAAATACTTTCTTTACAGACAGGAAAAAGACCTTGCTTTTGGATCCTTCTGGGTGGTTGAAGGGACCTTCAGGCCCACCTTGACAATCAATCTTCTTTATAAAGTCTGGTCTTCTTTAGATGTAATCGCTGATGAGCTCGGTTGCTGTGGCCTGTCTTTCCCATGTACCGAGCTGTGAGAGCTGATTCTGCTGGCTATCTCTGAGCTGACATAGAGCTGACTCTTTGAATTATAGTCTTCCTGAGATGTATTAGCTGTTTTAGCTCGGCCGCTATGCCTTGTCTTTCCCATGGCCGAGCTGACTGTAATCTGACTCTGAGCTGCTTGTTTCTTCCCTGCTTCTCTCTCCCTCCCTCTGAGTTCTGGTTCTGGTTCTGGTAGTTCCTGCCCTGGTCTCTGGGTTTACATATTTTTCTAACAGTTATCTAGTTTTTATGATTTTATTGTAAAGTAACTTATTTCACTTTGATTATACAAAGTACGTTTGACTAAACCTTCTAATCCAACTAAGTATTCATTTTGACATAACTGCATCTGAGAGATCTGATTACATTGTTTCCTTTGTGATGATCAAAATGCTTTGGTTTCAAGAGGTGTTACTTTTAATTCCTGTCATTTCTGTAGTTTTATTTTCCAATTGTGTCCTCAGCTCATAATTTTGACTTTGATTTTGGCTTTGAATTATGTTTCTCCTAGACTGATAGTCTCCAGCTTTCTTTAATTTACCTGGTTTAGCAAATTTTCACACCTAGAATTATCACCAAATTCAACTGAACCTCATCCTTTTTTCCAGCTGCTAACTAAGATAGTTACTTTCAATGAAGGTGTGGGCCATTGTTTTTGGCTTCATTCAAAATCCTGTTTGTCTTGTTTGCGAAGCCTTCTTGAGCAAGGATATCTGCATTTTACAATCCTCTCCTGGCAGCTGCTGTTAATCCTTTGTGGGATCTTTCCCTGTATCCTCTCATGTCTCTCCCAGACCAGATATTGCCAGACTTCCATGTTTCAAATGACACATCTTTCCATATTTTCAATAACAACTCTCCCACCAGGATTGTGCCTGGAAGAGTGGACACCTTTTGGAAGAAAGCCGCCTGCTGCGGTCCGGCCACGGGAGCGGATACATTTACAAAGTGAATCACCGCTGCCCCGAAACGGGCCTTTAGGTGCAGCAGACGGCCTGGCACCGGCTCCTTGACCCCCCAAGATCTCCGGCTGAAAATGTGGAGCCAACAAGATAGCCACCCCGCCCGAACGTGGGGCCAGGTGACTCATGAAGACTCCTCCTTGCCCCTCCAGCGTCCACTGAGCTTCGTCACCCGGATGGCCTGGGTTTCCTGCAGGAAGCACACCCCGTACTTTCCGTCCCGGAGGAGAGACAAGAACTGAAGACGGTGGTGGGCGTCCCTGCTGCCGTTGATGTTGAGGCTGGCCATGGTTACCTCCATGTCAGCAGCAATAGTTATCCATCACCTTCAGTGCTCAGAGTGGGGGTACCGCCCCTCCACTCCCTCAGGAGTCCCACAAGGAACTGAACAGCTTGGCGCTGCTCCTCCTGGTCTTGATCGAACTCCCGGGCCTCTCTGACATAGGCCCGGGCGGAGACAAGGAGCAGCCCCAGATTTCCCCAGCTGCCCAGGGCCAGCCGCACACAGTCCGGGTGACCATGGTGTGTTCCCAGAAATGTCCGGCGTTCCCCAGGGGGGACGAGGGGAGACTCGGTGCCGGGTGTGAGGGCGCCCTCTGCCTCGCTGCAGAGGGCGTCTAAATACTCCTCCTCACCCGCCACCGAGCAGCCTTCCTCCTCCGAACGGTCACCTACCGAGCTCGAGTCCCCCGCCACATGGAGTATGCCGGGCGGCACGGGCCCACCGGCTAACCCTTGGCCCGTGTCGACCCCACCCCAGGGTCGTCCTCAGGCAGGTCCCTCGCAGGCTCCTCCTGCGGCTCACGGCCCGTGGACGGCGCCTCCACCCACGCCGGCGACTCCGGGACCTCGGAGAGGCCCCCCGGAAACATGTCCGGCTTGAAAACAGGGCTCTCCGGCGTCGCCCGCCCATGGTGTAGAGGGCGGGGAGCCTTCCCCGTACTCCCCCTTCCACGGCCCACAGCGGCACGATGAGCGGTCGCTGCTGCTGCCGGCCCCCGGCGATGGTGAAGAGGAAGCGTCCGGGGAGGAAACTTGCACCGGGCGGGAGGGGCCCCCAGAGGCTTCGACTCCGCTCGACCCCGGGTCCTCCTGCTCGGGGGGCGACAGCAGCTCGAGTGGCTCGGGGGCCTCGGAGGCCCCCCCTGCCTTGCTTCTCTTCATTGTGTGCCCCGGGCCAGGCGTCAGGGGGATGGGCACCAACACGGGAGACCCCCACCCCTCCTCGCCCGGGGAGGGGGCAGCAAACCCCCCCCCCCCCCTTGCCCGGGCAGGCGGCGCTTGCGGGGAGGGGGCGGCTCGGGATCGCCCTGCTGCACGGCCTCCATGGCGGGAGAGGCCCCGGCAGCATCCCCTCCCCCTCCCGGCTCAGGTGGACACAAAGCTGGCGGCGGAAGGAGTAGACATGGCGGAGGGAGGGGTCCCGCAGGCCGAGCGTCAGCGGCGCCGCCCCGGACCTGACCTCCCCCAGTAGGTTGGGATGGGGCAGGAGGAGCTCGGTGGGGAGGGAGGGCGGGACGTTTGATAGAACAACACGTTCTGCGGTGGCCTCCAGCGTCTCCACCGCCACGTGTGTCCCGCCCACCGTGAGCCCCCTTTCCAGGGCCCGCTGGGCCGCCTGCTCGGCTCGCAGGAAGAACCCGGCCTTGCCGTACATCCGCGAGGCGGCTACGATGGCCGAGGGCCCGACAGCCCTGCCCACCGCACGGGTGCCCGCCTCAATGGTCATGGTAGGGTGGGCATAGCACTTCACCCCCAGCTGCCGCGTGAGCAGGCGGGAGGGCGAGGGCACCGCGGGGGCAGCGGAGCGACGGGAGGCTGCCGCCCCCACATAATGTCTTGTCTGCCCTGCCCCCGGCAGTGGAGGATGCCCCCGAGGTGCTGGCCAGAGAGTGGGAGGGCAGGAGGCTGGGCCTGCAGCCCTGGATGGCCCCACTCCCACCTCAGGCAGAGGGGTGGGAGGACAGGAGGCCGGGCCTGCAGCCCTGGATGGTCCCACTCCCACCTCAGACAGAGGGGTGGGAGGACAGGAGGCCGGGCCTGCAGCCCTGGATTGTCCCAGTCCCACCTCAGGCAGAGGGGTGGGAGGACAGGAGGCCGGGCCTGCAGCTCTGGATGGTCCCAGTCCCACCTCAGGCAGAGGGGTGGGAGGACAGGAGACTGGGCCTGCAGCCCCGGATGGTCCCACTCCCACCTCAGGCAGAGGGGTGGGAGGACAAGAGGCTGGGCCTGCAGCCCTGGATGGTCCCACTCCCACCTCAGGCAGAGGGGCGGGAGGACAGGAGGCTGGGCCTGCAGCCCCAGGCGGTCCCACTCCCACCTCAGGCAGAGGAGTGGGAGGATAGGAGGCCGGGCCTGCAGCCCTGGATGGTCCCACTCCCACCTCAGGCAAAGGGGTGCGAGGACATGAGGCCGGTCCTGCAGCCCTGGATGGTCCCACTCCCACCTCAGGCAGACGGGTGAGAGGACAGGAGGCTGGGCCTGCAGCCCCGGATGGTCCCACTCCACCTCAAGCATTGGGGTTGGAGGACAGGAGGCCGGGCCTGCAGCTCTGGATGGTCCCACCCACCTCAGGCAGAGGGGTGGGGGACAGGAGGCAGGGCCTGCAGCCTGGATGGTCCCAGTCCCACCTCAGGCAGAGGAGTGGGAGGACAGGAGGCCGGGTCTGCAATCCTGGATGGTCCCAGTCCCACCTCAGGCAGAGGGGTGGGGGACAGGAGGCTGGGCCGGCATCCCTGGATGGTCCCACCTCAGGAAGAGGGGTGGGAGGACAGGAGGCTGGGCCTGCAGCCCTGGATGGTCCCAGTCCCACCTCAGGCAGAGGGGTGGGAGGACAGGAGGCTGGGCCTGCAGCCCTGGATGGTCCCAGTCCCACCTCAGGCAGAGGGGTGGGAGGACAGGAGGCCGGGCCTGCAGCCCTGGATGGTCCCACTCCCACCTCAGGCAGAGGGGTGGGAGGACAGGAGGCCGGGCCTGCAGCCCTTGATGGTCCCTGTCCCACCTCAGGCAGAGGGTTGGGAGGACAGGAGGCCGGGCCTGCTGCCCTGGATGGTCCCACTCCCACCTCAGGCAGAGGGGTGGGAGGACAGGAGGCCGTGCCTGCAGCCCTGGATGGTCCCACTCCCACCTCAGACAGAGGGGTGGGAGGACAGGAGGCCGGGCCTGCAGCCCTGGATGGTCCCACTCCCACCTCAGGCAGAGGGGTGGGAGGACAGGAGACTGGGCCTGCAGCCCTGGATGGTCCCACTCCCACCTCAGGCAGAGGGGTGGGAGGACAGGAGGCTGGGCCTGCAGCTGTGGATGGTCCCAGTCCCACCTCAGGCAGAGGGGTGGGAGGACAGGAGGCCGGGCCTGCAGCCCTGGATGGTCCCACTCCCACCTCAGGCAGAGGGGTGGGAGGACAGGAGGCCGGGCCTGCAGCCCTGGATGGTCCCACGCCCACCTCAGGCAGAGGGGTGGGAGGACAGGAGGCTGGGCCTGCAGCCCTGGATGGTCCCAGTCCCACCTCAGGCAGAGGGGTGGGAGGACAGGAGGCTGGGCCTGCCGCCCTGGATGGTCCCAGTCCCAAATCAGGCAGATGGGTGTGAGGACAGGTGGCTGGGCCTGCAGCCATAGGCGGTCCCACTCCCACCTCAGGCAGAGGGGTGGGACGACATGAAGCCGGGCCTGCAGTCCTGGATGGTCTCACTCCCACCTCAGGCAGAGGGGTGGGAGGACAGGAGGCCGGGCCTGCATCCCTGGATGGCCCCAGTCCCACCTCAGGCAGAGGTCTGGGAGGACAGGAGGCTGGGTCTGCACCCCTGGATGGTCCCACTCCCACCTCAGGCAGAGGGGTGGGAGGACAGGAGGCCGGGCCTGCAGCCCTGGATGGTCCCACTCTCACCTCAGGCAGAGGGTTGGGAGGACAGGAGGCTGGGCCTGCAGCCTGGATTGTCACACTCCCACCTGAGGCAGAGGGGTGGAAGGACAGGAGGCCGGGCCTGCAGCCCTGGATGGTCCCACTCCCACCTCAGGCAGAGGGGTGGGAGGACAGGAGGCTGGGCCTGCAGTCCTGGATGGTCACAGTCCCACCTCAGGCAGAGGGGTGGGAGGACATGAGGCTGGGCCTGCAGCCCTGGGTGGTCACACTCCCACCTCAGGCAGAGGGGTGGGAGGACAGGAGGCCGGGCCTGCAGCCCTGGATGGTCCCACGCCCACCTCAGGCAGAGGGGTGGGAGGACAGGAGGCTGGGCCTGCAGCCCTGGATGGTCCCAGTCCCACCTCAGGCAGAGAGGTGGGAGGACAGGAGGCCGGGCCTGCAGACCTGGATGGTCCCACTCCCACCTCAGGCAGAGGGGTGGGAGGACAGGAGGCCGGGCCTGCAGCCCTGGATGGTCCCACGCCCACCTCAGGCAGAGGGGTGGGAGGACAGGAGGCTGGGCCTGCAGCCCTGGATGGTCCCAGTCCCACCTCAGGCAGAGGGGTGGGAGGGCAGGAGGCCGGGCCTGCAGCCCTGGATGGTCCCAGTCCCACCTCAGGCAGAGGGGTGATCGAACCGTGATCTTTATCAATGATGAGAAGGCGGAAACAGTGGAAGTTTAAACTGTACAGATATTTCACAGCTGGATTCACACAATACAGACAGCAATGTATCGTAGATTGTGGAAGTGCCACAAATGTTGTCAAATGCAGGACGCGGGGTCCCTCAATGTTTCAATCTTGCTGAGAGACTGTCAGCCCACAGGGACAACATTTCTGTTTAATAGGATTGAAGCACAAGTTCAAATAGTTTCATTTCAAAGTTTAAATTAACCAGTCATTTTTCTGTGCAGCTTTCGGAATCTGTCAGTGGAATTTAGTTCACACAGGCAAGTTTAACAAGTGTATGGGGAACTGATTAGAAGTTTTGATGGAGATATTCCTGCATTATGGAAATGTGTGAGATCTATTTCGGGTTGGGAAATGGATTGAGGATCAAAGGAAGCAGTTGTTTTTTAACTACATTAGACTGAGAGCCTTGAAGTTTCACAACTTCCATGTGCTGTGAGAAAGGATTGATTAACCAAGGCCTGTTATTCAAATACTTCAGACAAGTGAATAAGCTACAGGAACATTGAATACACAGACAGAGACAAGCAGACACCTATAATCGGAGCTTAAACTTCACTTTTGAATGTGAAGGGCTGAAATAAACAAGAGTCCACCCTGGGATTCGGTGCAATTTGAGTTCTGCTTTTCCAAAAAATAAAAATAACTATCTGCAATGAAAAATTCCTTCGACAGGACAGAGGGATTTTGACTCTGTATTTAACCCCAGACAGTATTTGTGTTGTGAGTGTTTGATGGGCAGTGGAGATGAAGCTTGACTCTGAAACACTGGAATTCAGTCTCAGGGCTGATTTAATCAAAATGCTTCAGAATAATAATTGATATTGTACATCTCGTGTGTGTCTCAGTGACAGCTCTGAAACTTGTACAGCACAATCTCATCCTGTTTCTGTGCCTCTCTCTCTCTCTCTCGCTGAAATTAGCTGGTCCATTTCCTAAATTACTCCTGACTAGATTTCAAAAGGGCTCCATTGCCTGTGAAACAGTTTGTGATACCCAAAGGTTATGAAAAGTGCTTCAGAATTATCTGTCCCCAAGCTGCTGTGAGGATGTTCAGGGTCAGTGTGTGACTTGGATCACACACAGGCCAGATACACCTCTCCAAGTTAAAGGTGGAGAATGGATCTTGCTCCATTTGAAAGATGTATTGACCCAGTCTGTCTGAGTTTGAGTATCTGTGTTTCTGTACACGTGTGTGTGTGTTGGGGGGGGGGGCGGGGGGGGGGGGTTATGTGTGGCATTCTTTAGGCGGCACTGGAAGTTACACGGTAGCACAGTGGTTAGCACTGCGGCCTCACAGCTCCAGAGCCCCAGGTCGAATCCCAGCTTGGGTCACAGTCTGTGCGGAGTCTGCACGTTCTCCCATTGTCCGCGTGGGTTTCTCCCGGGTGCTCCGGTTTGCCCCCTGAAGTCCCGAAGGACGTGCTGTTTGGTGAATTGGACATCATGTACTCTCCCTCAGTGTACCCGAACAGGCGCCAGAGTTTGAAGACTAGGGACTTTTCTTAGTAACTTCATTGCAGTCTGTGTGTGTGCCTGTGTGTGTGTGTGTGTCTGTGTGTGTGTGTGTGTGTCTGTGTGTGTGTGTGTGTGTGTGTCTGTGTGTCTCAGTTTGACTTTGTTTAGTACTGATTGAAGATAATGAGATAGAAAGTTTGATAGAAAGTTTGGCAGCATTGTCGGTGTAAACAATAATGACAGAGGCAGTGTGAACCCTGAAGAGAGCGCCATACCTAGGCCCACTCCCCTACCCCGTCGCTGTCACCCCACCTAACCTGAACATCTTTAGATACTGTGGGCAATTTGGATTTATCACTGCCAACCCACCTAACCTGCACGTCTTTGGGCGGTGGGAGGAAACCGGAGCACCCGGAGGAAGCCCACGCAGACACGGGGAGGACGTCCAGACTCCGCACAGACAGTGACCTACGCCGGGAATCGAACCTGGGATCCTGTAGCTGTGAGGCAGCAGTGCTAACCACTGTTCAGTCCCGGCTCTGGGTCACTGTCCGTGTGGAGTTTGCACATTCTCCCTGTGTCTGCGTGTGTTTCACCCCCACAACCCAAAGATGTGCAGGGCAGGTGGACTGGCCACGCTAAATTGCCCCTGAATTGGAAAAACTGAACAGGGCTCTGAATTTATTGTAAAAATCTTTTTATTGCCGTTTCCACAATTCTGTGCATTGCGGCTTGTTTACATTTCTCAGAGAGTGAAAAGGCTTTCTCTTACGTTTCTATAGTTACAAACTGTTGCCGTTCAGTTCGGCGTGTCTGCCCCCCCCCCAACCCCCCTTTCCCTAACCCTTCCCCTCTCTCCCCCGCAGACCCTCCGTGATTCCCTTCTGGGCCGACCTGGTGTGTGACCCCCTGCTCCTTGTTTACCCCCTTACCCCCCCTTTCTTTTCTCCCTCCATCGGTTTCAGCCGTGTTCTATCAGTGGATTTGGGAGGTCCCCCCTCTCCATCCCTCTAGGTGGGGGGGTCCCCCCTCTCCATCTCTCTCGGTGGGGGGGGGGGTTCACCCCTCTCCATCTCTCTCGATGGGGTGGGGGTTCCCCCCTCTCCATCACTCTCGGTGGGGGGTCCCCCCTCTCCATCTCTCGGTGGGGGGGGTTCCCCCCTCTCCATCACTCTCGGTGGGGGGTCCCCCCTCTCCATCTCTCTTGGTGGGGGGGTTCCCCCCTCTCCATCCCACTCGGTGGGGGGGTCCCCCCTCTCCATCTCTCTCGGTGGGGGGACCCCCTCTCCATCACTCTCGGTGGGGGGGTGTTCCCCCTCTCCATCCCTCTCGGTGGGGGGGGTTTCCCCCTCTCCCTCCCTTTCGGTGGGGGTGGGGGTTCCCCCTCTCCATCTCTCTCGGTGGGGGTGGGGGTTCCCCCCTCTCCATCCCTCTCGGTGGGGGGGGGTTCCCCCTCTCCATCTCACTCGGTGGGGGGGCTTCCCCCTCTCCATCCCTCTCGGTGGGGGGGGGGGTCCCCCCTCTTAATCTCTCTCGGTGGAGGGGGGGTCCCCCCGCTCCATCCCTCTCGGTGGGGGGTTGGTTCCCCCCTCTCCACAACTCTCGGTGGGGGGGGGATTCCCCTCCTCCATCTCTCTCGGTGTGGGGGGTCCCCCTCTCCATCTCTCTCGGTGGGGGGGGGGTTCCCCCCTCTCCATCTCTCTCGGTGGGGTGGGGGTTCCTCCCTCTCCATCCCTTTCGGTGGGGGGGTTCCCCCCTCTCCATCTCTCTCGGTGGGGGGTCCCCCCTCTCCATTTCGTCATAGAACATTATGGCGCATTACAGGCCCTTCGGCCCTCGATGTTGCGCCGACCTGTGAAACCACTCTAAAGCCCATCTACACTATTCCCTTATCGCCCATATGTCTATGACCATTTGAATGCCCTTAGTGTTGGCGAGTCCACTACTGTTGCAGGCAGGGCATTCCACGCCCTTACTACTCTCTGAGTAAAGAACCTACCTCTGACATCTGTCTTATATCTATCTCCCCTCAATTTAAAGCTATGTCCCCTCGTGCTAGACATCACCATCCGAGGAAAAAGGCTCTCACTGTCCACCCTATCCAATCCTCTGATCATCTTGTGTGCCTCAATTAAGTCACCTCTTAACCTTCTTCTCTCTAACGAAAACAGCCTCAAGTCCCTCAGCCTTTCCTCATGAGATCTTCCCTCCATACCAGGCAACATTCTGGTCAATCTCCTCTGCACTCTTTCCAATGCTTCCACATCCTTCGTATAATGCGGCGACCAGAATTGCATGCAATACTCCAAATGCGGCCGCACCAGAGTTTTGTACAGCTGCAACATGACCTCATGGCTCCGAAACTCAGACACTCTATCAATAAAAGCTAACACACCGTACGCCTTCTTAACAACCCTCTCAACCTGAGTGGCAACTTTCAGGGATCTATGTACATGGACACTGAGATTTCTCTGCTCATCCACACTGCCAAGAATCTTATCATTAGCCCAGTACTCTGTCTTCCTGTTATTCCTTCCTAAATGAATCACATCACACTTTTCTGCTTTAAACTCTATTTGCCACCTCTCAGCCCAGCGCTGCAGCTTATCTATGTCCCTCTGTAACTTGTAACATCCTTCCGCACTGTCGACAACAGCACCGACTTTCGTGTCATCTGCAAATTTACTCACCCATCCTTCTACGCCCTCCTCCAGGTCATTTATAAAAATGACAAACAGCAGTGGCCCCAAAACAGATCCTTGTGGTACACCTCTAGTAACTGGACTCCAGTCTGAACACTTCCCATCAACCACCACCCTTTGTCTTCTTCCAGGTAGCCAATTTCTGATCCAAACTGCTAAATCTCCCTGAATCCCATGCTTCCGTATTTTCTGCAGTAGCCTACCGTGGGGAACCTTGTCAAATGCTTTACTGAAATCCATATACACCACATCAACTGCTTTACCCTCATCCACCTGTTTCTCAACTTCTCAAAGAACCCTATATGGTTTGTGAGGCACAACCGACCCTTCACGAAACCGTTTTGACTATGTCTAATCAAATTATTCCTTTCCAGATGATTATACACCCTATCTCTTATAAACCTTTCCAAGATTTTGCCCACAGCAGAAGTTAGACTCACTGGTCTATATTTACCGGGGTTGTCTCTACTCTCCTTCTTGAACAAGGGGACAACATTTGCTATCCTCCAGTCTTCTGGCACTATTCCTGTTGACAAAGATGACTTAAAGATCAAAGCCAAAGGCTCTGTAATCTCCTCCCTAGCTTCCCAGAGAATCCTAGGATAAATCGTATCCGGCCCAGGGGACTTATCAATTTTCACCCTTTCCAGAATAGTTAACACCTCCTCCTTATGAACCTCAAGCCCTTCTAGTATAGTAGCCTGAATCACAGTATTCTCCTCGTCAACATTGTCTTTTTGCTGTGTGAATAGTGATGAAAAATATTCATATAGCACCTCGCCTATCTCCTCGGACTCCAAGCACAACTTCCCACTACTGTCCTTGACTGGCCCTACTCTTACCCTAGTCATTCTTTTATTCCTGACATATCTACAGAAGGCTTTAGGGTTATCCTTGATCCTACCTTCCAAAGACTTCTCATGTCCCCTCCTGGCTCTTCTTAGCTCTCTCTTTAGGTCCTTCCTAGCTAACTTGTAACTCTCGAGTGCCCTTACTGAACCTTCATGTCTCCTCTTTACATAAGCCTCCTTCCTTCTTCCTCTAGACAAGTGTTTCAACTGCCTTAGTAAACCACGGTTCCCTTGCTCGACCACTTCCTCCCTTCCTGACAGGTACATACTTATCAAGGACACGCAGTAGCTGTTCCTTGAACAAGCTCCACATTTCCATTGTGCCCATCCCCTGCAGTTTTCCTCTCCGTCTCGGTGGGGGTGGGGGGAAGGGTCCCCCCCCCCCCTCCATCTCTCTCGGTGGGGGAGTCCCCCCTCTCCATCTCTCTCGGTGGGGGGTCCCCCCTCTACATCTCTCTCGTTGGGGTGGGTCCACCCTCTCCATCTCTCTCGGTGGGGGCAGGGTTCCCCCCTCTCCATCTCTCTCGGTGGAGGGGGGGACCCCCCTCCATCTCTCTCGGCGGGGGGGGGGGTCCACCCTCTCCATCTCTCTCGGTGGAGGGGGAGTTCCCCCCTCGCCATCTCTCTCGGTGGGTGGGGGGTTCCTGCCTCTCTATCTCTCTCGGTGGGGGGGTCCCCCCTCTCCATCTCTCTCGCTGGGGGAGTCCCCCCTCTCCATCTCTCTCGGTGGGGTTCCCCTCTCTCCATCTCTCTCGGTGGGGAGGACCCCGTCTCCATCTCTCTCGGCGGGGGGGGGGGGGGTGGTCCACCCTCTCCATCTCTCTCGGTGGAGGGGGAGTTCTCCCCTCTCCATCACTCTCGGTGGGGGCAGGGTTCCCCCCTCGCCATCTCTCTTGGTGGGGGGGACCCCCTCTCCATCTCTCTCGGCGGGGGGGGGGGAGGGGGTCCACCCTCTCCATCTCTCTCGGTGGAGGGGGAGTTCCCCCCTCTCCATCTCTCCCGGTGGGAGGGGGGTTCCCCCTTCTCCATCACGCTTTGTGGGGGATCTCCTTCTCCATCTCTCTCGGTGGAGGGGGAGTTCCCCCCTCTCCATCTCTCCCGGTGGAGGGGGTTGGTTCCACCCTCTCCATCTCTCTCTCTCGGTGGGGGGGGGGGGTTCCCCCTTCTCCATCACGCTTTGTGGGGGATCTCCTTCTCCATCTCTCTCGGTGGGGGAAGGGGGGTTCCACCCACTCCATCTCTCTCTGTGGGGGGGGGGGGGGGGTTCCCCTTCTCCATCTCTCTCAGTGGGGGCAGGGTTCCCCCCTCTCCATGTCTCTCGGTGGAGGGGGAGACCCCCCTCCATCTCTCTCGGCGGGGGGGGGGGTCCATCCTCTCCATCTCTCTCGGTGGAGGGGGAGTTCCCCCCTCTCCATCTCTCTCGCTGGGGGAGTCCCCCCTCTCCATCTCACTCGGTGGGGGCCCCCTCACTCCATCTCTCTCGGTGGGGGGGGACCCCGTCTCCATCTCTCTCGGCGGGTGGGAGGGGGGTCCACCCTCTCCATCTCTCTCGGTGGGGGGGGGTTCACCCTTCTCCATCACGCTTTGTGGGGGGTCTCCTTCTCCATCTCTCTCGGTGGGTGGGAGGGGGGTTCCACCCACTCCATCTCTCTCTGTGGGGGGGGGTCCCCTTTCTCCATCTCTCTCGGTGGGGGGTGGGTTCCCCTTCTCCATCTCTCTCAGTGGGGGGGGGGCGAGGGTGTTCTCCACTCTCCATCTCTCTCGGTCTCTGCGTCTCTCCGTCTCTCTCTGGGACTCTGCCAAAACAAAATCCACAATCAGCAGTCGGCCATTGTATGTCAGTTCACCGGAGCCATTTTCTGTCAGTTCACGGGAGCCATTTTATGTCAGTTCACGGGAGCCATTTTATGTCAGTTCACAATAGCCATTTTATGTCAGTTAACAATGGACAGTTCATGTCAGTTGACTTTTTAGGTCAGGTCGCAATGGCCATTTTATATCAGTTCACGGTGGCCATTGTATGTCAGTTCACAATGGCCATTTTATGTCATTTCACAATGGCCATTTTATGTCAGTTCACAATGGCCATTTTATGTCAGTTCACAATAGTCATTTTATGTCAATTTGCAATGGCCATTTTATGTCAGTTCACGGTGGCCATTGTATGTCAGTTCAGAATGGCCATTTTATGTAAATTTGCAATGGACAGTTTATGTCGGTTCACGGGGGCCATTTTATCTCAATTCACGGTGGCCATTTTATGTCAGCTCACGGTGGCCATTTTCTGTCAGTTCACAGTGGCCATTTTCTGTCAGTTCACAGTGGCCATTTTATGACAGTTCACAGTGGCCATTTTATGTCAGTTCACAATGGCCATTTTATGTCAGTTTACGGTGGCCATTGTATGTCAGTTCAGAATGGCCATTTGATGTAAATTTGCAATGGACAGTTTATGTCGGTTCACGGGGGCCATTTTATCTCAATTCACGGTGGCCATTTTATGTCAGCTCACGGTGGCCATTTTATGTCAGTTCACAGTGGCCATTTTATGTCAGTTCACAATGGCCATTTTATGTCAGTTCACGGGGTCCATTTTATGTCAGTTCACGGGGCCATTTTATGTCAGGTTGCAATAACCATTGTATGTCAGTTCAGAATGGACAGTTTATGGCAGTTCACGTGGGCCACTGTATGTCAGTTCACAATGGCCATCGTATGTCAGTTCACAGTGGCCATTTAATGTCAGATCACGGTGGCCATTTTATGTCAGTTCATGGCGTCCATTGTATGTCAGTTCACAATGGACAGTTTATGTCAGTTCACGGGGGCCTTTTTATGTCAGATCGCAATGGCCATTTTATGTCAGTTCACGGTAGCCATTTTATGTTAGGTCGCAATGGCCATTTTATGTCAATTCACAGGGGCCATTTTATGTCAGGTCGCAATGGCCATTTTATGTCAGTTCATAATGGACAGTTTATGTCAGTTCACGGGGCCATTTTATGTCAGGTTGCAATAACCATTGTATGTCAGTTCAGAATGGACAGTTTATGTCAGTTCACAATGGCCATTTTATGTCAGTTTGCAATGGCCATTTTATTTCAGTTGCGGTTGCCAGTTCATGTTTGGTTCACGGGGGCCATGTTATGTCAGTTGACAGTGGCCATTTTATGTCAGTTCACGGGGTCCATTTTATGTCAGTTCACAGTGGCCATTTTACGTCAGTTCACGGGGTCCATTTTATGTCAGTTCACAATGGACAGTTTATGTCAGTTCACGGGGGCCCTTTATGTCAGTTCACAATGGCCATTGTATGTCAGTTCACAATGGCCATTTTATGTCAGTTTGCAATGGCCATTTTTTCTCAGTTGACGGAGGCCATTTTGTGTCAGTTCACAGTGGCCATTGTATGTGAGTTCACAATGGCCATTTTATGTCAGTTTGCAATGGCCATTTTATCTCAGTTGCGGTGACCAGTTCATGTTGGTTCACGGGGGCCATGTTATGTCAGTTCACGGTGGCCATTGTATGTCAGTTCACGGGGGCCATTTTATGTCAGTTCATGGTGGTTATTGTATGTCAGTACACAATTGTCATTTTATGTCAGTTCACGGTGGCCATTTTATGTCACTTCACGGGGGCCATTTTATTCAGTCGATGGGGGCCATTTTATATCAGTACATGGTGGCCATTTTATGTCAGTTCACGGTGGTCATTTTATGTCGGTTGACGGGGGCCATTTTATGTCAGCTCGCAATGGCCATTTTATGCCAGTTCACGGTGGCCATTGTATGTCAGTTCATGGCGTCCATTGTATGTCAGTTCACAATGGACAGTTTGAGTCAGTTCACGGGGGCCATTGTATGTCAGTTCACAATGGCCATTGTATGTCAGTTCTCAATGGCCATTATATGTCAGTTCACGGGGGCCTTTTTAAGTCAGGTCGCAGTGGCCATTTTATGTCAGTTCACGGTAGCCATTTTATGTCAGGTCGCAATGGCCATTTTATGTCAGTTCACGGGGGCCATTTTATGTCAGTTCACAATGGCCATTTTATGTCAGTTCACGGGGGCCATTGTATGACATTTCACGGGAGCCATTTTATGTCATTTCACGGGGGCCATTTTATGTCAGTTCACAATGCCCATTTAATGTCAGTTCACGGGGTCCATTTTATGTCAGTTCACGGGGTCCATTTTATGTCGGTTCACAATGGCCATTTTATGTCAGTTCACAATGCCCATTTTATGTCAGTTCACGGGGTCCATTTTATGTCAGTTCACGGTGGCCATTTTATGTCAGTTCTCAATGGCTATTTTATGTTAGTTCACGGTGGCCATTGTAAGTCAGTTCACAATGGCCATTTTATGTCAGTTTGCAATGACCATTTTTTTTCAGTTGACGGTGGCCGTTTTGTGTCAGTTCACGGTGTCCATTGTATGTCATTTCACAATGCCATTTTATGTCAGTTTGCAATGGCCATTTTATTTCAGTTGCGGTTGCCAGTTCATGTTTGGTTCACGGGGGCCATGTTATGTCAGTTCACAGTGGCCATTTTATATCAGTTCACGGGGTCCATTTTATGTCAGTTCACAATGGCCATTTTATGTCAGTTCACAATGGCCATTTTATGTCAGTTCACAATGGACAGTTTATGTCAGTTCACGGGGGCCCTTTTATGTCAGTTCACAATGGCCATTGTTTGTCAGTTCACAATGGCCATTTTATGTCAGTTTGCAATGGCCATTTTTTCTCAGTTGACGGTGGCCATTTTGTGTCAGTTCACGGTGGCCATTGTATGTGAGTTCACAATGGCCATTTTATGTCAGTTTGCAATGGCCATTTTATCTCAGTTGCGGTGGCCAGTTCATGTTGGTTCACGGGGGGCATGTTATGTCAGTTCACGGGGGCCATGTTATGTCAGTTCACGGTGGCCATTTTATGTTGGTTGACGGCCATTTTATGTCAGCTCGCAATGGCCATTTTATGTCAGTTCACGGTGGCCATTGTATGTCAGTTCATGGCGTCCATTGTATGTCAGTTCACAATGGACAGTTTATGTCAGTTCACGGGGGCCATTGTATGTCAGTTCACAATGGCCATTGAATGTCAGTTCTCAATGGCCATTTTATGTCAGTTCACAGTGGCCATTTTATGTCAATTCACGGTAGCCATTGTATATCAGTTCACAATGGCCATTTTATGTCAGTTCGCAATGGCCATTTTATGTCAGTTCACAATGGCCATTTTATGTCAGTTCACGGGGTCCATTTAATGTCAGTTCACAATGGCCATTTTATGTCAGTTCACAATGGCCATTTTATGTCAATTCACGGTAGCCATTGTATATCAGTTCACAATGGCCATTTTATGTCAGTTCATGGTGGCCATTGTATGTCAGTTCACGGTGGCCATTTTATGTCAGTTCACTGGGTCCATTTTATGTCAGTTCACGGTGGCCATTTTATGTCAGTTCACAATGGCCATTTTATGTCAGTTCACGGGGTCCATTTTATGTCAGTTCACGGTGGCCATTTTATGTCAGTTCACAAGGTCCATTTTATGTCAGTTCACAATGTCCATTTTATGTCAGTTCACAAGGTCCATTTTATGTCAGTTCACGGTGGCCATTTTATGTCAGTTCACAATGGCCATTTAATGTCAGTTCACGGTGGCCATTGTATGTCAGTTCACAATAGTCATTTTATGTCTGTTCACAATGGCCATTTTATGTCTGTTCACCATGGCCATTTTATGTCAGTTCATGGTGGCCATTGTATGTCAGTTCACCATGGCCATTGTATGTCAGTTCACAATGGCCATTTTACGTCAGGTTGCAATGGCCATTTTATCTCAGTTGATGGTGGCCATTTTATGTCAGTCCACAATGGCCATTTTATGTCAGTTCACAGTGGCCATTTTATGTCAATTCACGGTAGCCATTGTATATAAGTTCACAATGGCCAATTTATGTCAGTTCATGGTGGCCATTGTATGTCAGTTCACAATGGCCGTTTTATGTCAGTTCACGGGGTCCATTTTATGTCAGTTCACGGTGGCCATTTTATGTCAGTTCACAATGGCCATTTAATGTCAGTTCACGGTGGCCTTTGTATGTCAGTTCACAATGGCCATTTTATGTCAGTTCACGGGGTCCATTTTATGTCAGTTCACCATGGCCATTTTACGTCAGTTCACAATGGCCATTTTATGTCAGTTCACAATAGTCATTTTATGTCAATTTGCAATGGCCATTTTATGTCAGTTCACGGTGGCCATTGTATGTCAGTTCAGAATGGCCATTTTATGTAAATTTGCAATGGACAGTTTATGTCGGTTCACGGGGGCCATTTTATCTCAATTCACGGTGGCCATTTTATGTCAGCTCACGGTGGCCATTTTCTGTCAGTTCACAGTGGCCATTTTCTGTCAGTTCACAGTGGCCATTTTATGACAGTTCACAGTGGCCATTTTATGTCAGTTCACAATGGCCATTTTATGTCAGTTTACGGTGGCCATTGTATGTCAGTTCAGAATGGCCATTTGATGTAAATTTGCAATGGACAGTTTATGTCGGTTCACGGGGGCCATTTTATCTCAATTCACGGTGGCCATTTTATGTCAGCTCACGGTGGCCATTTTATGTCAGTTCACAGTGGCCATTTTATGTCAGTTCACAATGGCCATTTTATGTCAGTTCACGGGGTCCATTTTATGTCAGTTCACGGGGCCATTTTATGTCAGGTTGCAATAACCATTGTATGTCAGTTCAGAATGGACAGTTTATGGCAGTTCACGTGGGCCACTGTATGTCAGTTCACAATGGCCATCGTATGTCAGTTCACAGTGGCCATTTAATGTCAGATCACGGTGGCCATTTTATGTCAGTTCATGGCGTCCATTGTATGTCAGTTCACAATGGACAGTTTATGTCAGTTCACGGGGGCCTTTTTATGTCAGATCGCAATGGCCATTTTATGTCAGTTCACGGTAGCCATTTTATGTTAGGTCGCAATGGCCATTTTATGTCAATTCACAGGGGCCATTTTATGTCAGGTCGCAATGGCCATTTTATGTCAGTTCATAATGGACAGTTTATGTCAGTTCACGGGGCCATTTTATGTCAGGTTGCAATAACCATTGTATGTCAGTTCAGAATGGACAGTTTATGTCAGTTCACAATGGCCATTTTATGTCAGTTTGCAATGGCCATTTTATTTCAGTTGCGGTTGCCAGTTCATGTTTGGTTCACGGGGGCCATGTTATGTCAGTTGACAGTGGCCATTTTATGTCAGTTCACGGGGTCCATTTTATGTCAGTTCACAATGGACAGTTTATGTCAGTTCACGGGGGCCCTTTATGTCAGTTCACAATGGCCATTGTATGTCAGTTCACAATGGCCATTTTATGTCAGTTTGCAATGGCCATTTTTTCTCAGTTGACGGAGGCCATTTTGTGTCAGTTCACAGTGGCCATTGTATGTGAGTTCACAATGGCCATTTTATGTCAGTTTGCAATGGCCATTTTATCTCAGTTGCGGTGACCAGTTCATGTTGGTTCACGGGGGCCATGTTATGTCAGTTCACGGTGGCCATTGTATGTCAGTTCACGGGGGCCATTTTATGTCAGTTCATGGTGGTTATTGTATGTCAGTACACAATTGTCATTTTATGTCAGTTCACGGTGGCCATTTTATGTCACTTCACGGGGGCCATTTTATTCAGTCGATGGGGGCCATTTTATATCAGTACATGGTGGCCATTTTATGTCAGTTCACGGTGGTCATTTTATGTCGGTTGACGGGGGCCATTTTATGTCAGCTCGCAATGGCCATTTTATGCCAGTTCACGGTGGCCATTGTATGTCAGTTCATGGCGTCCATTGTATGTCAGTTCACAATGGACAGTTTGAGTCAGTTCACGGGGGCCATTGTATGTCAGTTCACAATGGCCATTGTATGTCAGTTCTCAATGGCCATTATATGTCAGTTCACGGGGGCCTTTTTAAGTCAGGTCGCAGTGGCCATTTTATGTCAGTTCACGGTAGCCATTTTATGTCAGGTCGCAATGGCCATTTTATGTCAGTTCACGGGGGCCATTTTATGTCAGTTCACAATGGCCATTTTATGTCAGTTCACGGGGGCCATTGTATGACATTTCACGGGAGCCATTTTATGTCATTTCACGGGGGCCATTTTATGTCAGTTCACAATGCCCATTTAATGTCAGTTCACGGGGTCCATTTTATGTCAGTTCACGGGGTCCATTTTATGTCGGTTCACAATGGCCATTTTATGTCAGTTCACAATGCCCATTTTATGTCAGTTCACGGGGTCCATTTTATGTCAGTTCACGGTGGCCATTTTATGTCAGTTCTCAATGGCTATTTTATGTTAGTTCACGGTGGCCATTGTAAGTCAGTTCACAATGGCCATTTTATGTCAGTTTGCAATGACCATTTTTTTTCAGTTGACGGTGGCCGTTTTGTGTCAGTTCACGGTGTCCATTGTATGTCATTTCACAATGCCATTTTATGTCAGTTTGCAATGGCCATTTTATTTCAGTTGCGGTTGCCAGTTCATGTTTGGTTCACGGGGGCCATGTTATGTCAGTTCACAGTGGCCATTTTATATCAGTTCACGGGGTCCATTTTATGTCAGTTCACAATGGCCATTTTATGTCAGTTCACAATGGCCATTTTATGTCAGTTCACAATGGACAGTTTATGTCAGTTCACGGGGGCCCTTTTATGTCAGTTCACAATGGCCATTGTTTGTCAGTTCACAATGGCCATTTTATGTCAGTTTGCAATGGCCATTTTTTCTCAGTTGACGGTGGCCATTTTGTGTCAGTTCACGGTGGCCATTGTATGTGAGTTCACAATGGCCATTTTATGTCAGTTTGCAATGGCCATTTTATCTCAGTTGCGGTGGCCAGTTCATGTTGGTTCACGGGGGGCATGTTATGTCAGTTCACGGGGGCCATGTTATGTCAGTTCACGGTGGCCATTTTATGTTGGTTGACGGCCATTTTATGTCAGCTCGCAATGGCCATTTTATGTCAGTTCACGGTGGCCATTGTATGTCAGTTCATGGCGTCCATTGTATGTCAGTTCACAATGGACAGTTTATGTCAGTTCACGGGGGCCATTGTATGTCAGTTCACAATGGCCATTGAATGTCAGTTCTCAATGGCCATTTTATGTCAGTTCACAGTGGCCATTTTATGTCAATTCACGGTAGCCATTGTATATCAGTTCACAATGGCCATTTTATGTCAGTTCGCAATGGCCATTTTATGTCAGTTCACAATGGCCATTTTATGTCAGTTCACGGGGTCCATTTAATGTCAGTTCACAATGGCCATTTTATGTCAGTTCACAATGGCCATTTTATGTCAATTCACGGTAGCCATTGTATATCAGTTCACAATGGCCATTTTATGTCAGTTCATGGTGGCCATTGTATGTCAGTTCACGGTGGCCATTTTATGTCAGTTCACTGGGTCCATTTTATGTCAGTTCACGGTGGCCATTTTATGTCAGTTCACAATGGCCATTTTATGTCAGTTCACGGGGTCCATTTTATGTCAGTTCACGGTGGCCATTTTATGTCAGTTCACAAGGTCCATTTTATGTCAGTTCACAATGTCCATTTTATGTCAGTTCACAAGGTCCATTTTATGTCAGTTCACGGTGGCCATTTTATGTCAGTTCACAATGGCCATTTAATGTCAGTTCACGGTGGCCATTGTATGTCAGTTCACAATAGTCATTTTATGTCTGTTCACAATGGCCATTTTATGTCTGTTCACCATGGCCATTTTATGTCAGTTCATGGTGGCCATTGTATGTCAGTTCACCATGGCCATTGTATGTCAGTTCACAATGGCCATTTTACGTCAGGTTGCAATGGCCATTTTATCTCAGTTGATGGTGGCCATTTTATGTCAGTCCACAATGGCCATTTTATGTCAGTTCACAGTGGCCATTTTATGTCAATTCACGGTAGCCATTGTATATAAGTTCACAATGGCCAATTTATGTCAGTTCATGGTGGCCATTGTATGTCAGTTCACAATGGCCGTTTTATGTCAGTTCACGGGGTCCATTTTATGTCAGTTCACGGTGGCCATTTTATGTCAGTTCACAATGGCCATTTAATGTCAGTTCACGGTGGCCTTTGTATGTCAGTTCACAATGGCCATTTTATGTCAGTTCACGGGGTCCATTTTATGTCAGTTCACCATGGCCATTTTACGTCAGTTCACAATGGCCATTTTACGTCAGGTTGCAATGGCCATTTTATCTCAGTTGACGGTGGCCATTTTATCTCAGTTGACAGTGGCCATTTTATGTCAGTTCATGGTGGCCATTGTATGTCAGTTCACCATGGCCATTGTATGTCAGTTCACAATGGCCATTTTACGTCAGGTTGCAATGGCCATTTTATCTCAGTTGACGGTGGCCATTTTATGTCAGTTCACGGTGGCCATTGTATGTCAGTTCACAATGGCCATTTTATGTCAGTTCACGGTGGCCATTGTATGTCAGTTCACAATGGCCATTTTATGTCAGTTTGCAATGGCCATTTAATCTCAGTTGCGGTGGCCAGTTCATGTTGGTTCACGGGGGCCATTTTATGTCAGTTCACGGTGGCCATTTTATGTCAGTTCACGGGGGGCCATTTTTTGTCAGTTCATGGTGGCCATTTTATCTCAGTTCACAGTGCCAATTTTATGTCAGTTAACGGGGGGCATTTTATTCAGTCGAAGGGGCCATTTAATGTCAGTACACGGTGGCCATTTTATGTCAGTTCACGGTGGTCATTTTATGTCGTTTGAAGGTAACCATTTTATTTCAGCTCGCAATGGCCATTTTATGTCAGTTCACGGTGGCCATTGTATGCCAGTTCACGGAGGCCATTTTATGTCAGGTCACGGTGGCTATTTTATGTGAGCTCACGGCAGCCATTTTATGTTCATTTACGGTGGCCATTTTATGTCAGTTCACGGCAGCCATTTAATGTCAGTTCACGGTGGTCATTTTAATTCAGTTCACGGTGGCCATTTTATGTCAGTTCACGTTGGCCATTTTATGTCAGTTCACGGTGGCCATTATATGTCAGTTCACGGCAGCCTTTTTATGTCAGTTCACGGCAACCATTTCTGGCAATTTTCAGCCATCCCACAGCCAGCACTGTCAGTGCACCCACCACACAGCGAGCACTGTCAGTGCTCCCACCACACAGCCAGCACTGTCAGCGCCCCCCACACAGCCAGCACTGTCAGTGCTCCCCCTACACAGCCAGCACTGTCAGTGCTCCCACCACACAGCCAGCACTGTCAGCGCCCCCCACACAGCCAGCACTGTCAGTGCTCCCCCAACACAGCCAGCACTGTCAGTGCTCTCACCACACAGCCAGCACTGTCAGTGCTCCCCCACACAGCTAGCACTGTCAGTGCTCCCCCACACAGCCAGCACTGTCAGTGCTCCCACCACACAGGCAGCCCTGTCAGTGCTCCCCCACACAGCCAGCACTGTCAGTGCTCCCCCACACAGCCAGCACTGCCAGTGCTCCCCCCACACAGCCAGCACTGTCAGTGCTCCCCACACAGCCAGCACTGTCAGTGCTCCCCCACACAGCGACACTGTCAGTGCTCCCTCACACAGCCAGCACTGTCAGTGCTCCCCACACACAGCCAGCACTGTCAGCGCTCCCCACACACCCAGCACTGTCAGTGCTCCCCCACACAGCCAGCACTGTCAGTGCTCCCTCACACAGCAAGCACTGTCAGTGCTCCCCCCACACAGCCAGCACTGTCAGTGCTCCCACCACACAGCCAGCACTGTCAGTGCTCCCCCACACAGCCAGCACTGTCAGCGCTCCCCCACACAGCCAGCACTGTCAGTGCTCCCCCCACACAGCCAGCACTCTCAATGCTCCCATCACACAGCCAGCACTGTCAGTGCTCCCCCACACAGCCAGCACTGTCAGTGCTCCCCCACACAGCCAGCACTGTCAGTGCTCCCACCACACAGCCAGCACTGTCAGTGCTCCCACACCACACAGCCAGCACTGTCTGTGCTCCCACCACACAGCCAGCACTGTCAGTGCTCCCACACCACACAGCCAGCACTGTCAGTGCTCCCCACACAGCCAGCACTGTCAGTGCTCCTCCCACACAGCCAGCACTGTCAGTGCTCCTGCCACACAGCCAGCACTGTCAGTGCTCCCCCACACAGCCAGCGCTGTCAGTGCTCCCACCACACAGCCAGCACTGTCAGTGCTCCACCACACAGCCAGTACTGTCAGTGCTCCCCCACACAGCCAGCACTGGCAGTGCTCCCCCCACACAGCCAGCACTGTCAGTGCTCCCTCCATACAGCCAGCACTGACAGTGCTCCCCCCACACAGCCAGCACTATCAGTGCCCCCCCCACACATCCAGCACAGTCAGTGCTCCTCCCACACAGCCAGCACTGACAGTGCGCCCCCACACAGCCAGCACTGTCAGTGCTCCCACCACACAGCCAGCACTGTCAGTGCTCCCCCACACAGACAGTACTGTCAGTGATCCTCCACACAGCCAGCACTGTCAGTGCTCCCCCCACACAGCCAGCACTGTCAGTGCTCCCTCCACACAGCCAGCACTGTCAGTGCTCCCCACACAGCCAGTACTGTCAGTGCTCCCCCACACAGCTAGCAGTGTCAGTGCTCCTCCCACACAGCCAGCACTGTCAGTGCTCCCCGCACACAGTCAGCACTGTCAATGCTCCCCCACACAGCCAGCACTGTCAGTGCTCCCACCACACAGCCAGCACTCTCATTGCTCCCACCACACAGCCAGCACTGTCAGTGCTCCCCCCAAACAGCCAGCACTGTCAGTGCTCCCACCACACAGCCAACACTGTCAGTGCACCCACCACACAGCCAGCACTGTCAGTGCTCCCACCCACAGCCAGCACTGTTAGTGCTCCCCCACACAGCCAGCACTGTCATTGCTCCCACCACACAGCCAGCACTGTCAGTGTTCCCCACACAGCCAGCACTGTCAGTGCTCCCCCACACAGCCAGCACTGTCAGTGCTCCCTCACACAGCCAGCACTGTCAGTGCTCCTACCACACAGCCAGCACTGTCAGTGCTCCCCCACACAGCCAGCACTGCCAGTGCTCCCCCCACACAGCCAGCACTGTCAGTGTTCCCCACACAGCCAGCACTGTCAGTGCTCCCCCACACAGCCAGCACTGTCAGTGCTCCCTCACACAGCCAGCACTGTCAGTGCTCCCTCCACACAGCCAGCACTGTCAGTGCTCCCCACACACAACCAGCACTGTCAGCGCTCCCCACACACCCAGCACTGTCAGTGCTCCCCCACACAGCCAGCACTGTCAGTGCTCCCTCACACAGCCAGCACTGTCAGTGCTCCCCCCACACAGCCAGCACTGTCAGTGCTCCCACCACACAGCCAGCACTGTCAGTGCTCCCTCCACACAGCCAGCACTGTCAGTGCTCCCACAGCACACAGCCAGCACTGTCAGTGCTCCCACCACACAGCCAGCACTGTCATCCTTCCCCCACACAGCCAGCACTGTCAGTGCTCCCCCACACAACCAGCACCGTCAGTGCTCCCCACACAGCCAGCACTGTCAGTGCTCCCCCCACACAGCTAGCACTGTCAGTGCTCCCCACACAGCCAGCACTGTCAGTGACCCCCAACACAGCCAGCACTGTCAGTGCACTCACCATACAGCCAGCACTGTCAGTGCTCCACCCTCACAGCCAGCACTGTCAGTGCTCCCATCACACAGCCAGCACTGTCAGTGCTCCCCCACAGAGCCAGCACTGTCGGTGCTCCCACCACACAGCCAGCACTGTCTGTGCTCCCCCCACACAGCCAGCACTGTCAGTGCCCCCACCCCACACAGCCAGCACTATCAGTTCTCCCCCACAGCCAGCACTGCCAGTTCTCCACCCACAGCCAGCACTGCGAGTGCTCCCCACACAGCCAACACTGCCAGTGCTCTCCCACAGAGCTAGCACTGTCAGTGCTCCCCCACAGAGCCAGCACTGTCAGTGCTCCCACCACACAACCAGCACTGTCAGTGCTCCCCCACACAGCCAGCACTGTCAGTGCTCCCACCACACAGCCAGCACTTTAAGTGCTCCCCACACAGCCAGCACTGTCAGTGCTCCCACCAATCAGCCAACACTGTCAGTGCTCCCACCACACAGCCAGTACTGTCTGTGCACCCCCCACACATCCAGCACTGCCAGCGCACCCCCCACACAGCCAGCACTGTCAGTGCTCCCACCACACAGCCAGCACTGTCATGCTCCCCCCACACAACCAGCACTGTCAGTGCTCCCCCACACAGCCAGCACGGTCAGTGCTCCCACCACACAGCCAGCACTGTCAGTGCACCCCCCACACAGCCAGCACTGTCAGTGCTCCCCACACAGCCAGCATTGTCAGTGCTCCCCCCACACAGCCAGCACCGTCAATGCTCCCACACTACACAGCCAGCACTTTCAGTGATTCAACCACACAGCGAGCACTGTCAGTGCTCCCCTGATACAGCCAGTACTGTCAATACTCCCCCACACAACCAGCACTGTCAGTGCTCGCACCACACAGCCAGCACTGTCAGTGCTCCCACCACACAGCCAGCACTGTCAGTGCTCCCCAACACAGCCAGCACTGTCAGTGCTCCCCCCTCAACCAGCACTGTCAGTGACCCCCCCACAGAGCCAGCACTGTCAGTGCTCCCACCACACAGCCAGTACTGTCTGTGCACCCCCCACACATCCAGCACTGTCAGCGCTCCCCCCACACAGCCAACACTGTCAGTGCTCCCACCACACAGCCAGCACTGTCATGCTCCACCCACACAACCAGCACTGTCAGTGCCCCCCCCAACACAGCCAGCATGGTCAGTGCTCCCACCACACAGCCAGCACTGTCAGTGCTCTCCCCACACAGCCAGCACTGTCAGTGCTCCCCCCACACAGCCATCACTGTCAGTGCTCCCCACACAGCCAGCACTGTCAGTGCTCCCCCCACACAGCCAGCACTGTCAGTGCTCCCACCACACAGCCAGCACTGTCAGTGCTCCCCCGCACACAGCCAGCACTGTCAGTGCTCCAACCACACAGCGAGCACTGTGAGTGCTCCCCAGATACAGCCAGCACTGTCAGCGCTCCCCACACAGCCAGCACTGTCAGTGACCCCCCCCCCCCCACAGAGCCAGCACTGTCAGTGCTCCCACCACACAGCCAGCACTGTCAGTGCTCCCACCACACAGCCAGCACTGTCAGTGCTCCCCCACACAGCCAGCACTGTCAGTGCTCCCACCACACAGCGAGCACTGCCTGTGCTCCCACCACACAGCCAGCACTGGCAGTGCTCCCCACACAGCCAGCACTGTCAGTGCCCCCACCCCACACAGCCAGCACTGTTACTGCTCCCCCACAGCCAGCATTATCAGTGCTCCCACCACACAGCCAGCACTGCCAGTTCTCCACCCACAGCCAGCACTCAGAGTGCGCCACACTTAGCCAGCACTGTCTGTGCTCCCCTCCATACAGCCAGCACTGTCAGTGCTCCCCCACACAGCCAGCACTGTCAGTGCTCCCACCACACAGCCAGCACTGTCAGTCCTCCCTCCACACTGCCAGCACTGTCAGTGCTCCCCCACACAGCCAGCGCTGTCAGTGCTCCCCCACACAGCCAGCACTGTCAGTGCTCCCCCACACAGCCAGCACTGTCAGTGCTCCCACCACACAACCAGCACTGTCAGTGCCCCCCCCCCCACACAGCCAGCATGGTCAGTGCTCCCACCACACAGCCAGCACTGTCAGTGCTCCCCACACAGCCAGCACTGTCAGTGCTCCCCCCACACAGCCAGCACAGTCAGTGCTCCCCACACAGCCAGCAGTGTCAGTGCTCCCTCCACAAAGCCAGCACTGTCAGTGCTCCCACCACACAGCCAGCATTGTCAATGCACCCCCCACACAGCCAGCACTGTCAGTGCTCCAACCACACAGCGAGCACTGTCAGTGCTCCCCAGATACAGCCAGCACTGTCAGTGCTCCCCACAAAGCCAGCACTGTCAGTGCTCCCCACACACAGCCAGCACTGTCAGTGCTCCCACCACACAGCCAGCACTGTCACTACTCCACCACAGAGCAAGCACTCTCAGATCTCCCACCACACAGCCAGCACTGTCAGTGCTTCCCCCACACTGCCAGCACTGCCAGTGCTCCCACACACACAGCGAGCACTGTCAGTGCTCCCCCCACACAGCCAGCACTGAGAGTGCTCCACCACACAGACAGCACTGTCAGTGCTCCCCAACACAGACAGCACTGTCAGTGCTCCCCAACACAGACAGCACTGTCAGTGCTACCCCATACAGCCAGCACTGTCAGTGCTCCCACGCATCCAGCACTGACTGTGCTCTCCCACAGAGCTAGCACTGTCAGTGCTCCCCCACAGCCAGCACTGTCAGTGCTCCCACCACACAACCAGCACTGTCAGTGCTCCCACCACACAGCCAGCACTGTCAATGCTCCCCACACAGCCAGCACTGCCAGTGCTCCCACCACACAGCCAGCACTGTCATCCTCCCCCCACACAGCCAGCACAGTCAGTTCTCCCCCACACAGCCAGCACCGTCAGTGCTCCCCACACAGCCAGCACTGTCAGTGCTCCCCCCACACAGCTAGCACTGTCAGTGCTCCCCACACAGCCAGCACTGTCAGTGACCCCCAACACAGCCAGCACTGTCAGTGCACTCACCATACAGCCAGCACTGTCAGTGCTCCACCCTCACAGCCAGCACTGTCAGTGCTCCCATCACACAGCCAGCACTGTCAGTGCTCCCCCACAGAGCCAGCACTGTCAGTGCTCCCACCACACAGCCAGCACTGTCTGTGCTCCCCCCACACAGCCAGCACTGTCAGTGCACCCACCCCACACAGCCAGCACTATCAGTTCTCCCCCACAGCCAGCACTGCCAGTTCTCCACCCACAGCCAGCACTGCGAGTGCTCCCCACACAGCCAGCACTGCCAGTGCTCTCCCACAGAGCTAGCACTGTCAGTGCTCCCCCACAGAGCCAGCACTGTCAGGGCTCCCACCACCCAACCAGCACTGTCAGTGCTCCCCCACACATCCAGCACTGTCAGTGCTCCCACCACACAGCCAGCACTTTAAGTGCTCCCCACACAGCCAGCACTGTCAGTGCTCCCACCAATCAGCCAACACTGTCAGTGCTCCCACCACACAGCCAGTACTGTCTGTGCACCCCCCACACATCCAGCACTGCCAGCGCACCCCCCACACAGCCAGCACTGTCAGTGCTCCCACCACACAGCCAGCACTGTCATGCTCCCCCCACACAACCAGCACTGTCAGTGCTCCCCCCACACAGCCAGCACGGTCAGTGCTCCCAGCACACAGCCAGCACTGTCAGTGCACCCCCCACACAGCCAGCACTGTCAGTGCTCCCCACACAGCCAGCACTGTCAGTGCTCCCCCCACACAGCCAACACCGTCAGTGCTCCCACACTACACAGCCAGCACTGTCAGTGCTTCAACCACACAGCGAGCACTGTCAGTGCTCCCCTGATACAGCCAGTACTGTCAATACTCCCCCACACAACCAGCACTGTCAGTGCTCGCACCACACAGCCAGCACTGTCAGTGCTCCCCCACACAGCCAGCACTGTCTGTGCTCCCACCACACAGCCAGCACTGGCAGTGCTCCCCACACAACCAGCACTGTCAGTGCTCCCCCCACACAGCCAGCACGGTCAGTGCTCCCAGCACACAGCCAGCACTGTCAGTGCACCCCCCACACAGCCAGCACTGTCAGTGCTAGCCACACAGCCAGCACTGTCAGTGCTCCCATCACACAGCCAGCACTGTCAGTGCTCCCCCACAGAGCCAGCACTGTCAGTGCTCCCACCACACAGCCAGCACTGTCAGTGCTCCCATCACACATCCAGCACTGTCAGTGCTCCCCCACAGAGCCAGCACTGTCAGTGCTCCCACCACACAGCCAGCACTGTCTGTGCTCCCCCCACACAGCCAGCACTGTCAGTGCACCCACCCCACACAGCCAGCACTATCAGTTCTCCCCCACAGCCAGCACTGCCAGTTCTCCACCCACAGCCAGCACTGCGAGTGCTCCCCACACAGCCAGCACTGCCAGTGCTCTCCCACAGAGCTAGCACTGTCAGTGCTCCCCCACAGAGCCAGCACTGTCAGGGCTCCCACCACCCAACCAGCACTGTCAGTGCTCCCCCACACATCCAGCACTGTCAGTGCTCCCACCACACAGCCAGCACTTTAAGTGCTCCCCACACAGCCAGCACTGTCAGTGCTCCCACCAATCAGCCAACACTGTCAGTGCTCCCACCACACAGCCAGTACTGTCTGTGCACCCCCCACACATCCAGCACTGCCAGCGCACCCCCCACACAGCCAGCACTGTCAGTGCTCCCACCACACAGCCAGCACTGTCATGCTCCCCCCACACAACCAGCACTGTCAGTGCTCCCCCCACACAGCCAGCACGGTCAGTGCTCCCAGCACACAGCCAGCACTGTCAGTGCACCCCCCACACAGCCAGCACTGTCAGTGCTCCCCACACAGCCAGCACTGTCAGTGCTCCCCCCACACAGCCAACACCGTCAGTGCTCCCACACTACACAGCCAGCACTGTCAGTGCTTCAACCACACAGCGAGCACTGTCAGTGCTCCCCTGATACAGCCAGTACTGTCAATACTCCCCCACACAACCAGCACTGTCAGTGCTCGCACCACACAGACAGCACTGTCAGTGCTCCCACCACACAGCCAGCACTGTCAGTGCTCCCCAACACAGCCAGCACTGTCAGTGCTCCCCCCACAGCTAGCACTGTCAGTGACCCCCCCACAGAGCCAGCACTGTCAGTGCTCCCAACACACAGCCAGTACTGTCTGTGCACCCCCCACACATCCTGCACTGTCAGCGCTCCCCCCACACAGCCAACACTGTCAGTGCTCCCACCACACAGCCAGCACTGTCATGTCCACCCACACAACCAGCACTGTCAGTGCCCCCCCCCCACACAGCCAGCATGGTCAGTGCTCCCACCACACAGCCAGCACTGTCAGTGCTCCCCACACAGCCAGCACTGTCAGTGCTCCCCCCACACAGCCAGCACTGTCAGTGCTCCCACCACACAGCCAGCACTGTCAGTGCTCCCCCGCACACAGCCAGCACTGTCAGTGCTCCAACTACACAGCGAGCAATGTCAGTGACCCACCCCCACAGAGCCAGCACTGTCAGTGCTCCCACCACACAGCCAGCACTGTCAGTGCTCCCACCACACAGCCAGCACTGTCAGTGCTCCCCCACACAGCCAGCACTGTCTGTGCTCCCACCACACAGCCAGCACTGGCAGTGCTCCCCACACCACCAGCACTGTCAGTGCTCCCCCACACAGCCAGCACGGTCAGTGCTCCCAGCACACAGCCAGCACTGTCAGTGCACCCCCCACACAGCCAGCACTGTCAGTGCTCCCCACACAGCCAGCACTGTCAGTGCTCCCCCCACACAGCAAACACCGTCAGTGCTCCCACACTACACAGCCAGCACTGTCAGTGCTTCAACCACACAGCGAGCACTGTCAGTGCTCCCCTGATACAGCCAGTACTGTCAATACTCCCCCACACAACCAGCACTGTCAGTGCTCGCACCACACAGACAGCACTGTCAGTGCTCCCACCACACAGCCAGCACTGTCAGTGCTCCCCAACACAGCCAGCACTGTCAGTGCTCCCCCCACAGCCAGCACTGTCAGTGACCCCCCCACAGAGCCAGCACTGTCAGTGCTCCCAACACACAGCCAGTACTGTCTGTGCACCCCCCACACATCCTGCACTGTCAGCGCTCCCCCCACACAGCCAACACTGTCAGTGCTCCCACCACACAGCCAGCACTGTCAGTCCTCCCTCCACACTGCCAGCACTGTCAGGGCTCCCCCACACAGCCAGCGCTGTCAGTGCTCCCCCCACACAGCCAGCACTGTCAGTGCTCCCCCACACAGCCAGCACTGTCAGTGCTCCCACCACACAACCAGCACTGTCAGTGCCCCCCCCCCCACACACAGCCAGCATGGTCAGTGCTCCCATCACACAGCCAGCACTGTCAGTGCTCCCTCACACAGCCAGCACTGTCAGTGCTCCCCTCACACAGCCAGCACTGTCAGTGCTCCCCACACAGCCAGCACTGTCAGTGCTCCCCCCACACAGCCAGCACTGTCAGTGCTCCCACCACACTGCCAGCACTGTCAATGCTCCCCCCACACAGCCAGCACTGTCAGTGCTCCAACCACACAGCGAGCACTGTCAGTGCTCCCCAGATACAGCCAGCACTGTCAGTGCTCCCCACACAGCCAACACTGTCAGTGACCCCCCCCCCCACAGAGCCAGCACTGTCAGTGCTCCCACCACACAGCCAGCACTGGCAGTTCTCCCCACACAGCCAGCACTGTCAGTGCCCCCACCCCACACAGCCAGCACTGTCACTGCTCCCCCACAGCCAGCATTGTCAGTGCTCCCACCACACAGCCAGCACTGCCAGTTCTCCACCCACAGCCAGCACTCAGAGTGCACCCCACTTAGCCAGCACTGTCGGTGATCCCCTCCATACAGCCAGCACTGTCAGTGCTCCCCCACACAGCCAGCACTGTCAGTCCTCCCTCCACACTGCCAGCACTGTCAGTGCTCCCCCACACAGCCAGCGCTGTCAGTGCTCCCCCCACACAGCCAGCACTGTCAGTGCTCCCCCACACAGCCAGCACTGTCAGTGCTCCCACCACACAGCCAGCACTGTCAGTGCTCCCCACACACAGCCAGCACTATCAGTGCTGCCATCACACAGCCAGCACTGTCAGTACTCCCCCCACACAGCCAGCACTGTCAGTGCTCCCACCACACAGCCAGCACTGTCAGTGCTCCCCCCACACAGCCAGCACTGTCAGTGCTCCCCCCACACAGCCAGCACTTCCAGTGCTACCCCACACAGCCAGCACTGTCAGTGCTCCCACACACAGCCAGCACTGTCAGTGCTCCCACCACACAGTCAGCACTGTCAGTGCTCCCACCACACAGACAGCACTGTCAGTGCTCCCCCCACACAGACAGCAGTGTCAGTGCTCCCCCACAGAGCAAGCACTGTCAGATCTCCTACCACACAGCCAGCACTGTCAGTGCTCCCCCAACACAGCCAGCACTGTCCGTGCTCCCGCCACAGCCAGCACTGTCAGTGCTCCCCCCACACAGCCAGCACTGCTAGTGTTCCCCACACACAGCCAGCACTGTCAGTGACCCCGCACAGAGCCAGCACTGTCAGTGCTCCCCCCGCACAGTTAGCACTGTCAGTGCTCCCACCACACAGCGAGCCCTGTCAGAGCTCCCACCACACAGCCAGCACTGTCAGTGCTCCCCCACACAGCCAGCACTGTCTGTGCTCCCACCACACAGCCAGCACTGTCACTACTCCCCCACAGAGCAAGCACTGTCAGATCTCCTACCACACAGCCAGCAATGTCAGTGCTTCCCCCACACTGCCAGCACTGTCAGTGCTCCCACACACACAGCCAGCACTGTCAGTGTCCCCACCCCACACAGCCAGCACTATCAGTTCTCCCCCACAGCCAGCACTGCCAGTTCCCCACCCACAGCCAGCACTGCGAGTGCTCCCCACACAGCCAGCACTGCCAGTGCTGTCCCACAGAGCTAGCTCTGTCAGTGCTCCCCCACAGAGCCAGCACTGTCAGTGCTCCCACCACACAACCAGCACTGTCAGTGCTCCCCCACACAGCCATCACTGTCATTCATCCCACCACACAGCCAGCACTTTCAGTGCTCCCCACACAGCCAGCACTGTCAGTGCTCCCACCAATCAGCCAACACTGTCAGTGCTCCCACCTCACAGCCAGTACTGTCTGTGCACCCCCCACACATCCAGCACTGTCAGCGCTCCCCCCACACAGCCAGCACTGTCAGTGCTCCCACCACACAGCCAGCACTGTAATGCTCCCCCCACTCAACCAGCACTGTCAGTGCTCCCCCCACACAGCCAGCACGGTCAGTGCTCCCACCACACAGCCAGCACTGTCAGTGCTCCCCCCACACAGCCAGCACTGTCAGTGCTCCCCACACAGCCAGCACTGTCAGTGCTCACCCCACACAGCCAGCACCGTCAGTGCTCCCACCCTACACAGCCAGCACTGTCAGTGCTCCAACCACACAGCCAGCACTGTCAGTGCTCCCCCACAGAGCCAGCACTGTCAGTGCTCCCCCACACAGCCAGCACAGCCTGTGCTCCCCCCACACAGCCAGCACCGTCAGTGCTCCCACCCTACACAGCCAGCACTGTCAGTGCTCCAACCACACAGCCAGCACTGTCAGTGCTCCCCCACACAGCCAGCACTGTCAGTGCTCCCACCACACAGTCAGCACTGTCAGAGCTCCCACCACACAGCCAGCACTGTCAGTGCTCCCCCACACAGCCAGCACTGTCTGTGCTCCCACCACACAGCCAGCACTGTCACTACACCCACACAGAGCAAGAACTGTCAGATCACCTACCACACAGCCAGCACTGTCAGTGCTTCCCCCACACTGCCAGCACTGTCAGTGCTCCCACACACACAGCCAGCACTGTCAGTGCCCCCACCCCACACAGCCAGCACTATCAGTTCTCCCCCACAGCCAGCACTGCCAGTTCTCCACCCACAGCCAGCACTGCGAGTGCTCCCCACACAGCCAGCACTGGCAGTGCTCCCACCACACAGCCAGCACTTTCAGTGCTCCCCACACAGCCAGCACTGTCAGTGCTCCCACCAATCAGCCAACACTATCAGTGCTCCCACCACACAGCCAGTACTGTCTGTGCACCCCCCCACACATCCAGCACTGTCAGCGCTCCCCCCCACACAGCCAGCAGTGTCAGTGCTCCCATCACACAGCCAGCACTGTAATGCTCCCCCCACTCAACCAGCACTGTCAGTGCTCCCCCCACACAGCCAGCACGGTCAGTGCTCCCACCACACAGCCAGCACTGTCAGTGCTGCCCCCACACAGCCAGCACTGTCAGTGCTGCCCACACAGCCAGCACTGTCAGTGCTCCCCCCACACAGCCAGCACTGTCAGTGCTACCCCACACAGCCAGCACCGTCAGTGCTCCCACCCTACACAGCCAGCACTGTCAGTGCTCCAACCACACAGTCAGCACTGTCAGTGCTCCCCCACAGAGCCAGCACTGTCAGTGCTCCCACTACACAGCCAGCACTGCCTGTGCTTCCCCCACACTGCCAGCACTGTCAGTGCTCCCCCCACACAGCCAGCACTGTCAGTGCTCCCCACACATCCAGCACTGTCAGTGCTCCCCCACACAGCCAGCGCTGTCAGTGCTCCCCCCACACAGCCAGCACTGTCAGTGCTCCCCCACACAGCCAGCACTGTCAGTGCTCCCACCACACAGCCAGCACTGTCAGTGCTCCCCACACACAGCCAGCACTATCAGTGCTGCCATCACACAGCCAGCACTGTCAGTACTCCCCCCACACAGCCAGCACTGTCAGTGCTCCCACCACACAGCCAGCACTGTCAGTGCTCCCCCACACAGCCAGCACTGTCAGTGCTCCCCCCACACAGCCAGCACTTCCAGTGCTACCCCACACAGCCAGCACTGTCAGTGCTCCCACACACAGCCAGCACTGTCAGTGCTCCCACCACACTGCCAGCACTGTCAGTGCTCCCACACACACAGCCAGCACTGTCAGTGTCCCCACCCCACACAGCCAGCACTATCAGTTCTCCCCCACAGCCAGCACTGCCAGTTCCCCACCCACAGCCAGCACTGCGAGTGCTCCCCACACAGCCAGCACTGCCAGTGCTGTCCCACAGAGCTAGCTCTGTCAGTGCTCCCCCACAGAGCCAGCACTGTCAGTGCTCCCACCACACAACCAGCACTGTCAGTGCTCCCCCACACAGCCATCACTGTCATTCATCCCACCACACAGCCAGCACTTTCAGTGCTCCCCACACAGCCAGCACTGTCAGTGCTCCCACCAATCAGCCAACACTGTCAGTGCTCCCACCTCACAGCCAGTACTGTCTGTGCACCCCCCACACATCCAGGACTGTCAGCGCTCCCCCCACACAGCCAGCACTGTCAGTGCTCCCACCACACAGCCAGCACTGTAATGCTCCCCCCACTCAACCAGCACTGTCAGTGCTCCCCCCACACAGCCAGCACGGTCAGTGCTCCCACCACACAGCCAGCACTGTCAGTGCTCCCCCCACACAGCCAGCACTGTCAGTGCTCCCCACACAGCCAGCACTGTCAGTGCTCCCCCCACACAGCCAGCACCGTCAGTGCTCCCACCCTACACAGCCAGCACTGTCAGTGCTCCAACCACACAGCCAGCACTGTCAGTGCTCCCCCACAGAGCCAGCACTGTCAGTGCTCCCCCACACAGCCAGCACAGCCTGTGCTCCCCCCACACAGCCAGCACCGTCAGTGCTCCCACCCTACACAGCCAGCACTGTCAGTGCTCCAACCACACAGCCAGCACTGTCAGTGCTCCCCCACACAGCCAGCACTGTCAGTGCTCCCACCACACAGCCAGCACTGTCAGAGCTCCCACCACACAGCCAGCACTGTCAGTGCTCCCCCACACAGCCAGCACTGTCTGTGCTCCCACCACACAGCCAGCACTGTCACTACACCCACACAGAGCAAGAACTGTCAGATCACCTACCACACAGCCAGCACTGTCAGTGCTTCCCCCACACTGCCAGCACTGTCAGTGCTCCCACACACACAGCCAGCACTGTCAGTGCCCCCACCCCACACAGCCAGCACTATCAGTTCTCCCCCACAGCCAGCACTGCCAGTTCTCCACCCACAGCCAGCACTGCGAGTGCTCCCCACACAGCCAGCACTGGAAGTGCTCCCACCACACAGCCAGCACTTTCAGTGCTCCACACACAGCCAGCACTGTCAGTGCTCCCACCAATCAGCCAACACTATCAGTGCTCCCACCACACAGCCAGTACTGTCTGTGTACCCCCCCACACATCCAGCACTGTCAGCGCTCCCCCCCACACAGCCAGCAGTGTCAGTGCTCCCATCACACAGCCAGCACTGTAATGCTCCCCCCACTCAACCAGCACTGTCAGTGCTCCCCCCACACAGCCAGCACGGTCAGTGCTCCCACCACACAGCCAGCACTGTCAGTGCTGCCCCCACACAGCCAGCACTGTCAGTGCTGCCCACACAGCCAGCACTGTCAGTGCTCCCCCACACAGCCAGCACTGTCAGTGCTACCCCACACAGCCAGCACCGTCAGTGCTCCCACCCTACACAGCCAGCACTGTCAGTGCTCCAACCACACAGTCAGCACTGTCAGTGCTCCCCCACAGAGCCAGCACTGTCAGTGCTCCCACTACACAGCCAGCACTGCCTGTGCTCCGCCCACACAGCCAGCAATGTCAGTGCTCCCCCCACACAGCCAGCACTGTCAGTGCTCCCCACACATCCAGCACTGTCAGTGCTCCCCCACACAGCCAGCGCTGTCAGTGCTCCCCCCACACAGCCAGCACTGTCAGTGCTCCCCCACACAGCCAGCACTGTCAGTGCTCCCACCACACAGCCAGCACTGTCAGTGCTCCCCACACACAGCCAGCACTATCAGTGCTGCCATCACACAGCCAGCACTGTCAGTACTCCCCCCACACAGCCAGCACTGTCAGTGCTCCCACCACACAGCCAGCACTGTCAGTGCTCCCCCGACACAGCCAGCACTGTCAGTGCTCCCCCCACACAGCCAGCACTTCCAGTGCTACCCCACACAGCCAGCACTGTCAGTGCTCCCACACACAGCCAGCACTGTCAGTGCTCCCACCACACAGTCAGCACTGTCAGTGCTCCCACCACACAGACAGCACTGTCAGTGCTCCCCCCACACAGACAGCAGTGTCAGTGCTCCCCCACAGAGCAAGCACTGTCAGATCTCCTACCACACAGCCAGCACTGTCAGTGCTCCCCCAACACAGCCAGCACTGTCCGTGCTCCCGCCACAGCCAGCACTGTCAGTGCTCCCCCCACACAGCCAGCACTGCCAGTGTTCCCCACACACAGCCAGCACTGTCAGTGACCCCGCACAGAGCCAGCACTGTCAGTGCTCCCCCCGCACAGTTAGCACTGTCAGTGCTCCCCCCACACAGCCAGCACTGTCAGTGCTCCCACCACACAGCGAGCACTGTCAGAGCTCCCACCACACAGCCAGCACTGTCAGTGCTCCCCCACACAGCCAGCACTGTCAGTGCTCCCACCCACACAGCCAGCACTGTCAGTGCTCCCACCACACAGCGAGCACTGTCAGAGCTCCCACCACACAGCCAGCACTGTCAGTGCTCCCACCACACAGCCAGCACTGTCACTACTCCCCCACAGAGCAAGCACTGTCAGATCTCCTACCACACAGCCAGCACTGTCAGTGCTGCCCACACAGCCAGCACTGTCAGTGCTCCCCCCACACAGCCAGCACTGTCAGTGCTACCCCACACAGCCAGCACCGTCAGTGCTCCCACCCTACACAGCCAGCACTGTCAGTGCTCCAACCACACAGTCAGCACTGTCAGTGCTCCCCAACAGAGCCAGCACTGTCAGTGCTCCCACTACACAGCCAGCACTGCCTGTGCTTCACCCACACTGCCAGCACTGTCAGTGCTCCCCCCACACAGCCAGCACTGTCAGTGCTCCCCACACATCCAGCACTGTCAGTGCTCCCCCACACAGCCAGCGCTGTCAGTGCTCCCCCCACACAGCCAGCACTGTCAGTGCTCCCCCACACAGCCAGCACTGTCAGTGCTCCCACCACACAGCCAGCACTGTCAGTGCTCCCCCCACACAGCCAGCACTGTCAGTGCTCCCCCCACACAGCCAGCACTTCCAGTGCTACCCCACACAGCCAGCACTGTCAGTGCTCCCACACACAACCAGCACTGTCAGTGCTCCCACCACACTGCCAGCACTGTCAGTGCTCCCACACACACAGCCAGCACTGTCAGTGTCCCCACCCCACACAGCCAGCACTATCAGTTCTCCCCCACAGCCAGCACTGCCAGTTCCCCACCCACAGCCAGCACTGCGAGTGCTCCCCACACAGCCAGCACTGCCAGTGCTGTCCCACAGAGCTAGCTCTGTCAGTGCTCCCCCACAGAGCCAGCACTGTCAGTGCTCCCACCACACAACCAGCACTGTCAGTGCTCCCCCACACAGCCATCACTGTCATTCATCCCACCACACAGCCAGCACTTTCAGTGCTCCCCACACAGCCAGCACTGTCAGTGCTCCCACCAATCAGCCAACACTGTCAGTGCTCCCACCTCACAGCCAGTACTGTCTGTGCACCCCCCACACATCCAGCACTGTCAGCGCTCCCACCACACAGCCAGCACTGTAATGCTCCCCCCACTCAACCAGCACTGTCAGTGCTCCCCCCACACAGCCAGCACGGTCAGTGCTCCCACCACACAGCCAGCACTGTCAGTGCTCCCCCCACACAGCCAGCACTGTCAGTGCTCCCCACACAGCCAGCACTGTCAGTGCTCCCCCCACACAGCCAGCACCGTCAGTGCTCCCACCCTACACAGCCAGCACTGTCAGTGCTCCAACCACACAGCCAGCACTGTCAGTGCTCCCCCACAGAGCCAGCACTGTCAGTGCTCCCCCACACAGCCAGCACAGCCTGTGCTCCCCCCACACAGCCAGCACCGTCAGTGCTCCCACCCTACACAGCCAGCACTGTCAGTGCTCCAACCACACAGCCAGCACTGTTAGTGCTCCCCCACACAGCCAGCACTGTCAGTGCTCCCACCACACAGCCAGCACTGTCAGAGCTCCCACCACACAGCCAGCACTGTCAGTGCTCTCCCACACAGCCAGCACTGTCTGTGCTCCCACCACACAGCCAGCACTGTCACTACACCCACACAGAGCAAGAACTGTCAGATCACCTACCACACAGCCAGCACTGTCAGTGCTTCCCCCACACTGCCAGCACTGTCAGTGCTCCCACACACACAGCCAGCACTGTCAGTGCCCCCACCCCACACAGCCAGCACTATCAGTTCTCCCCCACAGCCAGTACTGCCAGTTCTCCACCCACAGCCAGCACTGCGAGTGCTCCCCACACAGCCAGCACTGGAAGTGCTCCCACCACACAGCCAGCACTTTCAGTGCTCTCCACAAAGCCAGCACTGTCAGTGCTCCCACCAATCAGCCAACACTATCAGTGCTCCCACCACACAGCCAGTACTGTCTGTGCACCCCCCCACACATCCAGCACTGTCAGCGCTCCCCCCCACACAGCCAGCAGTGTCAGTGCTCCCATCACACAGCCAGCACTGTAATGCTCCCCCCACTCAACCAGCACTGTCAGTGCTCCCCCCACACAGCCAGCACGGTCAGTGCTCCCACCACACAGCCAGCACTGTCAGTGCTGCCCCCACACAGCCAGCACTGTCAGTGCTGCCCACACAGCCAGCACTGTCAGTGCTCCCCCACACAGCCAGCACTGTCAGTGCTACCCCACACAGCCAGCACCGTCAGTGCTCCCACCCTACACAGCCAGCGCTGTCAGTGCTCCAACCACACAGTCAGCACTGTCAGTGCTCCCCCACAGAGCCAGCACTGTCAGTGCTCCCACTACACAGCCAGCACTGCCTGTGCTCCGCCCACACAGCCAGCAATGTCAGTGCTCCCCCCACACAGCCAGCACTGTCAGTGCTCCCCACACATCCAGCACTGTCAGTGCTCCCCCACACAGCCAGCGCTGTCAGTGCTCCCCCCACACAGCCAGCACTGTCAGTGCTCCCCCACACAGCCAGCACTGTCAGTGCTCCCACCACACAGCCAGCACTGTCAGTGCTCCCCACACACAGCCAGCACTATCAGTGCTGCCATCACACAGCCAGCACTGTCAGTACTCCCCCCACACAGCCAGCACTGTCAGTGCTCCCACCACACAGCCAGCACTGTCAGTGCTCCCCCCACACAGCCAGCACTGTCAGTGCTCCCCCCACACAGCCAGCACTTCCAGTGCTACCCCACACAGCCAGCACTGTCAGTGCTCCCACACACAGCCAGCACTGTCAGTGCTCCCACCACACAGTCAGCACTGTCAGTGCTCCCACCACACAGACAGCACTGTCAGTGCTCCCCCCACACAGACAGCAGTGTCAGTGCTCCCCCACAGAGCAAGCACTGTCAGATCTCCTACCACACAGCCAGCACTGTCAGTGCTCCCCCAACACAGCCAGCACTGTCCGTGCTCCCGCCACAGCCAGCACTGTCAGTGCTCCCCCCACACAGCCAGCACTGCCAGTGTTCCCCACACACAGCCAGCACTGTCAGTGACCCCGCACAGAGCCAGCACCGTCAGTGCTCCCCCCGCACAGTTAGCACTGTCAGTGCTCCCCCCACACAGCCAGCACTGTCAGTGCTCCCACCACACAGCGAGCACTGTCAGAGCTCCCACCACACAGCCAGCACTGTCAGTGCTCCCCCACACAGCCAGCACTGTCAGTGCTCCCACCCACACAGCCAGCACTGTCAGTGCTCCCACCACACAGCGAGCACTGTCAGAGCTCCCACCACACAGCCAGCACTGTCAGTGCTCCCACCACACAGCCAGCACTGTCACTACTCCCCCACAGAGCAAGCACTGTCAGATCTCCTACCACACAGCCAGCAATGTCAGTGCTTCCCCCACACTGCCAGCACTGTCAGTGCTCCCACACACACAGCCAGCACTGTCAGTGTCCCCACCCCACACAGCCAGCACTATCAGTTCTCCCCCACAGCCAGCACTGCCAGTTCCCCACCCACAGCCAGCACTGCGAGTGCTCCCCACACAGCCAGCACTGCCAGTGCTGTCCCACAGAGCTAGCTCTGTCAGTGCTCCCCCACAGAGCCAGCACTGTCAGTGCTCCCCCACACAGCCAGCACTGTCAGTGCTCCCACCACACAGCCAGCACTGTCAGTGCTCCCCACACACAGCCAGCACTATCAGTGCTGCCATCACACAGCCAGCACTGTCAGTACTCCCCCCACACAGCCAGCACTGTCAGTGCTCCCACCACACAGCCAGCACTGTCAGTGCTCCCCCCACACAGCCAGCACTGTCAGTGCTCCCCCCACACAGCCAGCACTTCCAGTGCTACCCCACACAGCCAGCACTGTCAGTGCTCCCACACACAGCCAGCACTGTCAGTGCTCCCACCACACAGTCAGCACTGTCAGTGCTCCCACCACACAGACAGCACTGTCAGTGCTCCCCCCACACAGACAGCAGTGTCAGTGCTCCCCCACAGAGCAAGCACTGTCAGATCTCCTACCACACAGCCAGCACTGTCAGTGCTCCCCCAACACAGCCAGCACTGTCCGTGCTCCCGCCACAGCCAGCACTGTCAGTGCTCCCCCCACACAGCCAGCACTGCCAGTGTTCCCCACACACAGCCAGCACTGTCAGTGACCCCGCACAGAGCCAGCACCGTCAGTGCTCCCCCCGCACAGTTAGCACTGTCAGTGCTCCCCCCACACAGCCAGCACTGTCAGTGCTCCCACCACACAGCGAGCACTGTCAGAGCTCCCACCACACAGCCAGCACTGTCAGTGCTCCCCCACACAGCCAGCACTGTCAGTGCTCCCACCCACACAGCCAGCACTGTCAGTGCTCCCACCACACAGCGAGCACTGTCAGAGCTCCCACCACACAGCCAGCACTGTCAGTGCTCCCACCACACAGCCAGCACTGTCACTACTCCCCCACAGAGCAAGCACTGTCAGATCTCCTACCACACAGCCAGCAATGTCAGTGCTTCCCCCACACTGCCAGCACTGTCAGTGCTCCCACACACACAGCCAGCACTGTCAGTGTCCCCACCCCACACAGCCAGCACTATCAGTTCTCCCCCACAGCCAGCACTGCCAGTTCCCCACCCACAGCCAGCACTGCGAGTGCTCCCCACACAGCCAGCACTGCCAGTGCTGTCCCACAGAGCTAGCTCTGTCAGTGCTCCCCCACAGAGCCAGCACTGTCAGTGCTCCCACCACACAACCAGCACTGTCAGTGCTCCCCCACACAGCCATCACTGTCATTCATCCCACCACACAGCCAGCACTTTCAGTGCTCCCCACACAGCCAGCACTGTCAGTGCTCCCACCAATCAGCCAACACTGTCAGTGCTCCCACCTCACAGCCAGTACTGTCTGTGCACCCTCCACACATCCAGCACTGTCAGCGCTCCCCCCACACAGCCAGCACTGTCAGTGCTCCCACCACACAGCGAGCACTGTAATGCTCCCCCCACTCAACCAGCACTGTCAGTGCTCCCCCCACACAGCCAGCACGGTCAGTGCTCCCACCACACAGCCAGCACTGTCAATGCTCCCCCCACACAGCCAGCACTGTCAGTGCTCCCCACACAGCCAGCACTGTCAGTGCTCCCCCCACACAGCCAGCACCGTCAGTGCTCCCACCCTACACAGCCAGCACTGTCAGTGCTCCCACCACACAGCCAGCACTGTCAGTGCTCCCCCACAGAGCCAGCACTGTCAGTGCTCCCCCACACAGCCAGCACAGCCTGTGCTCCCCCCACACAGCCAGCACCGTCAGTGCTCCCACCCTACACAGCCAGCACTGTCAGTGCTCCAACCACACAGCCAGCACTGTCAGTGCTCCCCCACACAGCCAGCACTGTCAGTGCTCCCACCACACAGCCAGCACTGTCAGAGCTCCCACCACACAGCCAGCACTGTCAGTGCTCCCCCACACAGCCAGCACTGTCTGTGCTCCCACCACACAGGCAGCACTGTCACTACACCCACACAGAGCAAGAACTGTCAGATCACCTACCACACAGCCAGCACTGTCAGTGCTTCCCCCACACTGCCAGCACTGTCAGTGCTCCCACACACACAGCCAGCACTGTCAGTGCCCCCACCCCACACAGCCAGCACTATCAGTTCTCCCCCACAGCCAGCACTGCCAGTTCTCCACCCACAGCCAGCACTGCGAGTGCTCCCCACACAGCCAGCACTGGCAGTGCTCCCACCACACAGCCAGCACTTTCAGTGCTCCCCACACAGCCAGCACTGTCAGTGCTCCCACCAATCAGCCAACACTATCAGTGCTCCCACCACACAGCCAGTACTGTCTGTGCACCCCGCCACACATCCAGCACTGTCAGCGCTCCCCCCCCACACAGCCAGCACTGTCAGTGCTCCCATCACACAGCCAGCACTGTAATGCTCCCCCCACTCAACCAGCACTGTCAGTGCTCCCCCCACACAGCCAGCACGGTCAGTGCTCCCACCACACAGCCAGCACTGTCAGTGCTGCCCCCACACAGCCAGCACTGTCAGTGCTGCCCACACAGCCAGCACTGTCAGTGCTCCCCCCACACAGCCAGCTCTGTCAGTGCTCCCCCACACAGCCAGCACCGTCAGTGCTCCCACCCTACACAGCCAGCACTGTCAGTGCTCCAACCACACAGTCAGCACTGTCAGTGCTCCCCCACAGAGCCAGCACTGTCAGTGCTCCCACTACACAGCCAGCACTGCCTGTGCTCCGCCCACACAGCCAGCACTGTCAGTGCTCCCCCCACACAGCCAGCACTGTCAGTGCTCCCCACACATCCAGCACTGTCAGTGCTCCCCCACACAGTCAGCGCTGTCAGTGCTCCCCCACACAGCCAGCACTGTCAGTGCTCCCCCACACAGCCAGCACTGTCAGTGCTCCCACCACACAGCCAGCACTGTCAGTGCTCCCCACACACAGCCAGCACTATCAGTGCTGCCATCACACAGCCAGCACTGTCAGTACTCCCCCCACACAGCCAGCACTGTCAGTGCTCCCACCACACAGCCAGCACTGTCAGTGCTCCCCCCACACAGCCAGCACTGTCAGTGCTCCCCCCACACAGCCAGCACTTCCAGTGCTACCCCACACAGCCAGCACTGTCAGTGCTCCCACACACAGCCAGCACTGTCAGTGCTCCCACCACACAGTCAGCACTGTCAGTGCTCCCACCACACAGACAGCACTGTCAGTGCTCCCCCAACACAGACAGCAGTGTCAGTGCTCCCCCACAGAGCAAGCACTGTCAGATCTCCTACCACACAGCCAGCACTGTCAGTGCTCCCCCAACACAGCCAGCACTGTCCGTGCTCCCGCCACAGCCAGCACTGTCAGTGCTCCCCCCACACAGCCAGCACTGCCAGTGTTCCCCACACACAGCCAGCACTGTCAGTGACCCCGCACAGAGCCAGCACTGTCAGTGCTCCCCCCGCACAGTTAGCACTGTCAGTGCTCCCCCCACACAGCCAGCACTGTCAGTGCTCCCACCACACAGCGAGCACTGTCAGAGCTCCCACCACACAGCCAGCACTGTCAGTGCTCCCCCACACAGCCAGCACTGTCTGTGCTCCCACCACACAGCCAGCACTGTCACTACTCCCCCACAGAGCAAGCACTGTCAGATCTCCTACCACACAGCCAGCAATGTCAGTGCTTCCCCCACACTGCCAGCACTGTCAGTGCTCCCACACACACAGCCAGCACTGTCAGTGTCCCCACCCCACACAGCCAGCACTATCAGTTCTCCCCCACAGCCAGCACTGCCAGTTCCCCACCCACAGCCAGCACTGCGAGTGCTCCCCACACAGCCAGCACTGCCAGTGCTGTCCCACCACACAACCAGCACTGTCAGTGCTCCCACCAATCAGCCAACACGGTCAGTGCTCCCACCTCACAGCAAGTACTGTCTGTGCACCCTCCACACATCCAGCACTGTCAGCGCTCCCCCCACACAGCCAGCACTGTCAGTGCTCCCACCACACAGCCAGCACTGTAATGCTCCCCCCACTCAACCAGCACTGTCAGTGCTCCCCCCACACAGCCAGCACGGTCAGTGCTCCCACCACACAGCCAGCACTGTCAGTGCTCCCCCCACACAGCCAGCACTGTCAGTGCTCCCCACACAGCCAGCACTGTCAGTGCTCCCCCCACACAGCCAGCACCGTCAGTGCTCCCACCCTACACAGCCAGCACTGTCAGTGCTCCAACCACACAGCCAGCACTGTCAGTGCTCCCCCACAGAGCCAGCACTGTCAGTGCTCCCCCACACAGCCAGCACAGCCTGTGCTCCCCCCACACAGCCAGCACCGTCAGTGCTCCCACCCTACACAGCCAGCACTGTCAGTGCTCCAACCACACAGCCAGCACTGTCAGTGCTCCCCCACACAGCCAGCACTGTCAGTGCTCCCACCACACAGCCAGCACTGTCAGAGCTCCCACCACACAGCCAGCACTGTCAGTGCTCCCCCACACAGCCAGCACTGTCTGTGCTCCCACCACACAGCCAGCACTGTCACTACACCCACACAGAGCAAGAACTGTCAGATCACCTACCACACAGCCAGCACTGTCAGTGCTTCCCCCACACTGCCAGCACTGTCAGTGCTCCCACACACACAGCCAGCACTGTCAGTGCCCCCACCCCACACAGCCAGCACTATCAGTTCTCCCCCACAGCCAGCACTGCCAGTTCTCCACCCACAGCCAGCACTGCGAGTGCTCCCCACACAGCCAGCACTGGCAGTGCTCCCACCACACAGCCAGCACTTTCAGTGCTCCCCACACAGCCAGCACTGTCAGTGCTCCCACCAATCAGCCAACACTATCAGTGCTCCCACCACACAGCCAGTACTGTCTGTGCACCCCCCCCACACATCCAGCACTGTCAGCGCTCCCCCCCACACAGCCAGCACTGTCAGTGCTCCCATCACACAGCCAGCACTGTAATGCTCCCCCCACTCAACCAGCACTGTCAGTGCTCCCCCCACACAGCCAACACGGTCAGTGCTCCCACCACACAGCCAGCACTGTCAGTGCTGCCCCCACACAGCCAGCACTGTCAGTGCTGCCCACACAGCCAGCACTGTCAGTGCTCCCCCCACACAGCCAGCACTGTCAGTGCTCCCCACACAGCCAGCACCGTCAGTGCTCCCACCCTACACAGCCAGCACTGTCAGTGCTCCAACCACACAGTCAGCACTGTCAGTGCTCTCCCACAGAGCCAGCACTGTCAGTGCTCCCACTACACAGCCAGCACTGCCTGTGCTCCGCCCACACAGCCAGCACTGTCAGTGCTCCCCCCACACAGCCAGCACTGTCAGTGCTCCCCACACATCCAGCACTGTCAGTGCTCCCCCACACAGCCAGCACTGTCAGTGCTCCCACCCAATACAGCAAACACTGTCCGTGCTCCCCCCACACAGCCAACACTGCCAGTGCTCCCACCACACAGCCAGCACTGTCCGTGCTCCCCCCACACAGCCAACACTGTCAGTGCTCCCACCACACAGCCAGCACTGTCAGTGCTCCCACCCCACAGCCAGCACTGTCAATGCTCCCCACACAGCCAGCACTGTCAGTGCTCCAACCACACAGTCAGCACTGTCAGTGCTCCCCCACAGAGCCAGCACTGTCAGTGCTCCCACTACACAGCCAGCACTGCCTGTGCTCCGCCCACACAGCCAGCACTGTCAGTGCTCCCCCACACAGCCAGCACTGTAAGTGCTCCCCACACAGCCAGCACTGTCAGTGCTCCCCCACACAGCCAGCACTGTCAGTGCTCCCACCCAATACAGCAAGCACTGTCCGTGCTCCCCCCACACAGCCAACACTGCCAGTGCTCCCACCACACAGCCAGCACTGTCCGTGCTCCCCCCACACAGCCAACACTGTCAGTGCTCCCACCACACAGCCAGCACTGTCAGTGCTCCCACCCCACAGCCAGCACTGTCAATGCTCCCCACACAGCCAGCACTGCCAGTGCTCCCACCACACAGCCAGCACTGTCAGTGCTCTCCCACACAGCCAGCGCTGTCAGTGCTCCCCACACAGCCAGCACTGTCATTGCTCCCCCCACACAGCTAGCACTGTCAGTGCTCCCCACACAGCCAGCACTGTCAGTGACCCCCAACACAGCCAGCACTGTCAGTGCTCTCACCATACAGCCAGCACTGTCAGTGCTCCACCCTCACACCCAGCACTGTCAGTGCTCCCACCACAGAGCCAGCACTGTCAGTGCTCCCACCAAACAGCCAACACTGTCAGTGCTCCCACCACACAGCCAGTACTGTCTGTGCACCCCCCACACAGCCAGCACTGTCAGTGCTCCCCCACCGAGTCAGCACTGTCAGTGCTCCCACCAATCAGCCAACACTGTCAGTGCTCCCACCACACAGCCAGGACTGTCTGTGCACACCCCACACATCCAGCACTGTCAGCGCTCCCCCCACACAGCCAGCACTGTCAGTGCGCCCACCACACAGCCAGCACTGTCATGCTCACCCCCACACAACCAGCACTGTCAGTGCTCCCCCCCACACAGCCAGCACGGTCAGTGCTCCCACCACACAGCCTGCACTGTCATTGCTCCCCCCACACAGCCAGCACTGTCAGTGCTCCCCACAAAGACAGCACTGTCAGTGCTCCCCCACACAGCCAGCACCGTCAGTGCTCCCACCCTACACAGCCAGCACTGTCAGTGCTCCAACCACACAGCGTGCACTGTCAGTGCTCCCCAGATACAGCCAGTACTGTCAATGCTCCACCACACAGCCAGCACCGTCAGTGCTCCCACCCTACACAGCCAGCACTGTCAGTGCTCCAACCACACAGCCAGCACTGTCAGTGCTCCCCCACACAGCCAGCACTGTCAGTGCTCCCACCCAATACAGCAAGCACTGTCCGTGCTCCCCCCACACAGCCAACACTGCCAGTGCTCCCACCACACAGCCAGCACTGTCCGTGCTCCCCCCACACAGCCAACACTGTCAGTGCTCCCACCACACAGCCAGCACTGTCAGTGCTCCCACCCCACAGCCAGCACTGTCAATGCTCCCCACACAGCCAGCACTGCCAGTGCTCCCACCACACAGCCAGCACTGGCAGTGCTCTCCCACACAGCCAGCGCTGTCAGTGCTCCCCACACAGCCAGCACTGTCAGTGCTCCCGCCACACAGCTAGCACTGTCAGTGCTCCCCACACAGCCAGCACTGTCAGTGACCCCCAACACAGCCAGCACTGTCAGTGCTCTCACCATACAGCCAGCACTGTCAGTGCTCCACCCTCACACCCAGCACTGTCAGTGCTCCCACCACAGAGCCAGCACTGTCAGTGCTCCCACCAATCAGCCAACACTGTCAGTGCTCCCACCACACAGCCAGTACTGTCTGTGCACCCCCCACACATCCAGCACTGTCAGCGCTCCCCCACAGAGCCAGCACTGTCAGTGCTCCCACCAATCAGCCAACACTGTCAGTGCTCCCACCACACAGCCAGTACTGTCTGTGCACCCCCCACACAGCCAGCACTGTCAGTGCTCCCCCACCGAGCCAGCACTGTCAGTGCTCCCACCAATCAGCCAACACTGTCAGTGCTCCCACCACACAGCCAGGACTGTCTGTGCACACCCCACACATCCAGCACTGTCAGCGCTCCCCCCACACAGCCAGCACGGTCAGTGCTCCCACCACACAGCCAGCACTGTCATTGCTCCCCCCACACAGCCAGCACCGTCAGTGCTCCCACCCTACACAGCCAGCACTGTCAGTGCTCCAACCACACAGCGAGCACTGTCAGTGCTCCCCAGATACAGCCAGTACTGTCAATGTTCCACCACACAGCCAGCACCGTCAGTGCTCCCACCCTACACAGCCAGCACTGTCAGTGCTCCAACCACACAGCCAGCACTGTCAATGCTCCACCACACAGCCAGCACTGTCAGTGCTCCCACCACACAGACAGCACTGTCAGTGCTCCCACCACACAGCCAGCACTGTCAGTGCTCCCCCACACAGCCAGCACCGTCAGTGCTCCCACCCTACACAGCCAGCACTGTCAGTGCTCCAACCACACAGTCAGCACTGTCAGTGCTCCCCCACAGAGCCAGCACTGTCAGTGCTCCCACTACACAGCCAGCACTGCCTGTGCTCCGCCCACACAGCCAGCACTGTCAGTGCTCCCCCCACACAGCCAGCACTGTCAGTGCTCCCCACACATCCAGCACTGTCAGTGCTCCCCCACACAGCCAGCACTGTCAGTGCTCCCACCCAATACAGCAAGCACTGTCCGTGCTCCCCCCACACAGCCAACACTGTCAGTGCTCCCACCACACAGCCAGCACTGTCCGTGCTCCCCCCACACAGCCAACACTGTCAGTGCTCCCACCACACAGCCAGCACTGTCAGTGCTCCCACCCCACAGCCAGCACTGTCAATGCTCCCCACACAGCCAGCACTGTCAGTGCTCCAACCACACAGTCAGCACTGTCAGTGCTCCCCCACAGAGCCAGCACTGTCAGTGCTCCCACTACACAGCCAGCACTGCCTGTGCTCCGCCCACACAGCCAGCACTGTCAGTGCTCCCCCACACAGCCAGCACTGTAAGTGCTCCCCACACAGCCAGCACTGTCAGTGCTCCCCCACACAGCCAGCACTGTCAGTGCTCCCACCCAATACAGCAAGCACTGTCCGTGCTCCCCCCACACAGCCAACACTGCCAGTGCTCCCACCACACAGCCAGCACTGTCCGTGCTCCCCCCACACAGCCAACACTGTCAGTGCTCCCACCACACAGCCAGCACTGTCAGTGCTCCCACCCCACAGCCAGCACTGTCAATTCTCCCCACACAGCCAGCACTGCCAGTGCTCCCACCACACAGCCAGCACTGTCAGTGCTCTCCCACACAGCCAGCGCTGTCAGTGCTCCCCACACAGCCAGCACTGTCAGTGCTCCCCCCACACAGCTAGCACTGTCAGTGCTCCCCACACAGCCAGCACTGTCAGTGACCCCCAACACAGCCAGCACTGTCAGTGCTCTCACCATACAGCCAGCACTGTCAGTGCTCCACCCTCACACCCAGCACTGTCAGTGCTCCCACCACAGAGCCAGCACTGTCAGTGCTCCCACCAAACAGCCAACACTGTCAGTGCTCCCACCACACAGCCAGTACTGTCTGTGCACCTCCCACACAGCCAGCACTGTCAGTGCTCCCCCACCGAGTCAGCACTGTCAGTGCTCCCACCAATCAGCCAACACTGTCAGTGCTCCCACCACACAGCCAGGACTGTCTGTGCACACCCCACACATCCAGCACTGTCAGCGCTCCCCCCACACAGCCAGCACTGTCAGTGCGCCCACCACACAGCCAGCACTGTCATGCTCCCCCCACACAACCAGCACTGTCAGTGCTCCCCCCACACAGCCAGCACGGTCAGTGCTCCCACCACACAGCCTGCACTGTCATTGCTCCCCCCACACAGCCAGCACTGTCAGTGCTCCCCACAAAGACAGCACTGTCAGTGCTCCCCCCACACAGCCAGCACCGTCAGTGCTCCCACCCTACACAGCCAGCACTGTCAGTGCTCCAACCACACAGCGAGCACTGTCAGTGCTCCCCAGATACAGCCAGTACTGTCAATGCTCCACCACACAGCCAGCACCGTCAGTGCTCCCACCCTACACAGCCAGCACTGTCAGTGCTCCAACCACACAGCCAGCACTGTCAGTGCTCCCCCACACAGCCAGCACTGTCAGTGCTCCCACCCAATACAGCAAGCACTGTCCGTGCTCCCCCCACACAGCCAACACTGCCAGTGCTCCCACCACACAGCCAGCACTGTCCGTGCTCCCCCCACACAGTCAGCACTGTCAGTGCTCCCCCACAGAGCCAGCACTGTCAGTTCTCCCACTACACAGCCAGCACTGCCTGTGCTCCGCCCACACAGCCAGCACTGTCAGTGCTCCCCCACACAGCCAGCACTGTCAGTGCTCCCCACACATCCAGCACTGTCAGTGATCCCCCACACAGCCAGCACTGTCAGTGCTCCCACCCAATACAGCAAGCACTGTCCGTGCTCCCCCCACACAGCCAACACTGCCAGTGCTCCCACCACACAGCCAGCACTGTCCGTGCTCCCCCCACACAGCCAACACTGTCAGTGCTCCCACCACACAGCCAGCACAGTCAGTGCTCCCACCCCACAGCCAGCACTGTCAATGCTCCCCACACAGCCAGCACTGTCAGTGCTCCAACCACACAGTCAGCACTGTCAGTGCTCCCCCACAGAGCCAGCACTGTCAGTGCTCCCACTACACAGCCAGCACTGCCTGTGCTCCGCCCACACAGCCAGCACTGTCAGTGCTCCCCCACACAGCCAGCACTGTAAGTGCTCCCCACACAGCCAGCACTGTCAGTGCTCCCCCACACAGCCAGCACTGTCAGTGCTCCCACCCAATACAGCAAGCACTGTCCGTGCTCCCCCCACACAGCCAACACTGCCAGTGCTCCCACCACACAGCCAGCACTGTCCGTGCTCCCCCCACACAGCCAACACTGTCAGTGCTCCCACCACACAGCCAGCACTGTCAGTGCTTCCACCCCACAGCCAGCACTGTCAATGCTCCCCACACAGCCAGCACTGCCAGTGCTCCCACCACACAGCCAGCACTGTCAGTGCTCTCCCACACAGCCAGCGCTGTCAGTGCTCCCCACACAGCCAGCACTGTCAGTGCTCCCCCCACACAGCTAGCACTGTCAGTGCTCCCCACACAGCCAGCACTGTCAGTGACCCCCAACACAGCCAGCACTGTCAGTGCTCTCACCATACAGCCAGCACTGTCAGTGCTCCACCCTCACACCCAGCACTGTCAGTGCTCCCACCACAGAGCCAGCACTGTCAGTGCTCCCACCAAACAGCCAACACTGTCAGTGCTCCCACCACACAGCCAGTACTGTCTTTGCACCCCCCACACAGCCAGCACTGTCAGTGCTCCCCCACCGAGTCAGCACTGTCAGTGCTCCCACCAATCAGCCAACACTGTCAGTGCTCCCACCACACAGCCAGGACTGTCTGTGCACACCCCACACATCCAGCACTGTCAGCGCTCCCCCCACACAGCCAGCACTGTCAGTGCGCCCACCACACAGCCAGCACTGTCATGCTCCCCCCACACAACCAGCACTGTCAGTGCTCCCCCCACACAGCCAGCACGGTCAGTGCTCCCACCACACAGCCTGCACTGTCATTGCTCCCCCCACACAGCCAGCACTGTCAGTGCTCCCCACAAAGACAGCACTGTCAGTGCTCCCCCCACACAGCCAGCACCGTCAGTGCTCCCACCCTACACAGCCAGCACTGTCAGTGCTCCAAGCACACAGCGAGCACTGTCAGTGCTCCCCAGATACAGCCAGTACTGTCAATGCTCCACCACACAGCCAGCACCGTCAGTGCTCCCACCCTACACAGCCAGCACTGTCAGTGCTCCAACCACACAGCCAGCACTGTCAGTGCTCCCCCACACAGCCAGCACTGTCAGTGCTCCCACCCAATACAGCAAGCACTGTCCGTGCTCCCCCCACACAGCCAACACTGCCAGTGCTCCCACCACACAGCCAGCACTGTCCGTGCTCCCCCCACACAGCCAACACTGTCAGTCCTCCCACCACACAGCCAGCACTGTCAGTGCTCCCACCCCACAGCCAGCACTGTCAATGCTCCCCACACAGCCAGCACTGCCAGTGCTCCCACCACACAGCCAGCACTGTCAGTGCTCTCCCACACAGCCAGCGCTGTCAGTGCTCCCCACACAGCCAGCACTGTCAGTGCTCCCCCCACACAGCTAGCACTGTCAGTGCTCCCCACACAGCCAGCACTGTCAGTGACCCCCAACACAGCCAGCACTGTCAGTGCTCTCACCATACAGCCAGCACTGTCAGTGCTCCACCCTCACACGCAGCACTGTCAATGCTCCCACCACAGAGCCAGCACTGTCAGTGCTCCCATCAATCAGCCAACACTGTCAGTGCTCCCACCACACAGCCAGTACTGTCTGTGCACCCCCCACACATCCAGCACTGTCAGCGCTCCCCCACAGAGCCAGCACTGTCAGTGCTCCCACCAATCAGCCAGCACTGTCAGTGCTCCCACCAATCAGCCAACACTGTCAGTGCTCCCACCACACAGCCAGGACTGTCTGTGCACACCCCACACATCCAGCACTGTCAGCGCTCCCCCCACACAGCCAGCACGGTCAGTGCTCCCACAACACAGCCAGCACTGTCATTGCTCCCCCCACACAGCCAGCACCGTCAGTGCTCCCACCCTACACAGCCAGCACTGTCAGTGCTCCAACCACACAGAGAGCACTGTCAGTGCTCCCCAGATACAGCCAGTACTGTCAATGTTCCACCACACAGCCAGCACCGTCAGTGCTCCCACCCTACACAGCCAGCACTGTCAGTGCTCCAACCACACAGCCAGCACTGTCAATGCTCCACCACACAGCCAGCACTGTCAGTGCTCCCACCACACAGCCAGCACTGTCAGTGCTCCCCCAACACAGCCAGCACTGTCCGTGCTCCCCCCACAGCCAGCACTGTCAGTGCTCCCCCCACACAGCCAGCACTGCCAGTGCTCCCCACACACAGCCAGCACTGTCAGTGACCCCGCACAGAGCCAGCACTGTCAGTGCTCCCCCCGCACAGTTAGCACTGTCAGTGCTCCCCCCACACAACCAGCACTGTCAGTGCTCCCACCACACAGCCAGCACTGTCAGAGCTCCCACCACACAGCCAGCACTGTCAGTGATCCCCCACACAGCCAGCACTGTCAGTGCTCCCCCACACACAGCCAGCACTGTCAGTGCTCCCACCACACAGCCAGCACTGTCACTACTCCCCCACAGAGCAAGCACTGTCAGATCTCCCACGGCACAGCCAGCACTGTCAGTGCTTCCCCCACACTGCCAGCACTGTCAGTGCTCCCACACACACAGCCAGCACTGTCAGTGCCCCCACCCCACACAGCCAGCACTATCAGTTCTCCCCCACAGCCAGCACTGCCAGTTCTCCACCCACAGCCAGCACTGCGAGTGCTCCCCACACAGCCAGCACTGCCAGTGCTCTCCCACAGAGCTAGCACTGTCAGTGCTCCCCCACAGATCCAGCACTGTCAGTGCTCCCACCACACAACCAGCACTGTCAGTGCTCCCCCACACAGCCATCACTGTCAGTGCTCTCACCACATTGCCAGCACTTTCAGTGCTCCCCACACAGCTAGCACTGTCAGTGCTCCCACCAATCAGCCAACACTGTCAGTGCTCCCACCACACAGCCAGTACTGTCTGTGCACCCCCCACACATCCAGCACTGTCAGCGCTCCCCCCACACAGCCAGCACTGTCAGTGCTCCCACCACACAGCCAGCACTGTAACGCTCCCCCCACACATCCAGCACTGTCAGTGCTCCCCCCACACAGCCAGCACGGTCAGTGCTCCCTCCACACAGCCAGCACTGTCAGTGCTCCCCCGACACAGCGAGCACTGTCAGTGCTCCCCACACAGCCAGCACTGTCAGTGCTCCCCCACACAGCCAGCACTGTCAGTGCTCCCCCCACACAGCGAGCACTGTCAGTGCTCCCACACAGCCAGCACTGTCAGTGCTCCCCCACACAGCCAGCACTGTCAGTGCTCCCACCCAACACAACAAGCACTGTCCGTGCTCCCCCCACACAGCCAACACTGCCAGTGCTCCCACCACACAGCACGCACTGTCAGTGCTCCCCACCACACAGCCAGCACTGTCAGTGCTCCCACCACACAGCCAGCAATGTCAGTGGCCCCACCCCACACAGCCAGCACTATCAGTTCTCCCCCACAGCCAGCACTGCCAGTTCTCCACCCACAGCCAGCACTGCGAGTGCTCCCCACACAGCCAGCACTGTCAGTGCTCTCCCACAGAGCCAGCACTGTCAGTGCTCCCACCACACAACCAGCACTGTCAGTGCTCCCCCACACAGCCAGCACTGTCAGTGCTCCCACCACACAGCCAGCCCTGTCAGTGCTCCCACCACACAGCCAGCACTGTCAGTGCCCCCACCACACAACCAGCACTGTCAGTGCTCCCCCACACAGCCAGCACAGTCAGTGCTCCCCCACACAGCCAGCACTGTCAGTGCTCCCACCACACAACCAGCACTGTCAGTGCTCCCCCACACAGCCAGCACTGTCATTGCTCCCACCACACAGCCAGCACTTTCAGTGCTCCCTACACAGCCAGCACTGTCATGCTCCCCCACACAGCCAGCACTGTCACTGCCCCCCACACAGCCAGCACTGACTGTGCTCTCCCACAGAGCTAGCACTGTCAGTGCTCCCAAACACAGCCAGCACTGTCAGTGCTCCCACCACACAACCAGCACTGTCAGTGCTCCCACCACACAGCCAGCACTGTCAATGCTCCCCACACAGCCAGCACTGCCAGTGCTCCCCCACACAGCCAGCACTGTCAGTGCTCCCGACACAGCCAGCACGGTCAGTGCTCCCCGCACACAGCACTGTCAGTGACCCCCAACACAGCCAGCACTGTCAGTGCTCTCACCATACAGCCAGCACTGTCAGTGCTCCACCCTCACGCCCAGCACTGTCAGTGCTCCCACCACACAGCCAGCACTGTCAGTGCTCCCCCACAGAGCCAGCACTGTCAGTGCTCCCACCAATCAGCCAACACTGTCAGTGCTCCCACCACACAGCCAGCACTGTCAGTGCTCCCTCCACACAGCCAGCACGGTCAGTGCTCCCACCACACAGCCAGCACTGTCAGTGCTCCCCCCACACAGCCAGCACTGTCAGTGCTCCCCACACAGCCAGCACTGTCAGTGCTCCCCCCACACAGCCAGCACCGTCAGAGCTCCTAACCCTACACAGACAGCACGGTCAGTGCTCCCCCACACAGCCATCACTGTCAGAGCTCCCACCACACAGCCAGCACTGTCAGTGCTCCCACCACACAGACAGCACTGTCAGTGCTCCCACCACACAGCCAGCACTCTCAGTGCTCCCCAACACAGCCAGCACTGTCAGTGCTCCCCCCACAGCCAGCACTGTCAGTGCTCCCCCCACACAGCCAGCACTGCCGGTGCTCCCCACACGCAGCCAGCACTGTCAGTGACCCCCCACAGAGCCAGCACTGTCAGTGCTCCCCCACACAGCCAGCACTGTCAGTGCCCCCACCACACAACCAGCACTGTCAGTGCTCTCCCACACAGCCAGCACAGTCAGTGCTCCCCCACACAGCCAGCACTGTCAGTGCTCCAACACACACAGCGAGCACTGTCAGTGCTCCCACCACACAGCCAGCACTGAGAGTGCTCCACCACACAGACAGCACTGTCAGTGCTCCCCAACACAGAATGCACTGTCAGTGCTACACCACACAGCCAGCACTGTCAGTGCCCCCCACACAGCCAGCACTGACTGTGCTCTTCCACAGAGCTAGCACTGTCAGTGCTCCCCCACACAGCCAGCACTGTCAATGCTCCCACCACACAACCAGCACTGTCAGTGCTCCCACCACACAGCCAGCACTGTCAATGCTCCCCACACAGCCAGCACTGCCAGTGCTCCCACCACACAGCCAGCACTGTCATCCTCCCCCCACACAGCCAGCACTGTCAATGCTCCCCCACACAGCCAGCGCTGTCAGTGCTCCCACACACACAGCCAGCACTGTCAGTGCCCCGACCCCACACAGCCAGCACTATCAGTTCTCCCCCACAGCCAGCACTGCCAATTCTCCACCCACAGCCAGAACTGCGAGTGCTCCCCACACAGCCAGAACTGCCAGTGCTCTCCCACAGAGCTAGCACTGTCAGTGCTCCCACCACACAACCAGCACTGTCAGTGCTCCCCCACACAGCCATCACTGTCAGTGCTCCCACCACACAGCCAGCACTTTCAGTGCTCCCCACACAGCCAGCACTGTCAGTGCTCCCACCAATCAGCCAACACTATCAGTGCTCCCACCACACAGCCAGTACTGTCTGTGCACCCCCCACACATCCAGCACTTTCAGCGCTCCCCCACACAGCCAGCACTGTCAGTGCTCCCACCACACAGCCAGCACTGTAATACTCCCCCCACTCAACCAGCACTGTCAGTGCTCCCCCCACACAGCCAGCACCGTCAGTGCTCCCACCACACAGCCAGCACTGTCAGTTCTCCCCCACACAGCCAGCACTATCAGTGCTCCCCACACAGCCAGCACTGTCAGTGCTCCCGCCACACAGCCAGCACTGTCAGTGCTCCCCCACACAGCCAGCACCGTCAGTGCTCCCATCCTACACAGCCAGCACTGTCAGTGCACCAACCACACAGCCAGCAATGTCAGTGCTCCCCCACAGAGCCAGCACTGTCAGTGCTCCCACTACACAGCCAGCACTGCCTGTGCTCCCCCCACACAGCCAGCACTGTCAGTGCTCCCCCCACACAGCCAGCACTGTCAGTGCTCCCCACACAGCCAGCACTGTCAGTGCTCCCCACACAGCCAGCACTGTCAGTACTCCCACCTAACACATTAAGCACTGTCGGTGCTCCCCCCACACAGCCAACACTGCCAGTGCTCCCACCACACAGCCAGCACTGTCAGTGCTCCCACCACACTGCCAGCACTGTCAGTGCTCCCACCACACAACCAGCACTGTCAGTTTTCCCACCCCACAGCCAGCACTGTCAATGCTCCCCACACAGCCAGCACTGCCAGTGCTCCCACCACACAGCCAGCACTGTCATCCTCCCCCCACACAGCCAGCACTGTCACTGCTCTCCCACACAACCAGCGCTGTCAGTGCTCCCCACACAGCCAGCACTGTCAGTGCTCCCCACACAGCCAGCACTGTCAGTGACCCCCAACACAGCCAGCACTGTCAGTGCTCTCACCATACAGCAAGCACTGTCAGTGCTCCACCCTCACACCCAGCACTGTCAGTGCTCCCAACACAGAGCCAGCACTGTCAGTGCTAACACCAATCAGCCAACACTGTCAGTGCTCCCACTACACAGCCAGTACTGTCTGTGCACCCCCCACACATCCAGCACTGTCAGCGCTCCCCCACAGAGCCAGCACTGTCAGTGCTCCCACCAATCAGCCAACACTGTCAGTGCTCCCACCACACAGCCAGTACTGTCTGTGCACCCCCCACACAGCCAGCACTGTCAGTGCTCCCCCACAGAGCCAGCACTGTCAGTGCTCCCACCAATCAGCCAACACTGTCAGTGCTCCCACCACACAGCCAGTACTGTCTGTGCACACCCCACACATCCAGCACTGTCAGCGCTCCCCCCACACAGCCAGCACTGTCACTGCTCCCACCACACAGCCAGCACTGTCATGCTCCCCCCACACAACCAGCACTGTCAGTGCTCCCCCCACACAGCCAGCACGGTCAGTGCTCCCACCACACAGCCAGCACTGTCAGTGCTCTTCCCACACAGCCAGCACTGTCAGTGCTCCCCACACAGCCAGCACTGTCAGTGCTCTCCCACACAGCCAGCACAGTCAGTGCTCCCCCACACAGCCAGCACTGTCAGTGCTCCAACACACACAGCGAGCACTGTCAGTGCTCCCACCACACAGCCAGCACTGAGAGTGCTCCACCACACAGACAGCACTGTCAGTGCTCCCCAACACAGACAGCACTGTCAGTGCTACACCACACAGCCAGCACTGTCAGTGCCCCCCACACAGCCAGCACTGACTGTGCTCTTCCACAGAGCTAGCACTGTCAGTGCTCCCCCACACAGCCAGCACTGTCAATGCTCCCACCACACAACCAGCACTGTCAGTGCTCCCACCACACAGCCAGCACTGTCAATGCTCCCCACACAGCCAGCACTGCCAGTGCTCCCACCACACAGCCAGCACTGTCATCCTCCACCCACACAGCCAGCACTCTCAATGCTCCCCCACACAGCCAGCGCTGTCAGTGCTCCCACACACACAGCCAGCACTGTCAGTGCCCCGACCCCACACAGCCAGCACTATCAGTTCTCCCCCACAGCCAGCACTGCCAATTCTCCACCCACAGCCAGCACTGCGAGTGCTCCCCACACAGCCAGAACTGCCAGTGCTCTCCCACAGAGCTAGCACTGTCAGTGCTCCCCCACAGAGCCAGCACAGTCAGTGCTCCCACCACACAACCAGCACTGTCAGTGCTCCCCCACACAGCCATCACTGTCAGTGCTCCCACCACACAGCCAGCACTTTCAGTGCTCCCCACACAGCCAGCACTGTCAGTGCTCCCACCAATCAGCCAACACTATCAGTGCTCCCACCACACAGCCAGTACTGTCTGTGCACCCCCCACACATCCAGCACTGTCAGCGCTCCCCCACACAGCCAGCACTGTCAGTGCTCCCACCACACAGCCAGCACTGTAATGCTCCCCCACTCAACCAGCACTGTCAGTGCTCCCACCACACAGCCAGCACCGTCAGTGCTGCCACCACACAGCCAGCACTGTCAGTTCTCCCCCCACACAGCCAGCACTGTCAGTGCTCCCCACACAGCCAGCACTGTCAGTGCTCCCGCCACACAGCCAGCACTGTCAGTGCTCCCCCACACAGCCAGCACCGTCAGTGCTCCCATCCTACACAGCCAGCACTGTCAGTGCTCCAACCACACAGCCAGCACTGTCAGTGCTCCCCCACAGAGCCAGCACTGTCAGTGCTCCCACTACACAGCCAGCACTGCCTGTGCTCCCCCCACACAGCCAGCACTGTCAGTGCTCCCCCCACACAGCCAGCACTGTCAGTGCTCCCCACACAGCCAGCACTGTCAGTGCTCCCCACACAGCCAGCACTGTCAGTACTCCCACCCAACACAGTAAGCACTGTCGGTGCTCCCCCCACACAGCCAACACTGCGAGTGCTCCCACCACACAGCCAGCACTGTCAGTGCTCCCACCACACTGCCAGCACTGTCAGTGCTCCCACCACACAACCAGCACTGTCAGTTTTCCCACCCCACAGCCAGCACTGTCAATGCTCCCCACACAGCCAGCACTGCCAGTGCTCCCACCACACAGCCAGCACTGTCATCCTCCCCCCACACAGCCAGCACTGTCACTGCTCTCCCACACAACCAGCGCTGTCAGTGCTCCCCACACAGCCAGCACTGTCAGTGCTCCCCACACAGCCAGCACTGTCAGTGACCCGCAACACAGCCAGCACTGTCAGTGCTCTCACCATACAGCCAGCACTGTCAGTGCTCCACCCTCACACCCAGCACTGTCAGTGCTCCCAACACAGAGCCAGCACTGTCAGTGCTCCCACCAATCAGCCAACACTGTCAGTGCTCCCACCACACAACCTGCACTGTCAGTTTTCCCACCCCACAGCCAGCACTGTCAATGCTCCCACCACACAGCCAGCACTGTCATCCTCCCCCCACACAGCCAGCACTGTCACTGCTCTCCCACACAACCAGCGCTGTCAGTGCTCCCCACACAGCCAGCACTGTCAGTGCTCCCCACACAGCCAGCACTGTCAGTGACCCGCAACACAGCCAGCACTGTCAGTGCTCTCACCATACAGCCAGCACTGTCAGTGCTCCACCCTCACACCCAGCACTGTCAGTGCTCCCAACACAGAGCCAGCACTGTCAGTGCTCCCACCAATCAGCCAACACTGTCAGTGCTCCCACCACACAGCCAGTACTGTCTGTGCACCCCCCACACATCCAGCACTGTCAGCGCTCCCCCACAGAGCCAGCACTGTCAGTGCTCCCACCAATAAGCCAACACTGTCAGTGCTCCCACCACACAGCCAGTACTGTCTGTGCACCCCCCACACAGCCAGCACTGTCAGTGCTCCCCCACAGAGCCAGCACTGTCAGTGCTCCCACCAATCAGTCAACACTGTCAGTGCTCCCACCACACAGCCAGTACTGTCTGTGCACACCCCACACATCCAGCACTGTCAGCGCTCCCCCCACACAGCCAGCACTGTCACTGCTCCCACCACACAGCCAGCACTGTCATGCTCCCCCCACACAACCAGCACTGTCAGTGCTCCCCCCACACAGCCAGCACGGTCAGTGCTCCCACCACACAGCCAGCACTGTCAGTGCTCTTCCCACACAGCCAGCACAGTCAGTGCTCCCCACACAGCCAGCACTGTCAGTGCTCCCCCCACACAGCCAGCACCGTCAGTGCACCCACCCTACACAGCCAGCACTGTCAGTGCTCCAACCACACAGCGAGCACTGTCAGTGCTCCCCAGATACAGCCAGTACTGTCAATGCTCCACCACACAGCCAGCACCGTCAGTGCTCCCACCCTAAACAGCCAGCACTGTCAGTGCTCCAACCACACAGCCAGCACTGTCAATGCTCCACCACACAGCCAGCACTGTCAGTGCTCCCACCACACAGACAGCACTGTCAGTGCTCCCACCACACAGCCAGCACTGTCAGTGCTCCCCAACACAGCCAGCACTGTCCGTGCTCCCCCCACAGCCAGCATTGTCAGTGCTCCCCCCACACAGCCGGCACTGCCAGTGCTCCCCACATACAGCCAGCACTGTCAGTGACCCCGCACAGAGCCAGCACTGTCAGTGCTCCCCCCGCACATTTAGCACTGTCAGTGCTCCCCCCACACAGCCAGCACTGTCAGTGCTCCCACCACACAGCCAGCACTGTCAGAGCTCCCACCACACAGCCAGCACTGTCAGTGATCCCCCACACAGCCAGCACTATCAGTGCTCCCCCACACACAGCCAGCACTGTCAGTGCTCCCACCACACAGCCAGCACTGTCACTACTCCCCCACAGAGCAAGCACTGTCAGATCTACCACCACACAGCCAGCACTGTCAGTGCTTCCCCCACACTGCCAGCACTGTCAGTGCTCCCACACACACAGCCAGCACTGTCAGTGCCCCCACCCCACACAGCCAGCACTATCAGTTCTCCCCCACAGCCAGCACTGCCAGTTCTCCACCCACAGCCAGCACTGCGAGTGCTCCCCACACAGCCAGCACTGCCAATGCTCTCCCACAGAGCTAGCACTGTCAGTGCTCCCCCACAGAGCCAGCACTGTCAGTGCTCCCCACACAGCCAGCACTGTCAGTGCTCCCACCAATCAGCCAACACTGTCAGTGCTCCCACCACACAGCCAGTACTGTCTGTGCACCCCCCACACATCCAGCACTGTCAGCGCTCCGCCCACACAGCCAGCACTGTCAGTGCTCCCACCACACAGCCAGCACTGTAACGCTCCCCCCACACAACCAGCACTATCAGTGCTCCCCCCACGCAACCAGCACGGTCAGTTCTCCCACCACACAGCCAGCACTGTCAGTGCTCCCCACACAGCTAGCACTGTCAGTGCTCCCCCCACACAGCCAGCACTGTCAGTGCTCCCCCCACACAGCCAGCACCGTCAGTGCTCCCACCCTACATAGCCAGCACTGTCAGTGCTCCAACCACACAGCCAGCACTGTCAGTGCTCCCCCAGAGCCAGGGCTGTCAGTGCTCCACCCACACAGCCAGCACTGTCAGTGCGCCCCACACAGCCAGCACTGTCAGTGCTCCCCCACACACAGCCAGCACTGCCAGTGCTCCCACCACACAGCCAGCACTGTCACTACTCCCCCGCAGAGCAACCACTGTCAGATCTCCCACCACACAGCCAGCACTGTCAGTGCTTCCCCCAAACTGCCAGCACTGTCAGTGCTCCCACACACACAGCCAGCACTGTCAGTGCTCCCCCCACACAGACAGCACTATCAGTTCTCCCCCACAGCCAGCACTGCGAGTGCTCCCCACACAGCCAGCACTGCCAGTGCTCTCCCACAGAGCTAGCACTGTCAGTGCTCCCCCACAGAGCGAGCACTATCAGTGCTCCCACCACACAACCAGCACTGTCAGTGCTCCCCCACACAGCCATCACTGTCGGTGCTCCCACCACACAGCCAGCACGGTCAGTGCTCCAACAACACAGCCAGCACTGTCAGTGCTCCCCCACTGAGCCAGGGCTGTCAGTGCTCCAACCACACAGCCAGCACTGTCAGTGCTCCCCCACACAGCCAGCACTGTCAGTGCTCCCCCACACAGCCAGCACTGTCAGTGCTCCCCCCACACAGCCAGCACTGTCAGTGCTCCCCACACAGCCAGCACTGTCAGTGCTCCCCCACACAGCCAGCACTGTCAGTGCTCCCACCCAACACAGCAAGCAATGCCAGTGCTCCCACCACACAGCCAAACTGTCAGTGCTCCCCACCACACAGCCAGCACTGTCAGTGTTCCCACCACACAGCCAGCACTGTCAGTGGCCCCACCCCACACAGCCAGCACTAACAGTTCTCCCCAACAGCCAGCGCTGCCAGTTCTCCACCCACAGTCAGCACTGCGAGTGCTCCCCACACAGCCAGCACTGCCAGTGCTCTCCCACAGAGCCAGCACTGTCAGTGCTCCCACCACACAACCAGCACTGTCAGTGCTCCCCCACACAGCCAGCACTGTCAGTGCTCCCACCACACAGCCAGCCCTGTCTGTGCTCCCACCACACAGCCAGCACTGTCAGTGCCCCCACCACACAACCAGCACTGTCAGTGCTCCCCCACACAGCCAGCACAGTCAGTGCTCCCCCACACAGCCAGCACTGTCAGTGCTCCCACCACACAACCAGCACTGTCAGTGCTCCCCCACACAGCCAGCACTGTCATTGCTCCCACCAGACAGCCAGCACTTTCAGTGCTCCCTACACAGCCAGCACTGTCATGCTCCCCCACACAGCCAGCACTGTCACTGCCCCCCACACAGCCAGCACTGACTGTGCTCTCCCACAGAGCCAGCACTGTCAATGCTCCCCACACAGCCAGCACTGCCAGTGCTCCCACCACACTGCCAGCACTGTCATCCTCCCCCCACACAGCCAGCACTGTCAGTGCTCCCACTACACAACCAGCACTGTCAGTGCTCCCCCACACAGCCAGCACTGTCAGTGCTCCCACCACACAGCCAGCCCTGTCAGTGCTCCCACCACACAGCCAGCACTGTCAGTGCCCCCACCACACAACGAGCACTGTCAGTGCTCCCCCACACAGCCAGCACAGTCAGTGCTCCCCCACACAGCCAGCACTGTCAGTGCTCCCACCACACAACCAGCACTGTCAGTGCTCCCCCACACAGCCAGCACTGTCATTGCTCCCACCACACAGCCAGCACTTTCAGTGCTCCCTACACAGCCAGCACTGTCATGCTCCCCCACACAGCCAGCACAGTCACTGCCCCCACACAGCCAGCACTGACTGTGCTCTCCCACAGAGCTAACACTGTCAGTGCTCCCAAACACAGCCAGCACTGTCAGTGCTCCCACCACACAACCAGCACTGTCAGTGCTCCCACCACTCAGCCAGCACTGTCAATGCTCCCCACACAGCCAGCACTGCCAGTGCTCCCACCACACTGCCAGCACTGTCATCCTCCCCCCACACAGCCAGCACTGTCAGTGCTCCCCCACACAGCCAGCGCTGTCAGTGCTACCGACACAGCCAGCACTGTCAGTGCTCCCCCCACACAGCTAGCACTGTCAGTGCTCCCCACACAGCCAGCACTGTCAGTGACCCCCAACACAGCCAGCACTGTCAGTGCTCTCACCATACAGCCAGCACTGTCAGTGCTCCACCCTCACACCCAGCACTGTCAGTGCTCCCACCACACAGCCAGCACTGTCAGTGCTCCCCCACAGAGCCAGCACTGTCAGTGCTCCCACCAATCAGCCAACACTGTCAGTGCTCCCACCACACAGCCAGTACTGGCTGTGCACCCCCCACACATCCAGCACTGTCAGCGCTCCCCCCACACATCCAGCACTGTCAGTGCTCCCACCACACAGCCAGTACTGTCATGCTCCCCCCAAACAACCAGCACTGTCAGTGCTCCCCCCACACAGCCAGCACGGTCAGTGCTCCCACCAAACAGCCAGCACTGTCAGTGCTCCCCCCACACAGCCAGCACTGTCAGTGCTCCCCACACAGCCAGCACTGTCAGTGCTCCCCCCACACAGCCAGCACCATCAGTGCTCCTAACCCTACACAGCCAGCACTGTCAGTGCTCCAACCACACAGCGAGCACTGCCAGTGCTCCCCAGATACAGCCAGCACTGTCAATGCTCCACCACACAGCCAGCACTGTCAGTGCTCCCACCACACAGACAGCACTGTCAGTGCTCCCACCACACAGCCAGCACTCTCAGTGCTCCCCCAACACAGCCAGCACTGTCAGTGCTCCCCCCACAGCCAGCACTGTCAGTGCTCCCCCCACACAGCCAGCACTGCCAGTGCTCCCCACACACAGCCAGCACTGTCAGTGACCCCCCACCGAGCCAGCACTGTCAGTGCTCCCCCGCACAGCGAGCACTGTCAGTGCTCCCCAGATACAGCCAGCACTGTCAATGCTCCACCACACAGCCAGCACTGTCAGTGCTCCCACCACACAGACAGCACTGTCAGTGCTCCCACCACACAGCCAGCACTCTCAGTGCTCCCCCAACACAGCCAGCACTGTCAGTGCTCCCCCCACACAGCCGGCACTGCCAGTGCTCCCCACATACAGCCAGCACTGTCAGTGACCCCGCACAGAGCCAGCACTGTCAGTGCTCCCCCCGCACAGTTAGCACTGTCAGTGCTCCCCCCACACAGCCAGCACTGTCAGTGCTCCCACCACACAGCCAGCACTGTCAGAGCTCCCACCACACAGCCAGCACTGTCAGTGATCCCCCACACAGCCAGCACTATCAGTGCTCCCCCACACACAGCCAGCACTGTCAGTGCTCCCACCACACAGCCAGCACTGTCACTACTCCCCCACAGAGCAAGCACTGTCAGATCTACCACCACACAGCCAGCACTGTCAGTGCTTCCCCCACACTGCCAGCACTGTCAGTGCTCCCACACACACAGCCAGCACTGTCAGTGCCCCCACCCCACACAGCCAGCACTATCAGTTCTCCCCCACAGCCAGCACTGCCAGTTCTCCACCCACAGCCAGCACTGCGAGTGCTCCCCACACAGCCAGCACTGCCAATGCTCTCCCACAGAGCTAGCACTGTCAGTGCTCCCCCACAGAGCCAGCACTGTCAGTGCTCCCCACACAGCCAGCACTGTCAGTGCTCCCACCAATCAGCCAACACTGTCAGTGCTCCCACCACACAGCCAGTACTGTCTGTGCACCCCCCACACATCCAGCACTGTCAGCGCTCCGCCCACACAGCCAGCACTGTCAGTGCTCCCACCACACAGCCAGCACTGTAACGCTCCCCCCACACAACCAGCACTATCAGTGCTCCCCCCACGCAACCAGCACGGTCAGTTCTCCCACCACACAGCCAGCACTGTCAGTGCTCCCCACACAGCTAGCACTGTCAGTGCTCCCCCCACACAGCCAGCACTGTCAGTGCTCCCCCCACACAGCCAGCACCGTCAGTGCTCCCACCCTACATAGCCAGCACTGTCAGTGCTCCAACCACACAGCCAGCACTGTCAGTGCTCCCCCAGAGCCAGGGCTGTCAGTGCTCCACCCACACAGCCAGCACTGTCAGTGCGCCCCACACAGCCAGCACTGTCAGTGCTCCCCCACACACAGCCAGCACTGCCAGTGCTCCCACCACACAGCCAGCACTGTCACTACTCCCCCGCAGAGCAACCACTGTCAGATCTCCCACCACACAGCCAGCACTGTCAGTGCTTCCCCCAAACTGCCAGCACTGTCAGTGCTCCCACACACACAGCCAGCACTGTCAGTGCTCCCCCCACACAGACAGCACTATCAGTTCTCCCCCACAGCCAGCACTGCGAGTGCTCCCCACACAGCCAGCACTGCCAGTGCTCTCCCACAGAGCTAGCACTGTCAGTGCTCCCCCACAGAGCCAGCACTGTCAGTGCTCCCACCACACAACCAGCACTGTCAGTGCTCCCCCACACAGCCATCACTGTCAGTGCTCCCACCACACAGCCAGCACGGTCAGTGCTCCAACAACACAGCCAGCACTGTCAGTGCTCCCCCACTGAGCCAGGGCTGTCAGTGCTCCAACCACACAGCCAGCACTGTCAGTGCTCCCCCACACAGCCAGCACTGTCAGTGCTCCCCCACACAGCCAGCACTGTCAGTGCTCCCCCCACACAGCCAGCACTGTCAGTGCTCCCCACACAGCCAGCACTGTCAGTGCTCCCCCACACAGCCAGCACTGTCAGTGCTCCCACCCAACACAGCAAGCAATGCCAGTGCTCCCACCACACAGCCAAACTGTCAGTGCTCCCCACCACACAGCCAGCACTGTCAGTGTTCCCACCACACAGCCAGCACTGTCAGTGGCCCCACCCCACACAGCCAGCACTAACAGTTCTCCCCAACAGCCAGCACTGCCAGTTCTCCACCCACAGTCAGCACTGCGAGTGCTCCCCACACAGCCAGCACTGCCAGTGCTCTCCCACAGAGCCAGCACTGTCAGTGCTCCCACCACACAACCAGCACTGTCAGTGCTCCCCCACACAGCCAGCACTGTCAGTGCTCCCACCACACAGCCAGCCCTGTCTGTGCTCCCACCACACAGCCAGCACTGTCAGTGCCCCCACCACACAACCAGCACTGTCAGTGCTCCCCCACACAGCCAGCACAGTCAGTGCTCCCCCACACAGCCAGCACTGTCAGTGCTCCCACCACACAACCAGCACTGTCAGTGCTCCCCCACACAGCCAGCACTGTCATTGCTCTCACCAGACAGCCAGCACTTTCAGTGCTCCCTACACAGCCAGCACTGTCATGCTCCCCCACACAGCCAGCACTGTCACTGCCCCCCACACAGCCAGCACTGACTGTGCTCTCCCACAGAGCTAGCACTGTCAATGCTCCCCACACAGCCAGCACTGCCAGTGCTCCCACCACACTGCCAGCACTGTCATCCTCCCCCCACACAGCCAGCACTGTCAGTGCTCCCACTACACAACCAGCACTGTCAGTGCTCCCCCACACAGCCAGCACTGTCAGTGCTCCCACCACACAGCCAGCCCTGTCAGTGCTCCCACCACACAGCCAGCACTGTCAGTGCCCCCACCACACAACGAGCACTGTCAGTGCTCCCCCACACAGCCAGCACAGTCAGTGCTCCCCCACACAGCCAGCACTGTCAGTGCTCCCACCACACAACCAGCACTGTCAGTGCTCCCCCACACAGCCAGCACTGTCATTGCTCCCACCACACAGCCAGCACTGTCAGTGCTCCCCACACAGCTAGCACTGTCAGTGCTCCCCCCACACAGCCAGCACTGTCAGTGCTCCCCCCACACAGCCAGCACCGTCAGTGCTCCCACCCTACATAGCCAGCACTGTCAGTGCTCCAACCACACAGCCAGCACTGTCAGTGCTCCCCCAGAGCCAGGGCTGTCAGTGCTCCACCCACACAGCCAGCACTGTCATTGCTCCCACCACACAGCCAGCACTGTCAGTGCTCCCCACACAGCTAGCACTGTCAGTGCTCCCCCCACACAGCCAGCACTGTCAGTGCTCCCCCCACACAGCCAGCACCGTCAGTGCTCCCACCCTACATAGCCAGCACTGTCAGTGCTCCAACCACACAGCCAGCACTGTCAGTGCTCCCCCAGAGCCAGGGCTGTCAGTGCTCCACCCACACAGCCAGCACTGTCAGTGCGCCCCACACAGCCAGCACTGTCAGTGCTCCCCCACACACAGCCAGCACTGCCAGTGCTCCCACCACACAGCCAGCACTGTCACTACTCCCCCGCAGAGCAACCACTGTCAGATCTCCCACCACACAGCCAGCACTGTCAGTGCTTCCCCCAAACTGCCAGCACTGTCAGTGCTCCCACACACACAGCCAGCACTGTCAGTGCTCCCCCCACACAGACAGCACTATCAGTTCTCCCCCACAGCCAGCACTGCGAGTGCTCCCCACACAGCCAGCACTGCCAGTGCTCTCCCACAGAGCTAGCACTGTCAGTGCTCCCCCACAGAGCCAGCACTGTCAGTGCTCCCACCACACAACCAGCACTGTCAGTGCTCCCCCACACAGCCATCACTGTCAGTGCTCCCACCACACAGCCAGCACGGTCAGTGCTCCAACAACACAGCCAGCACTGTCAGTGCTCCCCCACTGAGCCAGGGCTGTCAGTGCTCCAACCACACAGCCAGCACTGTCAGTGCTCCCCCACACAGCCAGCACTGTCAGTGCTCCCCCACACAGCCAGCACTGTCAGTGCTCCCCCCACACAGCCAGCACTGTCAGTGCTCCCCACACAGCCAGCACTGTCAGTGCTCCCCCACACAGCCAGCACTGTCAGTGCTCCCACCCAACACAGCAAGCAATGCCAGTGCTCCCACCACACAGCCAAACTGTCAGTGCTCCCCACCACACAGCCAGCACTGTCAGTGTTCCCACCACACAGCCAGCACTGTCAGTGGCCCCACCCCACACAGCCAGCACTAACAGTTCTCCCCAACAGCCAGCACTGCCAGTTCTCCACCCACAGTCAGCACTGCGAGTGCTCCCCACACAGCCAGCACTGCCAGTGCTCTCCCACAGAGCCAGCACTGTCAGTGCTCCCACCACACAACCAGCACTGTCAGTGCTCCCCCACACAGCCAGCACTGTCAGTGCTCCCACCACACAGCCAGCCCTGTCTGTGCTCCCACCACACAGCCAGCACTGTCAGTGCCCCCACCACACAACCAGCACTGTCAGTGCTCCCCCACACAGCCAGCACAGTCAGTGCTCCCCCACACAGCCAGCACTGTCAGTGCTCCCACCACACAACCAGCACTGTCAGTGCTCCCCCACACAGCCAGCACTGTCATTGCTCTCACCAGACAGCCAGCACTTTCAGTGCTCCCTACACAGCCAGCACTGTCATGCTCCCCCACACAGCCAGCACTGTCACTGCCCCCCACACAGCCAGCACTGACTGTGCTCTCCCACAGAGCTAGCACTGTCAATGCTCCCCACACAGCCAGCACTGCCAGTGCTCCCACCACACTGCCAGCACTGTCATCCTCCCCCCACACAGCCAGCACTGTCAGTGCTCCCACTACACAACCAGCACTGTCAGTGCTCCCCCACACAGCCAGCACTGTCAGTGCTCCCACCACACAGCCAGCCCTGTCAGTGCTCCCACCACACAGCCAGCACTGTCAGTGCCCCCACCACACAACGAGCACTGTCAGTGCTCCCCCACACAGCCAGCACAGTCAGTGCTCCCCCACACAGCCAGCACTGTCAGTGCTCCCACCACACAACCAGCACTGTCAGTGCTCCCCCACACAGCCAGCACTGTCATTGCTCCCACCACACAGCCAGCACTTTCAGTGCTCCCTACACAGCCAGCACTGTCATGCTCCCCCACACAGCCAGCACTGTCACTGCCCCCACACAGCCAGCACTGACTGTGCTCTCCCACAGAGCTAACACTGTCAGTGCTCCCAAACACAGCCAGCACTGTCAGTGCTCCCACCACACAACCAGCACTGTCAGTGCTCCCACCACTCAGCCAGCACTGTCAATGCTCCCCACACAGCCAGCACTGCCAGTGCTCCCACCACACTGCCAGCACTGTCATCCTCCCCCCACACAGCCAGCACTGTCAGTGCTCCCCCACACAGCCAGCGCTGTCAGTGCTACCGACACAGCCAGCACTGTCAGTGCTCCCCCCACACAGCTAGCACTGTCAGTGCTCCCCACACAGCCAGCACTGTCAGTGACCCCCAACACAGCCAGCACTGTCAGTGCTCTCACCATACAGCCAGCACTGTCAGTGCTCCACCCTCACACCCAGCACTGTCAGTGCTCCCACCACACAGCCAGCACTGTCAGTGCTCCCCCACAGAGCCAGCACTGTCAGTGCTCCCACCAATCAGCCAACACTGTCAGTGCTCCCACCACACAGCCAGTACTGGCTGTGCACCCCCCACACATCCAGCACTGTCAGCGCTCCCCCCACACATCCAGCACTGTCAGTGCTCCCACCACACAGCCAGTACTGTCATGCTCCCCCCAAACAACCAGCACTGTCAGTGCTCCCCCCACACAGCCAGCACGGTCAGTGCTCCCACCAAACAGCCAGCACTGTCAGTGCTCCCCCCACACAGCCAGCACTGTCAGTGCTCCCCACACAGCCAGCACTGTCAGTGCTCCCCCCACACAGCCAGCACCATCAGTGCTCCTAACCCTACACAGCCAGCACTGTCAGTGCTCCAACCACACAGCGAGCACTGTCAGTGCTCCCCAGATACAGCCAGCACTGTCAATGCTCCACCACACAGCCAGCACTGTCAGTGCTCCCACCACACAGACAGCACTGTCAGTGCTCCCACCACACAGCCAGCACTCTCAGTGCTCCCCCAACACAGCCAGCACTGTCAGTGCTCCCCCCACAGCCAGCACTGTCAGTGCTCCCCCCACACAGCCAGCACTGCCAGTGCTCCCCACACACAGCCAGCACTGTCAGTGACCCCCCACCGAGCCAGCACTGTCAGTGCTCCCCCGCACAGTTAGCACTGTCAGTGCTCCCCCCACACAGCCAGCACTGTCAGAGCTCCCACCACACAGCCAGCACTGTCAGTGATCCCCCACACAACCAGCACTGTCAGTGCTCCCCCACACAGCCAGCACTGTCAGTGCTCCCCCACACACAGCCAGCACTGTCAGTGCTCCCACCACACAGCCAGCACTGTCACTACTCCACCACAGAGCAAGCACTCTCAGATCTCCCACCACACGGCCAGCACTGTCAGTGCTTCCCCCACACTGCCAGCACTGCCAGTGCTCCCACACACACAGCGAGCACTGTCAGTGCTCCCACCACACAGCCAGCACTGAGAGTGCTCCACCACACAGACAGCACTGCGAGTGCTCCCCACACAGCCAGCACTGCCAGTGCTCTCCCACAGAGCCAGCATTGTCAGTGCTCCCACCACACAACCAGCACTGTCAGTGCTCCCCCACACAGCCAGCACTGTCAGTGCTCCCACCACACAGCCAGCCCTGTCAGTGCTCCCACCACACAGCCAGCACTGTCAGTGCCCCCACCACACAACCAGCACTGTCAGTGCTCCCCCACACAGCCAGCACAGTCAGCGCTCCCCCACACAGCCAGCACTGTCAGTGCTCCCACCACACAACCAGCACTGTCAGTGCTCCCCCACACAGCCAGCACTGTCATTGCTCCCACCAGACAGCCAGCACTTTCAGTGCTCCCTACACTGCCAGCACTGTCATGCTCACCCACACAGCCAGCACTGTCACTGCCCCCCACACAGCCAGCACTGACTGTGCTCTCCCACAGAGCTAGCACTGTCAGTGCTCCCAAACACAGCCAGCACTGTCAGTGCTCCCACCACACAACCAGCACTGTCAGTGCTCCCACCACTCAGCCAGCACTGTCAATGCTCCCCACACAGCCAGCACTGCCAGTGCTCCCACCACACTGCCAGCACTGTCATCCTCCCCCCACACAGCCAGCACTGTCAGTGCTCCCACCACACAACCAGCACTGTCAGTGCTCCCCCACACAGCCAGCACTGTCAGTGCTCCCACCACACAGCCAGCCCTGTCTGTGCTCCCACCACACAGCCAGCACTGTCAGTGCCCCCACCACACAACCAGCACTGTCAGTGCTCCCCCACACAGCCAGCACAGTCAGTGCTCCCCCACACAGCCAGCACTGTCAGTGCTCCCACCACACAACCAGCACTGTCAGTGCTCCCCCACACAGCCAGCACTGTCATTGCTCCCACCACACAGCCAGCACTTTCAGTGCTCCCTACACAGCCAGCACTGTCATGCTCCCCCACACAGCCAGCACTGTCACTGCCCCCCACACAGCCAGCACTGACTGTGCTCTCCCACAGAGCTAGCACTGTCAGTGCTCCCAAACACAGCCAGCACTGTCAGTGCTCCCACCACACAACCAGCACTGTCAGTGCTCCCACCACTCAGCCAGCACTGTCAATGCTCCCCACACAGCCAGCACTGCCAGTGCTCCCACCACACTGCCAGCACTGTCATCCTCCCCCCACACAGCCAGCACTGTCAGTGCTCCCCCACACAGCTAGCACTGTCAGTGCTCCCCACACAGCCAGCACTGTCAGTGACCCCCAACACAGCCAACACTGTCAGTGCTCTCACCATACAGCCAGCACTGTCAGTGCTACCGACACAGCCAGCACTGTCAGTGCTCCCCCCACACAGCTAGCACTGTCAGTGCTCCCCACACAGCCAGCACTGTCAATGCTCCTCACACAGCCAGCACTGTCAGTGCTCCCTCACACAGCCAGCACTGTCAGTGCTCCCACCCAACACAGCAAGCAATGTCCGTGCTCCCCCCACACAGCCAACACTGCCAGTGCTCCCACCACACAGCCAACACTGTCAGTGCTCCCCACCACACAGCCAGCACTGTCAGTGTTCCCACCGCACAGCCAGCACTGTCAGTGGCCCCACCCCACACAGCCAGCACTGTCAGTGATCCCCCACACAGCCAGCACTGTCAGTGCTCCCCACACAGCCAGCACTGTCAGTGCTCCCCCACACACAGCCAGCACTGTCAGTGCTCCCACCACACAGCCAGCACTGTCACTACTCCACCACAGAGCAAGCACCCTCAGATCTCCCACCACACAGCCAGCACTGTCAGTGCTTCCCCCACACTGCCAGCACTGCCAGTGCTCCCACACACACAGCGAGCACTGTCAGTGCTCCCACCACACAGCCAGCACTGAGAGTGCTCCACCACACAGACAGCACTGTCAGTGCTCCCCAACACAGACAGCACTGTCAGTGCTACCCCACACAGCCAGCACTGTCAGTGCCCCCCACACAGCCAGGACTGACTGTGCTCTCCCACAGAGCTAGCTCTGTCAGTGCTCCCCCACACAGCCAGCACTGTCAGTGATCCCACCACACAACCAGCACTGTCAGTGCTCCCACCACACAGCCAGCACTGTCAATGCTCCCCACACAGCCAGCACTGCCAGTGCTCCCACCACACAGCCAGCACTGTCATCCTCCCCCCACACAGCCAGCACTGTCAGTGCTCCCCCACACAGCCAGCGCTGTCAGTGCTCCCCACACAGCCAGCACTGTCAGTGCTCCCCCCACACAGCTAGCACTGTCAGTGCTCCCCACACAGCCAGCACTGTCAGTGACCCCCAACACAGCCAGCACTGTCAGTGCTTTCACCATACAGCCAGCACTGTCAGTGCTCCACCCTCACACCCAGCACTGTCAGTGCTCCCACCAAACAGCCAGCACTGTCAGTGCTCCCCCACAGAGCCAGCACTGTCAGTGCTCCCACCAATCAGCCAACACTGTCAGTGCTCCCACCACACAGCCAGTACTGTCTGTGCCCCCCACACAGCCAGCACCGTCAGTGCTCCCACCCTACACAGCCAGCACTGTCAGTGCTCTCCCCACACAGCCAGCACGGTCAGTGCTCCCACCACACTGCCAGCACTGTCAGTGCTCCCCCCACACAGCCAGCACTGTCAGTGCTCCCCACACAGCCAGCACTGTCATTGCTCCCCCCACACAGCCAGCACTGTCAGTGCTCCCCCCACACAGCCAGCACCGTCAGTGCTCCCACCCTACACAGCCAGCACTCTCAGTGCTCCAACCACACAGCCAGCACTGTCAGTGCTCCCCCACAGAGACAGCACTGTCAGTGCTCCCACCACACAGCCAGCACTGCCTGTGCTCCCCCCACACAGCCAGCACTGTCATGCTCCCCCCACACAGCCAGCACTGTCAGTGCTCCCCACACAGCCAGCACTGTCAGTGCTCCCTCACACAGCCAGCACTGTCAGTGCTCCCACCCAACACAGCAAGCAATGTCCGTGCTCCCCCCACACAGCCAACACTGCCAGTGCTCCCACCACACAGCCAAACTGTCAGTGCTCCCCACCACACAGCCATCACTGTCAGTGTTCCCACCACACAGCCAGCACTGTCAGTGACCCACCCCACACAGCCAGCACTATCAGTTCTCCCCCAACAGCCAGCACTGCCAGTTCTCCACCCACAGTCAGCACTGCGAGTGCTCCCCACACAGCCAGCACTGCCAGTGCTCTCCCACAGAGCCAGCACTGTCAGTGCTCCCACCACACAGCCAGCACTGTCAGTGCTCCCACCACACAGCCAGCCCTGTCAGTGCTCCCACCACACAGCCAGCACTGTCAGTGCCCACACCACACAACCAGCACTGTCAGTGCTCCCCCACACAGCCAGCACAGTCAGTGATCCCCCACACAGCCAGCACTGTCAGTGCTCCCACCACACAACCAGCACTGTCAGTGCTCCCGCACACAGCCAGCACTGTCATTGCTCCCACCACACAGCCAGCACTTTCAGTGCTCCCTACACAGCCAGCACTGTCATGCTCCCCCACACAGCCAGCACTGTCACTGCCCCCCACACAGCCAGCACTGACTGTGCTCTCCCACAGAGCTAGCACTGTCAGTGCTCCCAAACACAGCCAGCACTGTCAGTGCTCCCACCACACAACCAGCACTGTCAGTGCTCCCACCACTCAGCCAGCACTGTCAATGCTCCCCTCACAGCCAGCACTGCCAGTGCTCCCACCACACTGCCAGCACTGTCATCTTCCCCCCACGCAGCCAGCACTGTCAGTGCTCCCACCACACAACCAGCACTGTCAGTGCTCCCCCACACAGCCAGCACTGTCAGTGCTCCCACCACACAGCCAGCCCTGTCTGTGCTCCCACCACACAGCCAGCACTGTCAGTGCCCCCACCACACAACCAGCACTGTCAGTGCTCCCCCACACAGCCAGCACAGTCAGTGCTCCCCCACACAGCCAGCACTGTCAGTGCTCCCACCACACAACCAGCACTGTCAGTGCTCCCCCACACAGCCAGCACTGTCATTGCTCCCACCACACAGCCAGCACTTTCAGTGCTCCCTACACAGCCAGCACTGCCATGCTCTCCCACAGAGCTAGCACTGTCAGTGCTCCCAAACACAGCCAGCACTGTCAGTGCTCCCACCACACAACCAGCACTGTCAGTGCTCCCACCACTCAGCCAGCACTGTCAATGCTCCCCACACAGCCAGCACTGCCAGTGCTCCCACCACACTGCCAGCACTGTCATCCTCCCCCCACACAGCCAGCACTGTCAGTGCTCCCCCACACAGCCAGCGCTGTCAGTGCTACCGACACAGCCAGCACTGTCAGTGCTCCCCCCACACAGCTAGCACTGTCAGTGCTCCCCACACAGCCAGCACTGTCAGTGACCCCCAACACAGCCAGCACTGTCAGTGCTCTCACCATACAGCCAGCACTGTCAGTGCTCCACCCTCACACCCAGCACTGTCAGTGCTCCCACCACACAGCCAGCACTGTCAGTGCTCCCCCACAGAGCCAGCACTGTCAGTGCTCCCACCAATCAGCCAACCCTGTCAGTGCTCCCCACCACACAGCCAGCACTGTCAGTGTTCCCACCACACAGCCAGCACTGTCAGTGGCCCCACCCCACACAGCCAGCACTGTCAGTGATCCCCCACACAGCCAGCACTGTCAGTGCTCCCCACACAGCCAGCACTGTCAGTGCTCCCCCACACACAGCCAGCACTGTCAGTGCTCCCACCACACAACCAGCACTGTCAGTGCTCCCGCACACAGCCAGCACTGTCATTGCTCCCACCACACAGCCAGCACTTTCAGTGCTCCCTACACAGCCAGCACTGTCATGCTCCCCCACACAGCCAGCACTGTCACTGCCCCCCACACAGCCAGCACTGACTGTGCTCTCCCACAGAGCTAGCACTGTCAGTGCTCCCAAACACAGCCAGCACTGTCAGTGCTCCCACCACACAACCAGCACTGTCAGTGCTCCCACCACTCAGCCAGCACTGTCAATGCTCCCCTCACAGCCAGCACTGCCAGTGCTCCCACCACACTGCCAGCACTGTCATCTTCCCCCCACACAGCCAGCACTGTCAGTGCTCCCACCACACAACCAGCACTGTCAGTGCTCCCCCACACAGCCAGCACTGTCAGTGCTCCCACCACACAGCCAGCCCTGTCTGTGCTCCCACCACACAGCCAGCACTGTCAGTGCCCCCACCACACAACCAGCACTGTCAGTGCTCCCCCACACAGCCAGCACAGTCAGTGCTCCCCCACACAGCCAGCACTGTCAGTGCTCCCACCACACAACCAGCACTGTCAGTGCTCCCCCACACAGCCAGCACTGTCATTGCTCCCACCACACAGCCAGCACTTTCAGTGCTCCCTACACAGCCAGCACTGCCATGCTCTCCCACAGAGCTAGCACTGTCAGTGCTCCCAAACACAGCCAGCACTGTCAGTGCTCCCACCACACAACCAGCACTGTCAGTGCTCCCACCACTCAGCCAGCACTGTCAATGCTCCCCACACAGCCAGCACTGCCAGTGCTCCCACCACACTGCCAGCACTGTCATCCTCCCCCCACACAGCCAGCACTGTCAGTGCTCCCCCACACAGCCAGCGCTGTCAGTGCTACCGACACAGCCAGCACTGTCAGTGCTCCCCCCACACAGCTAGCACTGTCAGTGCTCCCCACACAGCCAGCACTGTCAGTGACCCCCAACACAGCCAGCACTGTCAGTGCTCTCACCATACAGCCAGCACTGTCAGTGCTCCACCCTCACACCCAGCACTGTCAGTGCTCCCACCACACAGCCAGCACTGTCAGTGCTCCCCCACAGAGCCAGCACTGTCAGTGCTCCCACCAATCAGCCAACCCTGTCAGTGCTCCCCACCACACAGCCAGCACTGTCAGTGTTCCCACCACACAGCCAGCACTGTCAGTGGCCCCACCCCACACAGCCAGCACTGTCAGTGATCCCCCACACAGCCAGCACTGTCAGTGCTCCCCACACAGCCAGCACTGTCAGTGCTCCCCCACACACAGCCAGCACTGTCAGTGCACCCACCACACAGCCAGCACTGTCACTACTCCACCACAGAGCAAGCACTCTCAGATCTCCCACCACACAGCCAGCACTGTCAGTGCTTCCCCCACACTGCCAGCACTGCCAGTGCTCCCACACACACAGCGAGCACTGTCAGTGCTCCCACCACACAGCCAGCACTGAGAGTGCTCCACCACACAGACAGCACTGTCAGTGCTCCCCAACACAGACAGCACTGTCAGTGCTACCCCACACAGCCAGCACTGTCAGTGCCCCCCACACAGCCAGGACTGACTGTGCTCTCCCACAGAGCTAGCACTGTCAGTGCTCCCCCACACAGCCAGCACTGTCAGTGATCCCACCACACAACCAGCACTGTCAGTGCTCCCACCACACAGCCAGCACTGTCAATGCTCCCCACACAGCCAGCACTGCCAGTGCTCCCACCACACAGCCAGCACTGTCATCCTCCCCCCACACAGCCAGCACTGTCAGTGCTCCCCCACACAGCCAGCGCTGTCAGTGCTCCCCACACAGCCAGCACTGTCAGTGCTCCCCCCACACAGCTAGCACTGTCAGTGCTCCCCACACAGCCAGCACTGTCAGTGACCCCCAACACAGCCAGCACTGTCAGTGCTTTCACCATACAGCCAGCACTGTCAGTGCTCCACCCTCACACCCAGCACTGTCAGTGCTCCCACCAAACAGCCAGCACTGTCAGTGCTCCCCCACAGAGCCAGCACTGTCAGTGCTCCCACCAATCAGCCAACGCTGTCAGTGCTCCCACCACACAGCCAGTACTGTCTGTGCCCCCCACACAGCCGGCACCGTCAGTGCTCCCACCCTACACAGCCAGCACTGTCAGTGCTCTCCCCACACAGCCAGCACGGTCAGTGCTCCCACCACACTGCCAGCACTGTCAGTGCTCCCCCCACACAGCCAGCACTGTCAGTGCTCCCCACACAGCCAGCACTGTCATTGCTCCCCCCACACAGCCAGCACTGTCAGTGCTCCCCCCACACAGCCAGCACCGTCAGTGCTCCCACCCTACACAGCCAGCACTCTCAGTGCTCCAACCACACAGCCAGCACTGTCAGTGCTCCACCACAGAGACAGCACTGTCAGTGCTCCCACCACACAGCCAGCACTGCCTGTGCTCCCCCCACACAGCCAGCACTGTCAGTGCTCCCCCCACACAGCCAGCACTGTCAGTGCTCCCCACACAGCCAGCACTGTCAGTGCTCCCTCACACAGCCAGCACTGTCAGTGCTCCCACCCAACACAGCAAGCAATGTCCGTGCTCCCCCCACACAGCCAACACTGCCAGTGCTCCCCACCACACAGCCAGCACTGTCAGTGTTCCCACCACACAGCCAGCACTGTCAGTGGCCCCACCCCACACAGCCAGCACTATCAGTTCTCCCCCAACAGCCAGCACTGCCAGTTCTCCACCCACAGTCAGCACTGCGAGTGCTCCCCACACAGCCAGCACTGCCAGTGCTCTCCCACAGAGCCAGCACTGTCAGTGCTCCCACCACACAGCCAGCACTGTCAGTGCTCCCACCACACAGCCAGCCCAGTCAGTGCTCCCACGACACAGCCAGCACTGTCAGTGCCCACACCACACAACCAGCACTGTCAGTGCTCCCCCACACAGCCAGCACAGTCAGTGATCCCCCACACAGCCAGCACTGTCAGTGCTCCCACCACACAACCAGCACTGTCAGTGCTCCCGCACACAGCCAGCACTGTCATTGCTCCCACCACACAGCCAGCACTTTCAGTGCTCCCTACACAGCCAGCACTGTCATGCTCCCCCACACAGCCAGCACTGTCACTGCCCCCCACACAGCCAGCACTGACTGTGCTCTCCCACAGAGCTAGCACTGTCAGTGCTCCCAAACACAGCCAGCACTGTCAGTGCTCCCACCACACAACCAGCACTGTCAGTCTCCCACCACTCAGCCAGCACTGTCAATGCTCCCCACACAGCCAGCACTGCCAGTGCTCCCACCACACTGCCAGCACTGTCATCTTCCCCCCACGCAGCCAGCACTGTCAGTGCTCCCACCACACAACCAGCACTGTCAGTGCTCCCCCACACAGCCAGCACAGTCAGTGCTCCCACCACACAGCCAGCCCTGTCTGTGCTCCCACCACACAGCCAGCACTGTCAGTGCCCCCACCACACAACCAGCACTGTCAGTGCTCCCCCACACAGCCAGCACAGTCAGTGCTCCCCCACACAGCCAGCACTGTCAGTGCTCCCACGACACAACCAGCACTGTCAGTGCTCCCCCACACAGCCAGCACTGTCATTGCTCCCACCACACAGCCAGCACTTTCAGTGCTCCCTACACAGCCAGCACTGTCATGCTCCCCCACACAGCCAGCACTGTCACTGCCCCCCACACAGCCAGCACTGTCAGTGCTCCCACCACTCAGCCAGCACTGTCAATGCTCCCCACACAGCCAGCACTGTCAGTGCTCCCCCACACAGCCAGCACCGTCAGTGCTCCCACCCTACACAGCCAGCACTCTCAGTGCTCCAACCACACAGCCAGCACTGTCAGTGCTCCCCCACAGAGACAGCACTGTCAGTGCTCCCACCACACAGCCAGCACTGCCTGTGCTCCCCCACACAGCCAGCACTGTCAGTGCTCCCCCCACACAGCCAGCACTGTCAGTGCTCCCCACACAGCCAGCACTGTCAGTGCTCCCTCACACAGCCAGCACTGTCAGTGCTCCCTCCCAACACAGCAAGCAATGTCCGTGCTCCCCCCACACAGCCAACACTGCCAGTGCTCCCACCACACAGTCAACACTGTCAGTGCTCCCCACCACACAGCCAGCACTGTCAGTGTTCCCACCACACAGCCAGCACTGTCAGTAGCCCCACCCCACACAGCCAGCACTGTCAGTGATCCCCCACACAGCCAGCACTGTCAGTGCTCCCCACACAGCCAGCACTGTCAGTGCTCCCCCACACACAGCCAGCACTGTCAGTGCTCCCACCACACAGCCAGCACTGTCACTACTCCACCACAGAGCAAGCACTCTCAGATCTCCCACCACACAGCCAGCACTGTCAGTGCTTCCCCCACACTGCCAGCACTGCCAGTGCTCCCACACACACAGCGAGCACTGTCAGTGCTCCCACCACACAGCCAGCACTGAGAGTGCTCCACCACACAGACAGCACTGTCAGTGCTCCCCAACACAGACAGCACTGTCAGTGCTACCCCACACAGCCAGCACTGTCAGTGCCCCCCACACAGCCAGGACTGACTGTGCTCTCCCACAGAGCTAGCACTGTCAGTGCTCCCCCACACAGCCAGCACTGTCAGTGATCCCACCACACAACCAGCACTGTCAGTGCTCCCACCACACAGCCAGCACTGTCAATGCTCCCCACACAGCCAGCACTGCCAGTGCTCCCACCACACAGCCAGCACTGTCATCCTCCCCCCACACAGCCAGCACTGTCAGTGCTCCCCCACACAGCCAGCGCTGTCAGTGCTCCCCACACAGCCAGCACTGTCAGTGCTCCCCCCACACAGCTAGCACTGTCAGTGCTCCCCACACAGCCAGCACTGTCAGTGACCCCCAACACAGCCAGCACTGTCAGTGCTTTCACCATACAGCCAGCACTGTCAGTGCTCCACCCTCACACCCAGCACTGTCAGTGCTCCCACCAAACAGCCAGCACTGTCAGTGCTCCCCCACAGAGCCAGCACTGTCAGTGCTCCCACCAATCAGCCAACACTGTCAGTGCTCCCACCACACAGCCAGTACTGTCTGTGCCCCCCACACAGCCAGCACCGTCAGTGCTCCCACCCTACACAGCCAGCACTGTCAGTGCTCTCCCCACACAGCCAGCACGGTCAGTGGTCCCACCACACTGCCAGCACTGTCAGTGCTCCCCCCACACAGCCAGCACTGTCAGTGCTCCCCACACAGCCAGCACTGTCATTGCTCCCCCCACACAGCCAGCACTGTCAGTGCTCCCCCCACACAGCCAGCACCGTCAGTGCTCCCACCCTACACAGCCAGCACTCTCAGTTACCAACCACACAGCCAGCACTGTCAGTGCTCCCCCACAGAGACAGCACTGTCAGTGCTCCCACCACACAGCCAGCACTGCCTGTGCTCCCCCCACACAGCCAGCCCTGTCAGTGCTCCCACCACACAGCCAGCACTGTCAGTGCCCACACCACACAACCAGCACTGTCAGTGCTCCCCCACACAGCCAGCACAGTCAGTGATCCCCCACACAGCCAGCACTGTCAGTGCTCCCACCACACAACCAGCACTGTCAGTGCTCCCGCACACAGCCAGCACTGTCATTGCTCCCACCACACAGCCAGCACTGTCATGCTCACCCACACAGCCAGCACTGTCACTGCCCCCCAAACAGCCAGCACTGACTGTGCTCTCCCACAGAGCTAGCACTGTCAGTGCTCCCAAACACAGCCAGCACTGTCAGTGCTCCCACCACACAACCAGCACTGTCAGTGCTACCACCACTCAGCCAGCACTGTCAATGCTCCCCTCACAGCCAGCACTGCCAGTGCTCCCACCACACTGCCAGCACTGTCATCTTCCCCCCACGCAGCCAGCCCTGTCAGTGCTCCCACCACACAACCAGCACTGTCAGTGCTCCCCCACACAGCCAGCACTGTCAGTGCTCCCACCACACAGCCAGCCCTGTCTGTGCTCCCACCACACAGCCAGCACTGTCAGTGCCCCCACCACACAACCAGCACTGTCAGTGCTCCCCCACACAGCCAGCACAGTCAGTGCTCCCCCACACAGCCAGCACTGTCAGTGCTCCACCAAACAACCAGCACTGTCAGTGCTCCCCCACACAGCCAGCACTGTCATTGCTCCCACCACACAGCCAGCACTTTCAGTGCTCCCTACACAGCCAGCACTGTCATGCTCCCCCACACAGCCAGCACTGTCACTGCCCCCCACACAGCCAGCACTGACTGTGCTCTCCCACAGAGCTAGCACTGTCAGTGCTCCCACCACACAACCAGCACTGTCAGTGCTCCCACCACTCAGCCAGCACTGTCAATGCTCCCCACACAGCCAGCACTGCCAGTGCTCCCACCACACTGCCAGCACTGTCATCCTCCCCCCACACAGCCAGCACTGTCAGTGCTCCCCCACACAGCCAGCGCTGTCAGTGCTACCGACACAGCCAGCACTGTCAGTGCTCCCCCCACACAGCTAGCACTGTCAGTGCTCCCCACACAGCCAGCACTGTCAGTGACCCCCAACACAGCCAGCACTGTCAGTGCTCTCACCATACAGCCAGCACTGTCAGTGCTCCACCCTCACACCCAGCACTGTCAGTGCTCCCACCACACAGCCAGCACTGTCAGTGCTCCCCCACAGAGCCAGCACTGTCAGTGCTCCCACCAATCAGCCAACCCTGTCAGTGCTCCCCACCACACAGCCAGCACTGTCAGTGTTCCCACCACACAGCCAGCACTGTCAGTGGCCCCACCCCACACAGCCAGCACTGTCAGTGATCCCCCACACAGCCAGCACTGTCAGTGCTCCCCACACAGCCAGCACTGTCAGTGCTCCCCCACACACAGCCAGCACTGTCAGTGCTCCCACCACACAGCCAGCACTGTCACTACTCCACCACAGAGCAAGCACTCTCAGATCTCCCACCACACAGCCAGCACTGTCAGTGCTTCCCCCACACTGCCAGCACTGCCAGTGCTCCCACACACACAGCGAGCACTGTCAGTGCTCCCACCACAGAGCCAGCACTGAGAGTGCTCCACCACACAGACAGCACTGTCAGTGCTCCCCAACACAGACAGCACTGTCAGTGCTACCCCACACAGCCAGCACTGTCAGTGCCCCCCACACAGCCAGGACTGACTGTGCTCTCCCACAGAGCTAGCACTGTCAGTGCTCCCCCACACAGCCAGCACTGTCAGTGATCCCATCACACAACCAGCACTGTCAGTGCTCCCACCACACAGCCAGCACTGTCAATGCTCCCCACACAGCCAGCACTGCCAGTGCTCCCACCACACAGCCAGCACTGTCATCCTCCCCCCACACAGCCAGCACTGTCAGTGCTCCCCCACACAGCCAGCGCTGTCAGTGCTCCCCACACAGCCAGCACTGTCAGTGCTCCCCCCACACAGCTAGCACTGTCAGTGCTCCCCACACAGCCAGCACTGTCAGTGACCCCCAACACAGCCAGCACTGTCAGTGCTTTCACCATACAGCCAGCACTGTCAGTGCTCCACCCTCACACCCAGCACTGTCAGTGCTCCCACCAAACAGCCAGCACTGTCAGAGCTCCCCCACAGAGCCAGCACTGTCAGTGCTCCCACCAATCAGCCAACACTGTCAGTGCTCCCACCACACAGCCAGTACTGTCTGTGCCCCCCACACAGCCAGCACCGTCAGTGCTCCCACCCTACACAGCCAGCACTGTCAGTGCTCTCCCCACACAGCCAGCACGGTCAGTGCTCCCACCACACTGCCAGCACTGTCAGTGCTCCCCCCACACAGCCAGCACTGTCAGTGCTCCCCACACAGCCAGCACTGTCATTGCTCCCCCCACACAGCCAGCACTGTCAGTGCTCCCCCCACACAGCCAGCACCGTCAGTGCTCCCACCCTACACAGCCAGCACTCTCAGTGCTCCAACCACACAGCCAGCACTGTCAGTGCTCCCCCACAGAGACAGCACTGTCAGTGCTCCCACCACACAGCCAGCACTGCCTGTGCTCCCCCCACACAGCCAGCACTGTCAGTGCTCCCCCCACACAGCCAGCACTGTCAGTGCTCCCCACACAGCCAGCACTGTCAGTGCTCCCTCACACAGCCAGCACTGTCAGTGCTCCCACCCAACACAGCAAGAAATGTCCGTGCTCCCCCCACACAGCCAACACTGCCAGTGCTCCCACCACACAGCCAACACTGTCAGTGCTCCCCACCACACAGCCAGCACTGTCAGTGTTCCCACCACACAGCCAGCACTGTCAGTGGCCCCACCCCACACAGCCAGCACTATCAGTTCTCCCCCAACAGCCAGCACTGCCAGTTCTCCACCCACAGTCAGCACTGCGAGTGCTCCCCACACAGCCAGCACTGCCAGTGCTCTCCCACAGAGCCAGCACTGTCAGTGCTCCCACCACACAGCCAGCACTGTCAGTGCTCCCACCACACAGCCAGCCCAGTCAGTGCTCCCACGACACAGCCAGCACTGTCAGTGCCCACACCACACAACCAGCACTGTCAGTGCTCCCCCACACAGCCAGCACAGTCAGTGATCCCCCACACAGCCAGCACTGTCAGTGCTCCCACCACACAACCAGCACTGTCAGTGCTCCCGCACACATCCAGCACTGTCATTGCTCCCACCACACAGCCAGCACTTTCAGTGCTCCCTACACAGCCAGCACTGTCATGCTCCCCCACACAGCCAGCACTGTCACTGCCCCCCACACAGCCAGCACTGACTGTGCTCTCCCACAGAGCTAGCACTGTCAGTGCTCCCAAACACAGCCAGCACTGTCAGTGCTCCCACCACACAACCAGCACTGTCAGTGCTCCCACCACTCAGCCAGCACTGTCAATGCTCCCCACACAGCCAGCACTGCCAGTGCTCCCACCACACTGCCAGCACTGTCATCTTCCCCCCACGCAGCCAGCACTGTCAGTGCTCCCACCACACAACCAGCACTGTCAGTGCTCCCCCACACAGCCAGCACTGTCAGTGCTCCCACCACACAGCCAGCCCTGTCTGTGCTCCCACCACACAGCCAGCACTGTCAGTGCCCCCACCACACAACCAGCACTGTCAGTGCTCCCCCACACAGCCAGCACAGTCAGTGCTCCCCCACACAGCCAGCACTGTCAGTGCTCCCACCACACAACCAGCACTGTCAGTGCTCCCCCACACAGCCAGCACTGTCATTGCTCCCACCACACAGCCAGCACTTTCAGTGCTCCCTACACAGCCAGCACTGTCATGCTCCCCCACACAGCCAGCACTGTCACTGCCCCCCACACAGCCAGCACTGACTGTGCTCTCCCACAGAGCTAGCACTGTCAGTGCTCCCAAACACAGCCAGCACTGTCAGTGCTCCCACCACACAACCAGCACTGTCAGTGCTCCCACCACTCAGCCAGCACTGTCAATGCTCCCCACACAGCCAGCACTGCCAGTGCTCCCACCACACTGCCAGCACTGTCATCCTCCCCGCACGCAGCCAGCACTGTCAGTGCTCCCCCACACAGCCAGCGCTGTCAGTGCTACCGACACAGCCAGCACTGTCAGTGCTCCCCCACACAACTAGCACTGTCAGTGCTCCCCACACAGCCAGCACTGTCAGTGACCCCCAACACAGCCAGCACTGTCAGTGCTCTCACCTTACAGCCAGCACTGTCAGTGCTCCACCCTCACACCCAGCACTGTCAGTGCTCCCACCACACAGCCAGCACTGTCAGTGCTCCCCCACAGAGCCAGCACTGTCAGTGCTCCCACCAATCAGCCAACCCTGTCAGTGCTCCCACCACACAGCCAGTACTGTCTGTGCACTCCCCACACATCCAGCACTGTCAGCGCTCCCCCCACACATCCAGCACTGTCAGTGCTCCCACCACACAGCCAGTACTGTCATGCTCCCCCCAAACAACCAGCACTGTCGGTGCTCCCCCCACACAGCCAGCACGGTCAGTGCTCCCACCACACAGCCAGCACTGTCAGTGCTCCCCCACACAGCCAGCACTGTCAGTGCTCACCACACAGCCAGCACTGTCAGTGCTCCCCCCACACAGCCAGCACCATCAGTGCTCCTAACCCTACACAGCCAGCACTGTCAGTGCTCCAACCACACAGCGAGCACTGTCAGTGCTCCCCAGATACAGCCAGCACTGTCAATGCTCCACCACACAGCCAGCACTGTCAGTGCTCCCACCACACAGACAGCACTGTCAGTGCTCCCACCACACAGCCAGCACTCTCAGTGCTCCCCCAAATCAGCCAGCACTGTCAGTGCTCCCCCCACAGCCAGCACTGTCAGTGCTCCCCCCACACAGCCAGCACTGCCAGTGCTCCTCACACACAGCCAGCACTGTCAGTGACCCCCCACAGAGCCAGCACTGTCAGTGCTCCCCCGCACAGTTAGCACTGTCAGTGCTCCCCCCACACAGCCAGCACTGTCAGAGCTCCCACCACACAGCCAGCACTGTCATTGATCCCCCACACAGCCAGCACTGTCAGTGCTCCCCCACACAGCCAGCACTGTCAGTGCTCCCCCACACACAGCCAGCACTGTCAGTGCTCCCACCACACAGCCAGCACTGTCACTACTCGACCACAGAGCAAGCACTCTCAGATCTCCCACCACACAGCTAGCACTGTCAGTGCTTCCCCCACACTGCCAGCACTGCCAGTGCTCCCACACACACAGCGAGCACTGTCAGTGCTCCCACCACACAGCCAGCACTGAGAGTGCTCCACCACACAGACAGCACTGTCAGTGCTCCCCAACACAGACAGCACTGTCAGTGCTACCCCACACATCCAGCACTGTCAGTGCCCCCCACACAGCCAGGACTGACTGTGCTCTCCCACAGAGCTAGCACTGTCAGTGCTCCACCACACAGCCAGCACTGTCAGTGCTCCCACCACACAACCAGCACTGTCAGTGCTCCCACCACACAGCCAGCACTGTCAATGCTCCCACACAGCCAGCACTGCCAGTGCTCCCACCACACAGCCAGCACTGTCATCCTCCCCCCACACAGCCAGCACTGTCAGTGCTCCCCCACACAGCCAGCACTGTCAGTGCTCCCCCCACACAGCTAGCACTGTCAGTGCTCCCCACACAGCCAGCACTGTCAGTGACCCCCAACACAGCCAGCACTGTCAGTGCTCTCACCATACAGCCAGCACTGTCAGTGCTCCCACCACACAGCCAGCACTGTCAGTGCTCCCCCACAGAGCCAGCACTGTCAGTGCTCCCACCAATCAGCCAACCCTGTCAGTGCTCCCACCACACAGCCAGTACTGTCTGTGCACCCCCCACACATCCAGCACTGTCAGCGCTCCCCCCACACATCCAGCACTGTCAGTGCTCCCACCACACAGCCAGTACTGTCATGCTCCCCCCAAACAACCAGCACTGTCAGTGCTCCCCCCACACAGCCAGCACGGTCAGTGCTCCCACCACACAGCCAGCACTGTCAGCGCTCCCCCACACAGCCAGCACTGTCAGTGCTCCCCACACAGCCAGCACTGTCAGTGCTCCCCCCACACAGCCAGCACCATCAGTGCTCCTAACCCTACACAGCCAGCACTGTCAGTGCTCCAACCACACAGCGAGCACTGTCAGTGCTCCCCAGATACAGCCAGCACTGTCAATGCTCCACCACACAGCCAGCACTGTCAGTGCTCCCACCACACAGACAGCACTGTCAGTGCTCCCACCACACAGCCAGCACTCTCAGTGCTCCCCCAACACAGCCAGCACTGTCAGTGCTCCCCCCACAGCCAGCACTGTCAGTGCTCCCCCCACACAGCCAGCACTGCCAGTGCTCCCCACACACAGCCAGCACTGTCAGTGACCCCCCACAGAGCCAGCACTGTCAGTGCTCCCCCGCACAGTTAGCACTGTCAGTGCTCCCCTCACACAGCCAGCACTGTCAGAGCTCCCACCACACAGCCAGCACTGTCATTGATCCCCCACACAGCCAGCACTGTTAGTGCCCCCCCACACATCCAGCACTGTCAGCGCTCCCCCCACACATCCAGCACTGTCAGTGCTCCCACCACACAGCCAGTACTGTCATGCTCCCCCCAAACAACCAGCACTGTCAGTGCTCCCCCCACACAGCCAGCACGGTCAGTGCTCCCACCACACAGCCAGCACTGTCAGTGCTCCCCCACACAGCCAGCACTGTCAGTGCTCCCCACACAGCCAGCACTGTCAGTGCTCCCCCCACACAGCCAGCACCATCAGTGCTCCTAACCCTACACAGCCAGCACTGTCAGTGCTCCAACCACACAGCGAGCACTGTCAGTGCTCCCCAGATACAGCCAGCACTGTCAATGCTCCACCACACAGCCAGCACTGTCAGTGCTCCCACCACACAGACAGCACTGTCAGTGCTCCCACCACACAGCCAGCACTCTCAGTGCTCCCCCAACACAGCCAGCACTGTCAGTGCTCCCCCCACAGCCAGCACTGTCAGTGCTCCCCCACACAGCCAGCACTGCCAGTGCTCCCCACACACAGCCAGCACTGTCAGTGACCCCCCACAGAGCCAGCACTGTCAGTGCTCCCCCGCACAGTTAGCACTGTCAGTGCTCCCCCCACACAGCCAGCACTGTCAGAGCTCCCACCACACAGCCAGCACTGTCATTGATCCCCCACACAGCCAGCACTGTTAGTGCTCCCCCACACAGCCAGCACTGTCAGTGCTCCCCCACACACAGCCAGCACTGTCAGTGCTCCCACCACACAGCCAGCACTGTCACTACTCGACCACAGAGCAAGCACTCTCAGATCTCCCACCACACAGCCAGCACTGTCAGTGCTTCCCCCACACTGCCAGCACTACCAGTGCTCCCACACACACAGCGAGCACTGTCAGTGCTCCCACCACACAGCCAGCACTGAGAGTGCTCCACCACACAGACAGCACTGTCAGTGCTCCCCAACACAGACAGCACTATCAGTGCTACCCCACACAGCCAGCACTGTCAGTGCCCCCCACACAGCCAGGACTGACTGTGCTCTCCCACAGAGCTAGCACTGTCAGTGCTCCCCCACACAGCCAGCACTGTCAGTGCTCCCACCACACAACCAGCACTGCCAGTGCTCCCACCACACAGCCAGCACTGTCATCCTCCCCCCACACAGCCAGCACTGTCAGTGCTCCCCCACACAGCCAGCGCTGTCAGTGCTCCCCACACAGCCAGCACTGTCAGTGCTCCCCCACACAGCTAGCACTGTCAGTGCTCCCCACACAGCCAGCACTGTCAGTGACCCCCAACACAGCCAGCACTGTCAGTGCTCTCACAATACAGCCAGCACTGTCAGTGCTCCACCCTCACACCCAGCAGTGTCAGTGCTCCGACCACACAGCCAGCACTGTCAGTGCTCCCCCACACAGCCAGCACCGTCAGTGCTCCCACCCTACACAGCCAGCACTGTCAGTGCTCTCCCCACACAGCCAGCACGGTCAGTGCTCCCACCACACAGCCAGCACTGTCAGTGCTCCCCCCACACAGCCAGCACTGTCAGTGCTCCCCACACAGCCAGCACTGTCATTGCTCCCCCACACAGCCAGCACTGTCAGTGCTCCCCCCACACAGCCAGCACCGTCAGTGCTCCCACCCTACACAGCCAGCACTCTCAGTGCTCCAACCACACAGCCAGCACTGTCAGTGCTCCCCCACAGAGCCAGCACTGTCAGTGCTCCCACCACACAGCCAGCACTGCCTGTGCTCCCCCCACACAGCCAGCACTGTCAGTGCTCCCCCACACAGCCAGCACTGTCAGTGCTGCCCCACAGAGCCAGCACTGTCAGTGCTCCCACCAATCAGCCAACACTGTCAGTGCTCCCACCACACAGCCAGTACTGTCTGTGCACCCCCCACACATCCAGCACTGTCAGCGCAACCCCCCACACATCCAGCACTGTCAGTGCTCCCACCACACAGCCAGTACTGTCATGCTCCCCCCAAACAACCAGCACTGTCAGTGCTCCCCCACACAGCCAGCACGGTCAGTGCTCCCACCACACAGCCAGCACTGTCAGTGCTCCCCCACACAGCCAGCACTGTCAGTGCTCCCCACACAGCCAGCACTGTCAGTGCTCCCCCCACACAGCCAGCACCATCAGTGCTCCTAACCCTACACAGCCAGCACTGTCAGTGCTCCAACCACACAGCGAGCACTGTCAGTGCTCCCCAGATACAGCCAGCACTGTCAATGCTCCACCACACAGACAGCACTGTCAGTGCTCCCACCACACAGACAGCACTGTCAGTGCTCCCACCACACAGCCAGCACTCTCAGTGCTCCCCCAACACAGCCAGCACTGTCAGTGCTCCCCCACAGCCAGCACTGTCAGTGCTCCCCCCACACAGCCAGCACTGCCAGTGCTCCCCACACACAGCCAGCACTGTCAGTGACCCCCCACAGAGCCAGCACTGTCAGTGCTCCCCCGCACAGTTAGCACTGTCAGTGCTCCCCCCACACAGCCAGCACTGTCAGATCTCCCACCACACAGCCAGCACTGTCAGTGATCCCCCACACAGCCAGCACTGTCAGTGCTCCCCCACACAGCCAGCACTGTCAGTGCTCCCCCACACACAGCCAGCACTGTCAGTGCTCCCACCACACAGCCAGCACTGTCACTACTCGACCACAGAGCAAGCACTCTCAGATCTCCCACCACACAGCCAGCACTGTCAGTGCTTCCCCCACACTGCCAGCGCTGCCAGTGCTCCCACACACACAGCGAGCACTGTCAGTGCCCCCACCACACAGCCAGCACTGAGAGTGCTCCACCACACAGACAGCACTGTCAGTGCTCCCCAACACAGACAGCACTGTCAGTGCTACCCCACACAGCCAGCACTGTCAGTGCCCCCCACACAGCCAGGACTGACTGTGCTCTCCCACAGAGCTAGCACTGTCAGTGCTCCCCCACACAGCCAGCACTGTCAGTGCTCCCACCACACAACCAGCACTGTCAGTGCTCCCACCACACAGCCAGCACTGTCAATGCTCCCCACACAGCCAGCACTGCCAGTGCTCCCACCACACAGCCAGCACTGTCATCCTCCCCCCACACAGCCAGCACTGTCAGTGCTCCCCCACACAGCCAGCGCTGTCAGTGCTCCCCACACAGCCAGCACTGTCAGTGCTCCCCGCACACAGCTAGCACTGTCAGTGCTCCCCACACAGCCAGCACTGTCAGTGACCCCCAACACAGCCAGCACTGTCAGTGCTCTCACCATACAGCCAGCACTGTCAGTGCTCCACCCTCACACCCAGCACTGTCAGTGCTCCCACCACACAGCCAGCAATGTCAGTGCTCCCCCACAGACCCAGCACTGTCAGTGCTCCCACCAATCAGCCAACACTGTCAGTGCTCCCACCACACAGCCAGTACTGTCTGTGCACCCCCCACACAGCCAGCACCGTCAGTGCTCCCACCCTACACAGCCAGCACTGTCAGTGCTCTCCCCACACAGCCAGCACGGTCAGTGCTCCCACCACACAGCCAGCACCGTCAGTGCTCCCCCACACAGACAGCACTGTCAGTGCTCCCCACACAGCCAGCACTGTCATTGCTCCCCCCACACAGCCAGCACTGTCAGTGCTCCCCCCACACAGCCAGAACCGTCAGTGCTCCCACCCTACACAGCCAGCACTCTCAGTGCTCCACCCACACAGCCAGCACTGTCAGTGCTCCCCCACTGAGCCAGCACTGTCAGTGCTCCCACCACACAGCCAGCACTGCCTGTGCTCCCCCCACACAGCCAGCACTGTCAGTGCTCCCCCCACACAGCCAGCACTGTCAGTGCTCCCCCACAGAGCCAGCACTGTCAGTGCTCCCACCAATCAGCCAACACTGTCAGTGCTCCCACCACACAGCCAGTACTGTCTGTGCACCCCCCACACATCCAGCACAGTCAGCGCTCCCCCCACACATCCAGCACTGTCAGTGCTCCCACCACACATCCAATACTGTCATGCTCCCCCCAAACAACCAGCACTGTCAGTGCTCCCCCCACACAGCCAGCACGGTCAGTGCTCCCACCACACAGCCAGCACTGTCAGTGCTCCCCCCACACAGCCAGCACTGTCAGTGCTCCCCACACAGCCAGCACTGTCAGTGCTCCCCCCACACAGCCAGCACCGTCAGTGCTCCTAACCCTACACAGCCAGCACTGTCAGTGCTCCAACCACACAGCGAGCACTGTCAGTGCTCCCAGATACAGCCAGCACTGTCAATGCTCCCACCACACAGCCAGCACTGTCAGTGCTCCCACCACACAGCCAGCACTGTCAGTGCTCCCACCACACAGCCAGCACTGTCAATGCTCCCCACACAGCCAGCACTGCCAGTGCTCCCACCACACAGCCAGCACTGTCATCCTCCCCCCACACAGCCAGCACTGTCAGTGCTCCCCCACACAGCCAGCGCTGTCAGTGCTCCCCACACAGCCAGCACTGTCAGTGCTCCCCCCACACAGCTAGCACTGTCAGTGCTCCCCACACAGCCAGGACTGACTGTGCTCTCCCACAGAGCTAGCACTGTCAGTGCTCCCCCACACAGCCAGCACTGTCAGTGCTCGCACCACACAACCAGCACTGTCAGTGCTCCCACTACACAGCCAGCACTGTCAATGCTCCCCACACAGCCAGCACTGCCAGTGCTCCCACTACACAGCCAGCACTGTCAATGCTCCCCACACAGCCAGCACTGCCAGTGCTCCCACCACACAGCCAGCACTGTCATCCTCCCCCCACACAGCCAGCACTGTCAGTGCTCCCCCACACAGCCAGCGCTGTCAGTGCTCCCCACACAGCCAGCACTGTCAGTGCTCCCCCCACACAGCTAGCACTGTCAGTGCTCACCACACAGCCAGCACTGTCAGTGACCCCCAACACAGCCAGCACTGTCAGTGCTCTCACCATACAGCCAGCACTGTCAGTGCTCCACCCTCACACCCAGCACTGTCAGTGCTCCCACCACACAGCCAGCACTGTCAGTGCTCCCCCACAGAGCCAGCACTGTCAGTGCTCCCACCAATCAGCCAACACTGTCAGTGCTCCCACCACACAGCCAGTACTGTCTGTGCACCCCCCACACAGCCAGCACCGTCAGTGCTCCCACCCTACACAGCCAGCACTGTCAGTGCTCTCCCCACACAGCCAGCACGGTCAGTGCTCCCACCACACAGCCAGCACCGTCAGTGCTCCCCCCACACAGCCAGCACTGTCAGTGCTCCCCCACAGAGCCAGCACTGTCAGTGCTCCCACCACACAGCCAGCACTGCCTGTGCTCCCCCCACACAGCCAGCACTGTCAGTGCTCCCCCCACACAGCCAGCACTGTCAGTGCTCCCCCACAGAGCCAGCACTGTCAGTGCTCCCACCAATCAGCCAACACTGTCAGTGCTCCCACCACACAGCCAGTACTGTCTGTGCACCCCCCACACATCCAGCACTGTCAGCGCTCCCCCCACACATCCAGCACTGTCAGTGCTCCCACCACACAGCCAGTACTGTCATGCTACCCCCAAACAACCAGCACTGTCAGTGCTCCCCCCACACAGCCAGCACGGTCAGTGCTCCCACCACACAGCCAGCACTGTCAGTGCTCCCCCCACACAGCCAGCACTGTCAGTGCTCCCCACACAGCCAGCACTGTCAGTGCTCCAACCACACAGCGAGCACTGTCAGTGCTCCCCAGATACAGCCAGCACTGTCAATGCTCCACCACACAGCCAGCACTGTCAGTGCTCCCACCACACAGACAGCACTGTCAGTGCTCCCACCACACAGCCAGCACTCTCAGTGCTCCCCACAAACAGCCAGCACTGTCAGTGACCCCCCACAGAGCCAGCACTGCCAGTGCTCCCCGCACAGTTAGCACTGTCAGTGCTCCCCCACACAGCCAGCACTGTCAGAGCTCCCACCACACAGCCAGCACTGTCAGTGATCCCCCACACAGCCAGCACTGTCAGTGCTCCCCCACACAGCCAGCACTGTCAGTGCTCCCCCACACACAGCCAGCACTGTCAGTGCTCCCACCACACAGCCAGCACTGTCACTACTCCACCACAGAGCAAGCACTCTCAGATCTCCCACCACACAGCCAGCACTGTCAGTGTTTCCCCCACACTGCCAGCACTGCCAGTGCTCCCACACACACAGCGAGCACTGTCAGTGCTCCCACCACACAGCCAGCACTGAGAGTGCTCCACCACACAGACAGCACTGTAAGTGCTCCCCAACACAGACAGCACTGTCAGTGCTCCCACCACACAACGAGCACTGTCAGTGCTCCCACCACACAGCCAGCGCTGTCAATGCTCCCCACACAGCCTGCACTGCCAGTGCTCCCACAACACAGCCAGCACTGTCATCCTTCCCCCACACAGCCAGCACTGTCAGTGCTCCCCCACACAGCCAGCGCTGTCAGTGCTCCCACACAGCCAGCACTGTCAGTGCTCCCCCCACACAGCTAGCACTGTCAGTGCTCCCCACACAGCCAGCACTGTCAGTGACCCCCAACACAGCCAGCACTCTCAGTGCTCTCACCATACAGCCAGCACTGTCAGTGCTCCACCCTCACACCCAGCACTGTCAGTGCTCCCACCACACAGCCAGCACTGTCAGTGCTCCCCCACAGAGCCAGCACTGTCAGTGCTCCCACCAATCAGCCAACACTGTCAGTGCTCCCACCACACAGCCAGTACTGTCTGTGCACCCCCCACACAGCCAGCACCGTCAGTGCTCCCACCCTACGCAGCCAGCACTGTCAGTGCTCTCCCCACACAGCCAGCACGGTCAGTGCTCCCACCACACAGCCAGCACTGTCAGTGCTCCCCCACACAGCCAGCACTGTCAGTGCTCCCCACACAGCCAGCACTGTCAGTGCTCCCCCCACACAGCCAGCACTGTCAGTGCTCCCCCCACACAGCCAGCACTGTCAGTGCTCCCCACACAGCCAGCACTGTCAGTGCTCCCCCCACACAGCCAGCACCCTCAGTGCTCCAACCACACAGCCAGCACTGTCAGTGCTCCCCCACAGAGCCAGCACTGGCAGTGCTCCCACCACACAGCCAGCACTGCCTGTGCTCCCCCCACACAGCCAGCACTGTCAGTGCTCCCCCCACACAGCCAGCACTGTCAGTGCTCCCCCACAGAGCCAGCACTGTCAGTGCTCCCACCACACAGCCAGCACTGTCAGTGCTCCCACCACACAGCCAGTACTGTCTGTGCACCCCCCACACATCCAGCACTGTCAGCGCACCCCCCACACATCCAGCACTGTCAGTGCTCCCACCACACAGCCAGTACTGTCATGCTACCCCCAAACAACCAGCACTGTCAGTGCTCCCCCCACACAGCCAGCACGGTCAGTGCTCCCACCACACAGCCAGCACTGTCAGTGCACCCCCCACACAGCCAGCACTGTCAGTGCTCCCCACACAGCCAGCACTGTCAGTGCTCCCCCCACACAGCCAGCACCGTCAGTGCTCCTAACCCTACACAGCCAGCACTGTCAGTGCTCCAACCACACAGCGAGCACTGTCAGTGCTCCCCAGATACAGCCAGCACTGTCAATGCTCCACCACACAGCCAGCACTGTCAGTGCTCCCATCACACAGACAGCACTGTCAGTGACCCCCCACAGAGCCAGCACTGTCAGTGCTCCCCCGCACAGTTAGCACTGTCAGTGCTCCCCCCACACAGCCAGCACTGTCAGAGCTCCCACCACACAGCCAGCACTGTCAGTGATCCCCCACACAGCCAGCACTGTCAGTGCTCCCCACACAGCCAGCACTGTCAGTGCTCCCCCACACACAGCCAGCACTGTCAGTGCTCCCACCACACAGCCAGCACTGTCACTACTCCACCACAGAGCAAGCACTCTCAGATCTCCCACCACACAGCCAGCACTGTCAGTGCTTCCCCCACACTGCCAGCACTGCCAGTGCTCCCACACACACAGCGAGCACTGTCAGTGCTCCCACCACACAGCCAGCACTGAGAGTGCTCCACCACACAGACAGCACTGTCAGTGCTCCCCAACACAGACAGCACTGTCCGTGCTCCCACCACACAACGAGCACTGTCAGTGCTCCCACCACACAGCCAGCACTGTTAGTGCTCCCCACACAGCCAGCGCTGTCAGTGCTCCCACACAGCCAGCACTGTCAGTGCTCCCCCCACACAGCTAGCACTGTCAGTGCTCCCCACACAGCCAGCACTGTCACTGACCCCCAACACAGCCAGCACTCTCAGTGCTCTCACCATACAGCCAGCACTGTCAGTGCTCCACCCTCACACCCAGCACTGTCAGTGCTCCCACCACACAGCCAGCACTGTCAGTGCTCCCCCACAGAGCCATCACTGTCAGTGCTCCCACCAATCAGCCAACACTGTCAGTGCTCCCACCACACAGCCGGTACTGTCTGTGCACCCCCCACACAGCCAGCACCGTCAGTGCTCCCACCCTACACAGCCAGCACTGTCAGTGCACTCCCCAAACAGCCAGCACGGTCAGTGCTCCCACCACACAGCCAGCACTGTCAGTGCTCCCCCCACACAGCCAGCACTGTCAGTTCTCCCCACACAGCCAGCACTGTCAGTGCTCCCCCACACAGCCAGCACTGTCAGAGCTCCCCCACACACAGCCAGCACTGTCAGTGCTCCCACCACACAGCCAGCACTGTCGCTACTCCACCACAGAGCAAGCAATCTCAGATCTCCCACCACACAGCCAGCACTGTCAGTGCTTCCCCCATACTGCCAGCACTGCCAGTGCTCCCACACACACAGCGAGCACTGTCAGTGCTCCCCCCACACAACCAGCATTGTCAGTGCTCCCACCACACAGCCAGCACTGAGAGTGCTCCACCACACAGACAGCACTGTCAGTGCTCCCCAACACAGACAGCACTGACAGTGCTACCCCACACAGCCAGCACTGTCAGTGCCCCCCACACAGCAAGCACTGACTGTGCTCTCCCACAGAGCTAGCACTGTCAGTGCTCCCCCACACAGCCAGCACTGTCAGTGCTCCCACCACACAACCAGCACTGTCAGTGCTCCCACCACACAGCCTGCACTGTCAATGCTCCCCACACAGCCAGCACTGCCAGTGCTCCCACCACACAGCCAGCACTGTCATCCTCCCCCCACACAGCCAGCACTGTCAGTGATCCCCCACACAGCCAGCGCTGTCAGTGCTCCCCACACAGCCAGCACTGTCAGTGCTCCCCCCACACAGCTACCACTGTCAGTGCTCCCCACACAGCCAGCACTGCCAGTGACCCCCAACACAGCCAGCACTGTAAGTGCTCTCACCATACATCCAGCACTGTCAGTGCTCCACCCTCACACCCAGCACTGTCAGTGCTCCCACCACACAGCCAGCACTGTCAGTGCTCCCCCACAGAGCCAGCACTGTCAGTGCTCCCACCAATCAGCCAAAACTGTCAGTGCTCCCACCACACAGCCAGTACTGTCTGTGCACCCCCCACACATCCAGCACTGTCAGCGCTCCCCCCACACATCCAGCACTGTCAGTGCTCCCACCACACAGCCAGTACTGTCATGCTCCCCCCAAACAACCAGCACAGTCAGTGCTCCCCCCACACAGCCAGCACGGTCAGTGCTCCCACCACACAGCCAGCATTGTCAGTGCTCCCCCCACACAGCCAGCACTGTCAGTGCTCCCCACACAGCCAGCACTGTCAGTGCTCCCCCCACACAGCCAGCACCGTCAGTGCTCCTAACCCTACACAGCCAGCACTGTCAGTGCTCCAACCTCACAGCGAGCACTGTCAGTGCTCCCCAGATACAGCCAGCACTGTCAATGCTCCACCACACAGCCAGCACTGTCAGTGCTCCCACCCCACAGACAGCACTGTCAGTGCTCCCACCACACAGCCAGCACTGTCAGTGCTCCCACCACACAGACAGCACTGTCAGTGCTCCCACCACACAGCCAGCACTCTCAGTGCTCCCCCAACACAGCCAGCACTGTCAGTGCTCCCCCCACAGCCAGCACTGTCAGTGCTCCCCCACACAGCCAGCACTGCCAGTGCTCCCCACACACAGCCAGCACTGTCAGTGACCCCCCACAGAGCCAGCACTGTCAGTGCTCCCCCACACAGCCAGCACTGTCAGTGCTCCCCCACACACAGCCAGCCCTGTCAGTGCTCCCACCACACAGCCAGCACTGTAACTACTCCACCACAGAGCAAGCACTCTCAGATCTCCCACCACACAGCCAGCACTGTCAGTGCTTCCCCCACACTGCCAGCACTGCCAGTGCTCCCACACACACAGCGAGCACTGTCAGTGCTCCCACCACACAGCCAGCACTGAGAGTGCTCCACCACACAGACAGCACTGTCAGTGCTCCCCAACACAGACAGCACTGTCAGTGCTACCCCACACAGCCAGCACTGTCAGTGCCCCCCACACAGCCAGCACTGACTGTGCTCTCCCACAGAGCTAGCACTGTCAGTGCTCCCCGACACAGCCAGCACTGTCAGTGCTCCCACCACACAACCAGCACTGTCAGTGCTCCCACCACACAGCCAGCACTGTCAGTGCTCCCCCACAGAGCCAGCACTGTCAGTGCACCCACCAATCAGCCAACACTGTCAGTGCTCCCACCACACAGCCAGTACTGTCTGTGCACCCCCCACACTTCCAGCACTGTCAGCGCTCCCCCCACACATCCAGCACTGTCAGTGCTCCCACCACACAGCCAGTACTGTCATGCTCCCCCCAAACAACCAGCACTGTCAGCGCTCCCCCCACACATCCAGCACTGTCAGTGCTCCCACCACACAGCCAGTACTGTCATGCTCCCCCCAAACAACCAGCACAGTCAGTGCTCCCACCACACAGCCAGCACTGTCACTACTCCACCACAGAGCAAGCACTCTCAGATCTCCCAGCACACAGCCAGCACTGTCAGTGCTCCCCCACACTGCCAGCACTGCCAGTGCTCCCACACACACAGCGAGCACTGTCAGTGCTCCCACCGCACAGCCAGCACTGAGAGTGCTCCACCACACAGACAGCACTGTCAGTGCTCCCCAACACAGACAGCACTGTCAGTGCTACCCCACACAGCCAGCACTGTCAGTGACCCCCATACAGCCAGCACTGACTGTGCTCTCCCACAGAGCTAGCACTGTCAGTGCTCCCCCACACAGCCAGCACTGTCAGTGCTCCCACCACACAACCAGCACTGTCAGTGCTCCCACCACACAGCCAGCACTGTCAATGCTCCCCACACAGCCAGCTCTGACAGTGCTCCCGCCACACAGCCAGCACTGTCATCCTCCCCCCACACAGCCAGCACTGTCAGTGCTCCCTCACACAGCCAGCGCTGTCAGTGCTCCCCACACAGCCAGCACTGTCAGTGCTCCCCCCACACAGCTAGCACTGTCAGTGCTCCCCACACAGCCAGCACTGTCAGTGACCCCCAACACAGCCAGCACTGTCAGTGCTCTCACCATACAGCCAGCACTGTCAGTGCTCCATCCTCACACCCAGCACTGTCAGTGCTCGCACCACACAGCCAGCACTGTCAGTGCTCCCCCATAGAGCCAGCACCGTCAGTGCTCCCACCAATCAGCCAACACTGTCAGTGCTCCCACCACACAGCCAGTACTGTCTGTGCACCCCCCACACAGCCAGCACCGTCAGTGCTCCCACCCTACACAGCCAGCACTGCCAGTGCTCTCCCCACACAGCCAGCACGGTCAGTGCTCCCACCACACAGCCAGCACTGTCAGTGCTCCCCACACACAGCCAGCACTGTCAGTGCTCCCCACACAGCCAGCACTGTCAGTGCTCCCCCCACACAGCCAGCACTGTCAGAGCTCCCACCACACAGCCAGCACTGTCAGTGATCCCCCACACAGCCAGCACTGTCAGTGCTCCCCAACACAGCCAGCACTGTCAGAGCTCCCACCACACCGCCAGCACTGTCAGTGATCCCCCACACAGCCAGCACTGTCAGTGCTCCCCCACACACAGCCAGCACTGTCAGTGCTCCCACCACACAGCCAGCACTGTCACTACTCCACCACAGAGCAAGCAATCTCAGATCTCCCACCACACAGCCAGCACTGTCAGTGCTTCCCCCACACTGCCAGCACTGCCAGTGCTCCCACACACACAGCGAGCACTGTCAGTGCTCCCACCGCACAGCCAGCACTGAGAGTGCTCCAACCACACAGCGTGCACTGTCAGTGCTCCCCAGATACAGCCAGCACTGTCAATGCTCCACCACACAGCCAGCACTGTCAGTGCTCCCACCCCACAGACAGCACTGTCAGTGCTCCCACCACACAGCCAGCACTTTCAGTGCTCCCACGACACAGACAGCACTGTCAGTGCTCCCACCACACAGCCACCACTCTCAGTGCTCCCCCAACACAGCCAGCACTGTCAGTGCTCCCCCACAGCCAGCACTGTCAGTGCTCCCCCACACAGCCAGCACTGCCAGTGCTCCCCACACACAGCCAGCACTGTCAGTGACCCCCCACAGAGCCAGCACTGTCAGTGCTCCCACGCACAGTTAGCACTGTCAGTGCTCACCCCACACAGCCAGCACTGTCAGAGCTCCCACCACACAGCCAGCACTGTCAGTGATCCCCCACACAGCCAGCACTGTCAGTGCTCCCCCACACAGCCAGCACTGTCAGTGCTCCCCCACACACAGCCAGCACTGTCAGTGCTCCCACCACACAGCCAGCACTGTCACTACTCCACCACAGAGCAAGCACTCTCAGATCTCCCAGCACACAGCCAGCACTGTCAGTGCTCCCCCACACTGCCAGCACTGCCAGTGCTCCCACACACACAGCGAGCACTGTCAGTGCTCCCACCGCACAGCCAGCACTGAGAGTGCTCCACCACACAGACAGCACTGTCAGTGCTCCCCAACACAGACAGCACTGTCAGTGCTACCCCACACAGCCAGCACTGTCAGTGCCCCCCACACAGCCAGCACTGACTGTGCTCTCCCACAGAGCTAGCACTGTCAGTGCTCCCCCACACAGCCAGCACTGTCAGTGCTCCCACCACACAACCAGCACTGTCAGTGCTCCCACCACACAGCCAGCACTGTCAATGCTCCCCACACAGCCAGCTCTGACAGTGCTCCCGCCACACAGCCAGCACTGTCAGTGCACCCACCAATCAGCCAACACTGTCAGTGCTCCCACCACACAGCCAGTACTGTCTGTGCACCCCCCACACTTCCAGCACTGTCAGCGCTCCCCCCACACATCCAGCACTGTCAGTGCTCCCACCACACAGCCAGTACTGTCATGCTCCCCCCAAACAACCAGCACTGTCAGCGCTCCCCCCACACATCCAGCACTGTCAGTGCTCCCACCACACAGCCAGTACTGTCATGCTCCCCCCAAACAACCAGCACAGTCAGTGCTCCCACCACACAGCCAGCACTGTCACTACTCCACCACAGAGCAAGCACTCTCAGATCTCCCAGCACACAGCCAGCACTGTCAGTGCTCCCCCACACTGCCAGCACTGCCAGTGCTCCCACACACACAGCGAGCACGGTCAGTGCTCCCACCGCACAGCCAGCACTGAGAGTGCTCCTACACACAGACAGCACTGTCAGTGCTCCCCAACACAGACAGCACTGTCAGTGCTACACCACACAGCCAGCACTGTCAGTGCCCCCCACACAGCCAGCACTGACTGTGCTCTCCCACAGAGCTAGCACTGTCAGTGCTCCCCCACACAGCCAGCACTGTCAGTGCTCCCACCACACAACCAGCACTGTCAGTGCTCCCACCACACAGCCAGCACTGTCAATGCTCCCCACACAGCCAGCTCTGACAGTGCTCCCGCCACACAGCCAGCACTGTCATCCTCCCCCCACACAGCCAGCACTGTCAGTGCTCCCCCACACAGCCAGCGCTGTCAGTGCTCCCCACACAGCCAGCACTGTCAGTGCTCCCCCCACACAGCTAGCACTGTCAGTGCTCCCCACACAGCCAGCACTGTCAGTGACCCCCAACACAGCCAGCACTGTCAGTGCTCTCACCACACAGCCAGCACTGTCAGTGCTCCCCCATAGAGCCAGCACCGTCAGTGCTCCCCCCATACAGCCTGCACCGTCAGTGCTCCCACCCTACACAGCCAGCACTGCCAGTGCTCTCCCCACACAGCCAGCACGGTCAGTGCTCCCACCACACAGCCAGCACTGTCAGTGCTCCCCCCACACAGCCAGCACTGTCAGTGCTCCCCACACAGCCAGCACTGTCAGTGCTCCCCCCACACAGCCAGCACTGTCAGAGCTCCCACCACACAGCCAGCACTGTCAGTGATCCCCCACACAGCCAGCACTGTCAGTGCTCCCCAACACAGCCAGCACTGTCAGAGCTCCCACCACACAGCCAGCACTGTCAGTGATCCCCCACACAGCGAGCACTGTCAGTGCTCCCCCACACACAGCCAGCACTGTCAGTGCTCCCACCACACAGCCAGCACTGTCACTACTCCACCACAGAGCAAGCAATCTCAGATCTCCCACCACACAGCCAGCACTGTCAGTGCTTCCCCCACACTGCCAGCACTGCCAGTGCTCCCAAACACACAGCGAGCACTGTCAGTGCTCCCACCGCACAGCCAGCACTGAGAGTGCTCCAACCACACAGCGTGCACTGTCAGTGCTCCCCAGATACAGCCAGCACTGTCAATGCTCCACCACACAGCCAGCACTGTCAGTGCTCCCACCCCACAGACAGCACTGTCAGTGCTCCCACCACGCAGCCAGCACTTTCAGTGCTCCCACGACACAGACAGCACTGTCAGTGCTCCCACCACACAGCCACCACTCTCAGTGCTCCCCCAACACAGCCAGCACTGTCAGTGCTCCCCCACAGCCAGCACTGTCAGTGCTCCCCCCACACAGCCAGCACTGCCAGTGCTCCCCACACACAGCCAGCACTGTCAGTGACCCCCCACAGAGCCAGCACTGTCAGTGCTCCCCCGCACAGCTAGCACTGTCAGTGCTCACCCCACACAGCCAGCACTGTCAGAGCTCCCACCACACAGCCAGCACTGTCAGTGATCCCCCACACAGCCAGCACTGTCAGTGCTCCACCCTCACACCCAGCACTGTCAGTGCTCGCACCACACAGCCAGCACTGTCAGTGCTCCCCCACAGAGCCAGCACCGTCAGTGCTCCCACCAATCAGCCAACACTGTCAGTGCTCCCACCACACAGCCAGTACTGTCTGTGCACCCCCCACACAGCCAGCACCGTCAGTGCTCCCACCCTACACAGCCAGCACTGCCAGTGCTCTCCCCACACAGCCAGCACGGTCAGTGCTCCCACCACACAGCCAGCACTGTCAGTGCTCCCCCACACAGCTAGCACTGTCAGTGCTCCCCCACACAGCCAGCACTGTCAGTGCTCCCCCCACACAGCCAGCACTGTCAGAGCTCCCACCACACAGCAGGCACTGTCAGTGATCCCCCACACAGCCAGCACTGTCAGTGCTCCCCAACACAGCCAGCACTGTCAGAGCTCCCACCACACAGCCAGCACTGTCAGTGATCCCCCACACAGCCAGCACTGTCAGTGCTCCCCCACACACAGCCAGCACTGTCAGTGCTCCCACCACACAGCCAGCACTGTCACTACTCCACCACAGAGCAAGCAATCTCAGATCTCCCACCACACAGCCAGCACAGAGAGTGCTCCACCACACAGACAGCACTGTCAGTGCTCCCCAACACAGACAGCACTGTCAGTGCTACCCCACACAGCCAGCACTGTCAGTGCCCCCCACACAGCATGCACTGACTGTGCTCTCCCACAGAGCTAGCACTGTCAGTGCTCCCCCACACACAGCCAGCACTGTCAGTGCTCCCACCACACAGCCAGCACTGTCGCTACTCCACCACAGAGCAAGCAATCTCAGATCTCCCACCACACAGCCAGCAATGTCAGTAGTTCCCCCACACTGCCAGCACTGCCAGTGCTCCCACACACACAGCGAGCACTGTCAGTGCTCCACCCTCACACCCAGTACTGTCAGTGCTCCCACCACACAGCCAGCACTGTCAGTGCTCCCCCACAGAGCCAGCACTGTCAGTGCTCCCACCAATCAGCCAACACTGTCAGTGCTCCCACCACACAGCCAGTACTGTATGTGCACCCCCCACACATCCAGCACTGTCAGCGCTCCCCCCACACATCCAGCACTGTCAGTGCTCCCCCACACAGCAAGCACCGTCAGTGCTCCTAACCCTACACAGCCAGCACTGTCAGTGCTCGAACCACACAGCGAGCACTCTGTGCTCCCCAGATACAGCCAGCACTGTCAATGCTCCACCACACAGCCAGCACTGTCAGTGCTCCCACCCCACAGACAGCACTGTCAGTGCTCCCACCACACAGCCAGCACTCTCAGTGCTCCCCCAACACAGCCAGCACTGTCAGTGCTCCCCCCACAGCCAGCACTGTCAGTGCTCCCCCCACACAGCGAGCACGGTCAGTGCTCCCACCGCACAGCCAGCACTGAGAGTGCTCCTACACACAGACAGCACTGTCAGTGCTCCCCAACACAGACAGCACTGTCAGTGCTACACCACACAGCCAGCACTGTCAGTGCCCCCCACACAGCCAGCACTGACTGTGCTCTCCCACAGAGCTAGCACTGTCAGTGCTCCCCCACACAGCCAGCACTGTCAGTGCTCCCACCACACAACCAGCACTGTCAGTGCTCCCACCACACAGCCAGCACTGTCAATGCTCCCCACACAGCCAGCTCTGACAGTGCTCCCGCCACACAGCCAGCACTGTCATCCTCCCCCCACACAGCCAGCACTGTCAGTGCTCCCCCACACAGCCAGCGCTGTCAGTGCTCCCCACACAGCCAGCACTGTCAGTGCTCCCCCCACACAGCTAGCACTGTCAGTGCTCCCCACACAGCCAGCACTGTCAGTGACCCCCAACACAGCCAGCACTGTCAGTGCTCTCACCACACAGCCAGCACTGTCAGTGCTCCCCCATAGAGCCAGCACCGTCAGTGCTCCCCCCATACAGCCTGCACCGTCAGTGCTCCCACCCTACACAGCCAGCACTGCCACTGCTCTCCCCACACAGCCAGCACGGTCAGTGCTCCCACCACACAGCCAGCACTGTCAGTGCTCCCCCCACACAGCCAGCACTGTCAGTGCTCCCCACACAGCCAGCACTGTCAGTGCTCCCCCCACACAGCCAGCACTGTCAGAGCTCCCACCACACAGCCAGCACTGTCAGTGATCCCCCACACAGCCAGCACTGTCAGTGCTCCCCAACACAGCCAGCACTGTCAGAGCTCCCACCACACAGCCAGCACTGTCAGTGATCCCCCACACAGCGAGCACTGTCAGTGCTCCCCCACACACAGCCAGCACTGTCAGTGCTCCCACCACACAGCCAGCACTGTCACTACTCCACCACAGAGCAAGCAATCTCAGATCTCCCACCACACAGCCAGCACTGTCAGTGCTTCCCCCACACTGCCAGCACTGCCAGTGCTCCCAAACACACAGCGAGCACTGTCAGTGCTCCCACCGCACAGCCAGCACTGAGAGTGCTCCAACGACACAGCGTGCACTGTCAGTGCTCCCCAGATACAGCCAGCACTGTCAATGCTCCACCACACAGCCAGCACTGTCAGTGCTCCCACCCCACAGACAGCACTGTCAGTGCTCCCACCACACAGCCAGCACTTTCAGTGCTCCCACGACACAGACAGCACTGTCAGTGCTCCCACCACACAGCCACCACTCTCAGTGCTCCCCCAACACAGCCAGCACTGTCAGTGCTCCCCCACAGCCAGCACTGTCAGTGCTCCCCCCACACAGCCAGCACTGCCAGTGCTCCCCACACACAGCCAGCACTGTCAGTGACCCCCCACAGAGCCAGCACTGTCAGTGCTCCCCCGCACAGCTAGCACTGTCAGTGCTCACCCCACACAGCCAGCACTGTCAGAGCTCCCACCACACAGCCAGCACTGTCAGTGATCCCCCACACAGCCAGCACTGTCAGTGCTCCACCCTCACACCCAGCACTGTCAGTGCTCGCACCACACAGCCAGCACTGTCAGTGCTCCCCCACAGAGCCAGCACCGTCAGTGCTCCCACCAATCAGCCAACACTGTCAGTGCTCCCACCACACAGCCAGTACTGTCTGTGCACCCCCCACACAGCCAGCACCGTCAGTGCTCCCACCCTACACAGCCAGCACTGCCAGTGCTCTCCCCACACAGCCAGCACGGTCAGTGCTCCCACCACACAGCCAGCACTGTCAGTGCTCCCCCACACAGCTAGCACTGTCAGTGCTCCCCCACACAGCCAGCACTGTCAGTGCTCCCCCCACACAGCCAGCACTGTCAGAGCTCCCACCACACAGCAGGCACTGTCAGTGATCCCCCACACAGCCAGCACTGTCAGTGCTCCCCAACACAGCCAGCACTGTCAGAGCTCCCACCACACAGCCAGCACTGTCAGTGATCCCCCACACAGCCAGCACTGTCTGTGCTCCCCCACACACAGCCAGCACTGTCAGTGCTCCCACCACACAGCCAGCACTGTCACTACTCCACCACAGAGCAAGCAATCTCAGATCTCCCACCACACAGCCAGCACAGAGAGTGCTCCACCACACAGACAGCACTGTCAGTGCTCCCCAACACAGACAGCACTGTCAGTGCTACCCCACACAGCCAGCACTGTCAGTGCCCCCCACACAGCATGCACTGACTGTGCTCTCCCACAGAGCTAGCACTGTCAGTGCTCCCCCACACACAGCCAGCACTGTCAGTGCTCCCACCACACAGCCAGCACTGTCGCTACTCCACCACAGAGCAAGCAATCTCAGATCTCCCACCACACAGCCAGCAATGTCAGTAGTTCCCCCACACTGCCAGCACTGCCAGTGCTCCCACACACACAGCGAGCACTGTCAGTGCTCCACCCTCACACCCAGTACTGTCAGTGCTCCCCCACAGAGCCAGCACTGTCAGTGCTCCCACCAATCAGCCAACACTGTCAGTGCTCCCACCACACAGCCAGTACTGTATGTGCACCCCCCACACATCCAGCACTGTCAGCGCTCCCCCCACACATCCAGCACTGTCAGTGCTCCCCCACACAGCAAGCACCGTCAGTGCTCCTAACCCTACACAGCCAGCACTGTCAGTGCTCGAACCACACAGCGAGCACTCTGTGCTCCCCAGATACAGCCAGCACTGTCAATGCTCCACCACACAGCCAGCACTGTCAGTGCTCCCACCCCACAGACAGCACTGTCAGTGCTCCCACCACACAGCCAGCACTCTCAGTGCTCCCCCAACACAGCCAGCACTGTCAGTGCTCCCCCCACAGCCAGCACTGTCAGTGCTCCCCCCACACAGCCAGCACTGCCAGTGCTCCCCACACACAGCCAGCACTGTCAGTGACCCCCCACAGAGACAGCACTGTCAGTGCTCCCCCGCACAGTTAGCACTGTCAGTGCTCCCCCCACACAGCCAGCACTGTCAGAGCTCCCACCACACAGCCAGCACTGTCAGTGATCCCCCACACAGCCAGCACTGTCAGTGCTCCTCCAACACAGCCAGCACTGTCAGAGCTCCCACCACACAGCCAGCACTGTCAGTGATCCCCCACACAGCCAGCACTGTAAGTGCTCCCCCACACACAGCCAGCACTGTCAGTGCTCCCACCACACAGCCAGCACTGTCACTACTCCACCACAGAGCAAGCACTCTCAGATCTCCCACCACACAGCCAGCACTGTCAGTGCTTCCCCCACACTGCCAGCACTGCCAGTGCTCCCACACACACAGCGAGCACTGTCAGTGCTCCCCCCACACAGCCAGCACTGAGAGTGCTCCACCACACAGACAGCACTGTCAGTGCTCCCCAACACAGACAGCACTGTCAGTGCTACCCCACACAGCCAGCACTGTCAGTGCCCCCCCACACAGCCAGCACTGACTGTGCTCTCCCACAGAGCTAGCACTGTCAGTGCTCCCCCACACAGCCAGCACTGTCAGTGCTCCCACCACACAACCAGCACTGTCACTGCTCCCACCACACAGCCAGCACTGTCAATGCTCCCCACACAGCCAGCACTGCCAGTGCTCCCACCACACAGCCAGCACTGTCATCCTCCCCCCACACAGCCAGCACTGTCAGTGCTCCCCCACACAGCCAGCACCGTCAGTGCTCCCCACACAGCCAGCACTGTCAGTGCTCCCCCCACACAGCTAGCACTGTCAGTGCTCCCCACACAGCCAGCACTGTCAGTGACCCCCAACACAGCCAGCACTGTCAGTGCTCCCCCACACAGCCAGCACCGTCAGTGCTCCCCACAGAGCCAGCACTGTCAGTGCTCCCACCACACAGCCAGCACTGTCTGTGCTCCCCCCACACAGCCAGCACTGTCAGTGCCCCCACCCCACACAGCCAGCACTATCAGTTCTCCCCCACAGCCAGCACTGCCAGTTCTCCACCCACAGCCAGCACTGCGCGTGCTCCCCACACAGCCAGCACTGCCAGTGCTCTCCCACAGAGCTAGAACTGTCAGTGCTCCCCCACAGAGCCAGCACTGTCAGTGCTCCCACCACACAACCAGCACTGTCAGTGGTCCCCCACACAGCCAGCACTGTCAGTGCTCCCACCACACAGCCAGCACTTTAAGTGCTCCCCACACAGACAGCACTGTCAGTGCTCCCACAAATCAGCCAACACTGTCAGTGCTCCCCCCACACATCCAGCACTGCCTGCGCACCCCCACACAGCCAGCACTGTCAGTGCTCCCACCACACAGCCGGCACTGTCATGCTCCCCGCACACAACCAGCACTGTCAGTGCTCCCCCACACAGCCAGCACGGTCAGTGCTCCCACCACACAGCCAGCACTGTCAGTGCACCCCCCACACAGCCAGCACTGTCAGTGCTCCCCACACAGCCAGCACCGTCAGTGCTCCCACACTACACAGCCAGCACTGTCAGTGCTTCAACCACACAGCGAGCACTGGCAGTGCTCCCCTGATACAGCCAGTACTGTCAATACTCCCCCACGCAACCAGCACTGTCAGTGCTCGCACCACACAGACAGCACTGTCAGTGCTCCCACCACACAGCCAGCACTGACAGTACTCCCCAACACAGCCAGCACTGTCAGTGCTCACCCCACAGCCAGCACTGTCAGTGACCCCCCCCCCCCCCACAGAGCCAGCACTGTCAGTGCTCCCACCACACAGCCAGTACTGTCTGTGCACCCCCCACACATCCAGCACTGTCAGCGCTCCCCCCACACAGCCAACACTGTCAGTGCTCCCATCACACAGCCAGCACTGTCATGCTCCACCCACACAACCAGCACTGTCAGTGCCCTCCCCCCACACAGCCAGCATGGTCAGTGCTCCCACCACACAGCCAGCACTGTCAGTGCTCTCCCCACACAGCCAGCACTGTCAGTGCTCCCCCCACACAGCCATCACTGTCAGTGCTCCCCACACAGCCAGCACTGTCAGTCCTCCCCCCACACAGCCAGCACTGTCAGTGACCCCCCCCCCCCCCCACAGAGCAAGCACTGTCAGTGCTCCCACCACACAGCCAGCACTGTCAGTGCTCCCACCACACAGCCAGCACTGTCATGCTCCCCGCACACAACCAGCACTGTCAGTGCTCCCCCACACAGCCAGCACGGTCAGTGCTCCCACCACACAGCCAGCACTGTCAGTGCACCCCCCACACAGCCAGCACTGTCAGTGCTCCCCACACAGCCAGCACCGTCAGTGCTCCCACACTACACAGCCTGCACTGTCAGTGCTTCAACCACACAGCGAGCACTGTCAGTGCTCCCCTGATACAGCCAGTACTGTCAATACTCCCCCACGCAACCAGCACTGTCAGTGCTCGCACCACACAGACAGCACTGTCAGTGCTCCCACCACACAGCCAGCACTGTCAGTGCTCCCCAACACAGCCAGCACTGTCAGTGCTCACCCCACAGCCAGCACTGTCAGTGACCCCCCCACAGAGCCAGCACTGTCAGTGCTCCCACCACACAGCCAGTACTGTCTGTGCACCCCCCACACATCCAGCACTGTCAGCGCTCCCCCCACACAGCCAACACTGTCAGTGCTCCCATCACACAGCCAGCACTGTCATGCTCCACCCACACAACCAGCACTGTCAGTGCCCTCCCCCCACACAGCCAGCATGGTCAGTGCTCCCACCACACAGCCAGCACTGTCAGTGCTCTCCCCACACAGCCAGCACTGTCAGTGCTCCCCCCACACAGCCATCACTGTCAGTGCTCCCCACACAGCCAGCACTGTCAGTCCTCCCCCCACACAGCCAGCACTGTCAGTGACCCCACCCCACAGAGCAAGCACTGTCAGTGCTCCCACCACACAGCCAGCACTGTCAGTGCTCCCACCACACAGCCAGCACTGTCAGTGCTCCCCCACACTGCCAGCACTGTCAGTGCTCCCACCACACAGCGAGCACTGCCTGTGCTCCCGCCACACATCCAGCACTGGCAGTGCTCCCCACACAGCCAGCACTGTCAGTGCCCTCACCCCACACAGCCAGCACTGTCACTGCTCCCCCACAGCCAGCATTGTCAGTGCTCCCACCACACAGCCAGCACTGCCAGTTCTCCACACACAGCCAGCACTCAGAGTGCGCCCCACTTAGCCAGCAGTTTCGGTGCTCCCCTCCATACAGCCAGCACCGTCAGTGCTCCCCCACCCAGCCAGCACTGTCAGTGCTCCCACCACACAGCCAGCACTGTCAGTCCTCCCTCCACACTGCCAGCACTGTCAGTGCTCCCCCACACAGCCAGCGCTGTCAGTGCTCCCCCACATAGCCAGCACTGTCAGTGCTCCCCCACACAGCCAGCACTGTCAGTGCTCCCACCACACAACCAGCACTGTCAGTGCCACCCCCCCACACACTGCCAGCATGGTCAGTGCTCCCACCACACAGCCAGCACTGTCAGTGCTCCCCCACACAGCCAGCACTGTCAGTGCTCCCCCCACACAGCCAGCCCTCTCAGTGCTCCCCAGATACAGCCAGCACTTTCAGTGCTCCCCCCACACAGCCAGCACTGTCTGTGCTCCCACCACACAGCCAGCACTGGCAGTTCTCCCCACACAGCCAGCACTGTCAGTGCCCCCACCCCACACAGCCAGCACTGTCACTGCTCCCCCACAGCTAGCATTGTCAGTGCTCCCACCACACAGCCAGCACTGTCAGTGCTCCCCCAGACAGCCAGCACTGTCAGTCCTCCCTCCACACTGCCAGCACTGTCAGTGCTCCCCCACACAGCCAGCGCTGTCAGTGCTCCCCCCACACAGCCAGCACTGTCAGTGCTCCCCCCACACATCCAGCACTGCCAGTGCTCCCACCACACAGCCAACACTGTCAGTGCTCCCCCCACACAGCCAGCACTATCAGCGCTCCCATCACACAGCCAGCACTGTCAGTGCTCCCCCCACACAGCCAGCACAGTCAGTGCTCCCACCACACAGCGAGCACTGTCAGTGCTCCCCCCACACAGCCAGCATCCTCAGTGCTCCCCCCACACAGCCAGCACTTCCAGTGCTACCCCACACAACCAGCACTGTCAGTGCTCCCACACACAGCCAGCACTGTCAGTGCTCCCACCACACAGTCAGCACTGTCAGTGTTCCCACCACACAGCCAGCACTGTCAGTGCTCACCCCACACAGCCAGCACTGTCAGTGCTCCCACCACACAGCCAGCACTGTCAGTGCTCCCACCACACAGCCAGCACTGTCAGTGCTCCCACCACACAGCCAGCACTGTCAGTGCTCCCACGACACAGCCAGCACTGTCAGTGCTCCCACCACACAGCCAGCAATGTCAGTGCTCCCACCACACAGTCAGCACTGTCAGTGCATCCCCACACAGCCAGCACTGTCAGTGCTCCCCCACACAGCCAGCACTGTCAGTGCTCCCACCACACAGCCAGCACTGTCAGTGCTCCCACCACACAGTCAGCACTGTCAGTGCTCCCCCACACAGTCAGCACTGTCAGTGCTCCTCACACAGACAGCACTGGCAGTGCTCCCACCACACAGCCAGCACTGTCAGTGCTCCCCACACAGACAGCACTGTCAGTGCTCCCACTACACAGCCAGCACTGTCAGTGCTCCCCCCACACAGCCAGCACTGTCAGTGCTCCCACCACACACCCAGCACTGTCAGTGCTCCCCCACACAGCCAGCACTGTCAGTGCTCCCCTCACACAGCCAGCACTGTCAGTGCTCCCCCACACAGCCAGCACTGTCAGTGCTCCCCACACAGCCAGCACTGTCAGTGCTCCCCCCACACAGCCAGCACTGTCAGTGCTCCCACCACACAGCCAGTACTGTCAATGCTCCCCCCACACACCCAGCACTGTCAGTGCTCCAACCACACAGCGAGCACTGTCAGTGCTCCCAGATACAGCCAGCACTGTCAGTGCTCCCCACACAGCCAGCACTGTCAGTTACCCCCCCACAGAGCCAGCACTGTCAGTGCTCCCACCACACAGCCAGCACTGTCAGTGCTCCCACCACACAGCCAGCACTCTCAGTGCTCCCACCACACAGCCAGCACTGTCAGTGCTCCCCCACACAGCCAGCACTGTCAGTGCTGCCACCACACAGCCAGCACTGTCAGTGCTCCCACCACACAGTCAGCACTGTCAGTGCTCCCCCACACAGTCAGCACTGTCAGTGCTCCTCACACAGACAGCACTGGCAGTGCTCCCACCACACAGCCAGCACTGTCAGTGCTCCCCACACAGACAGCACTGTCAGTGCTCCCACTACACAGCCAGCACTGTCAGTGCTCCCCCCACACAGCCAGCACTGTCAGTGCTCCCACCACACACCCAGCACTGTCAGTGCTCCCCCACACAGCCAGCACTGCCAGTGCTCCCCTCACACAGCCAGCACTGTCAGTGCTCCCCCACACAGCCAGCACTGTCAGTGCTCCCCACACAGCCAGCACTGTCAGTGCTCCCCCCACACAGCCAGCACTGTCAGTGCTCCCACCACACAGCCAGCACTGTCAATGCTCCTCCCACACAGCCAGCACTGCCAATGCTCCAACCACACAGCGAGCACTGTCAGTGCTCCCCAGATACAGCCAGCACTGTCAGTGCTCCCCACACAGCCAGCACTGTCAGTGACCCCCCCACAGAGCCAGCACTGTCAGTGCTCCCACCACACAGCCAGCACTGTCAGTGCTCCCCCACACAGCCAGCACTGTCAGTGCTCCCACCACACAGCGAGCACTGTCTGTGCTCCCACCAAACAGCCAGCACTGGCAGTGCTCCCCACACAGACAGCACTGTCAGTGCCCCCACCCCACACAGCCAGCACTGTCACTGCTCCCCCACAGCCAGCATTGTCAGTGCTCCCAGAACACAGCCAGCACTGCCAGTTCTCCACCCACAGCCAGCACTCAGAGTGCGCCCCACTTAGCCAGCACTGTCGATGATCCCCTCCATACAGCCAGCACTGTTAGTGCTCCCCCACACAGCCAGCACTGTCAGTCCTCCCTCCACACTGCCAGCACTGTCAGTGCTCCCACCACACAGCCAGCACTGTCAGTGCTCCCACCACACAGTCAGCACTGTCAGTGCTCCCCACACAGCCAACACTGTCAGTGCTCCCCCACACAGCCAGCACTGTCAGTGCTCCCACCACACAGCCAGCACTGTCATTGCTCCCAGCACACAGTCAGCACTGTCAGTGCTCCCCGACACAGTCAGCACTGTCAGTGCTCCCCACACAGACAGCACTGTCAGTGCTCCCACCACACAGCCAGCACTGTCAGTGCTCCCCCCACACAGCCAGCACTGTCAGTGCTCCCACCACACAGCCAGCACTGTCAGTGCTCCGCCACACAGCCAGCTCTGTCAGTGCTCCCCCCACACAGCCAGCACTGTCAGTGCTCCCACCACACAGCCAGCACTGTCAGTGCTCCCCCGTCACACAGCCAGCACTGTCAGTGCTCCCACCACACAGCCAGCACTGTCAGTGCTCCCACCACACAGCCAGCACTGTCAGTGCTCCCACCACACAGCCAGCACTGTCAGTGCTCCCCCACACAGCCAGCACTGTCAGTGCTCCCACCACACAGCCAGCACTGTCAGTGCTCCCACCACACAGTCAGCACTGTCAGTGCTCCCCCACACAGCCAGCACTGTCAGTGCTCCCCCACACAGCCAGCACTGTCAATGCTCCCACACACAGCCAGCACTGTCAGTGCTCCCCCATACAGCCAGCACTGTCAGTGCCCCCACACACAGCCAGCACTGTCAGTGGTCCCACCACACAGCCAGCACTGTCAGTGCTCCCCCACACAGCCAGCACTGTCAGTGCTCCCCCCACACAGCCAGCAAGGTCAGTGCTCCCACAACTAAGCCAGCATTGTCAGTGCTCCCCCTCACAGCCAGCACTGTCAGTGCTCCCACCACACAGTCAGCACTGTCAGTGCTCCCCCCACACAGCCAGCACTATCAGTGCTCCCCCACACAGCCAGCACTGTCAATGCTCCCACCACACAGCCAGCACTGTCAGTGCTCCCCCACACAACCAGCACTGTCAGTGCTCTCCCACACAGCCAGCACTGTCAGTACCCCCACACAGCCAGCACTGTCAGTGCTCCCCACACAGCCAGCACTGTCAGTACTCCCCCCACACAGCCAGCACTGTCAGTGACCCCCCACACAGCCAGCACTGTCAGTACTCCCCCCACACAGTCAGCACTGTCAGTGCTCCCCACACAGACAGCACTGTCAATGCTCCCACCACACAGCCAGCACTGTCAGTGCTCCCCACACACAGCCAGCACTGTCAATGCACCCACCACACAGCCAGCACTGTCAGTGCTCCCCCCACACAGCCAGCACTGTCAGTGCTCCCCCACAGACAGCACTTTCAGTGCTCCCACCACACAGCCAGCACTGTCAGTGCTCCCACCACACAGCCAGCACTGTCAGTGCTTCCCCCACACAGCCCACACTGTCAGTGCTCCCCCACACAGCCAGCACTGTCAGTGCTCCCCCACACAGACAGCAAAGTCAGTGCTCCCCCACACAGCCAGCCCTGTCAGTGCTCCCCACACAGCCAGCACTGTCAGTGCTCCCCACACACAGCCAGCACTGTCAGTGCTCCCTCCACACAGCCAGCACTGTCAGTGCTCCCCCCACACAGCCAGCACTGTCAGTGCTCCCCACACACAGCCAGCACTGTCAATGCTCCCACCACACAGCCAGCACTGTCAGTGCTCCCCCCACACAGACAGCACTATCACTGCTCCCCCACACAGCCAGCACTGTCAGTGCTCCCCCGACACAGCCAGCACTGTTAGTGCTCCCCCACACAGCCAGCACTGTCGGTGCTCCCCCCACACAGCCAGCACTGTCAATGCTCCCACACACAGCCAGCACTGTCAGTGCTCCCCCATACAGCCAGCACTGTCAGTGCCCCCACACACAGCCAGCACTGTCAGTGCTCCCACCACACAGCCAGCACTGTAAGTGACCCCCGACACAGCCAGCACTGTCAGTGCCCCCCCCACACAGCCAGCACTCTCAGTGCTCCCCCACACAGCCAGCACTGTCAATGCTCCCACCACACAGCCAGCACTGTCAGTGCTCCCCCCACACAGACAGCACTATCACTGCTCCCCCACACAGCCAGCACTGTCAGTGCTCCCCCGACACAGCCAGCACTGTTAGTGCTCCCCCACACAGCCAGCACTGTCGGTGCTCCCCCCACACAGCCAGCACTGTCAATGCTCCCACACACAGCCAGCACTGTCAGTGCTCCCCCATACAGCCAGCACTGTCAGTGCCCCCACACACAGCCAGCACTGTCAGTGCTCCCACCACACAGCCAGCACTGTCAGTGACCCCCGACACAGCCAGCACTGTCAGTGCCCCCCCCCACACAGCCAGCACTCTCAGTGCTCCCCCACACAGCCAGCACTGTCAATGCTCCCACCACACAGCCAGCACTGTCAGTGCTCCCCACACACAGCCAGCACTGTCAATGCTCCCACCACACAGCTAGCACTGTCAGTGCATCCACCACACACAGCCAGCACTGTCAATGCTCCCACCACACAGACAGCACTGTCAGTGCTCCCACCACACAGCCAGCACTGCCAATGCTCCCACCACACAGACAGCACTGTCAGTGCTCCCACCACACAGCCAGCACTGTCAGTGCTCCCACCACACAGCCTGCACTGTCAGTGCTCCCCACACAGCCAGCACTGTCAGTGCTCCCCCACAGACAGCCAGCACTGTCAGTGCTCCCACCACACAGCCAGCACTGTCAGTGCTCCCACCACACAGCCAGCACTGTCAGTGCTCCCCCCTCACAGCCAGCACTGCCAGTGCTCCCCACACACAGCCAGCACTGTCAGTGCTCCACCCACACAGCCAGCACTGTCAGTGCTCCGCCCACACAGCCAGCACTGTCAGTGCTCCCCCCACACAGCCAGCACTGTCAGTGCTCCCCCACACAGCCAGCACTGTCAGTGCTCCCCCACACAGCCCGCACTGTCAGTGCTCCCCCACACAGCCAGCACTGTCAATGCTCCCACCACACAGCCAGCACTGTCAGTGCTCCCCACACATAGCCAGCACTGTCAATGCTCCCACCACACAGCCAGCATTGTCAGTGCTCCCCCCCCACACAGCCAGCACTGTCAGTGCTCCCCCACAGACAGCACTGTCAGTGCTCCCACCACACAGCCAGCACTGTCAGTGCTCCCACCACACAGCCAGCACTGTCAGTGCTTCACCCACACAGCCAGCACTATCAGTGCTCCCCCACACAGCCAGCACTGTCTGTGCTCCCCCACACAGCCAGCACTGTCAGTGCTCCCACCACACAGCCAGCCCTGTCAGTGCTCCCCACACAGCCAGCACTGTCAGTGTTCCCCACACACAGCCAGCACTGTCAATGCTCCCTCCACACAGCCAGCACTGTCAGTGCTCCCCCCACACAGCCAGCACTGTCACTGCTGCCCCCACACAGCCAGCACTGACAGTGCTCCCCACACACAGCCAGCACTGTCAATGCTCCCACCACACATCCAGCACTGTCAGTGCTCCCCCACACAGCCAGCACTGACAGTGCTACCCCACACAGCCAGCACTGTCAGTGCTCCCCCCACACAGCCAGCCCTGTCAGTGCTCCCCACACAGCCAGCACTGTCAGTGCTCCCCACACACAGCCAGCACTGTCAGTGCTCCCTCCACACAGCCAGCACTGTCAGTGCTCTCCCCACACAGACAGCACTATCACTGCTCCCCCACACAGCCAGCACTGTCAGTGCTCCCCCGACACAGCCAGCACTGTTAGTGCTCCCCCACACAGCCAGCACTGTCGGTGCTCCCCCCACACAGCCAGCACTGTCAATGCTCCCACACACAGCCAGCACTGTCAGTGCTCCCCCATACAGCCAGCACTGTCAGTGCCCCCACACACAGCCAGCACTGTCAGTGCTCCCACCACACAGCCAGCACTGTCAGTGACCCCCGACACAGCCAGCACTGTCAGTGCCCCCCCCACACAGCCAGCACTCTCAGTGCTCCCCCACACAGCCAGCACTGTCAATGCTCCCACCACACAGCCAGCACTGTCAGTGCTCCCCACACACAGCCAGCACTGTCAATGCTCCCACCACACAGCTAGCACTGTCAGTGCATCCACCACACACAGCCAGCACTGTCAATGCTCCCACCACACAGACAGCACTGTCAGTGCTCCCCACACACAGCCAGCACTGTCAATGCTCCCACCACACAGACAGCACTGTCAGTGCTCCCACCACACAGCCAGCACTGTCAGTGCTCCCACCACACAGCCTGCACTGTCAGTGCTCCCCACACAGCCAGCACTGTCAGTGCTCCCCCACAGACAGCCAGCACTGTCAGTGCTCCCACCACACAGCCAGCACTGTCAGTGCTCCCACCACACAGCCAGCACTGTCAGTGCTCCCCCCTCACAGCCAGCACTGCCAGTGCTCCCCACACACAGCCAGCACTGTCAGTGCTCCACCCACACAGCCAGCACTGTCAGTGCTCCGCCCACACAGCCAGCACTGTCAGTGCTCCCCCCACACAGCCAGCACTGTCAGTGCTCCCCCACACAGCCAGCACTGTCAGTGCTCCCCCACACAGCCCGCACTGTCAGTGCTCCCCCACACAGCCAGCACTGTCAATGCTCCCACCACACAGCCAGCACTGTCAGTGCTCCCCACACATAGCCAGCACTGTCAATGCTCCCACCACACAGCCAGCATTGTCAGTGCTCCCCCCCCACACAGCCAGCACTGTCAGTGCTCCCCCACAGACAGCACTGTCAGTGCTCCCACCACACAGCCAGCACTGTCAGTGCTCCCACCACACAGCCAGCACTGTCAGTGCTTCACCCACACAGCCAGCACGATCAGTGCTCCCCCACACAGCCAGCACTGTCTGTGCTCCCCCACACAGCCAGCACTGTCAGTGCTCCCACCACACAGCCAGCCCTGTCAGTGCTCCCCACACAGCCAGCACTGTCAGTGTTCCCCACACACAGCCAGCACTGTCAATGCTCCCTCCACACAGCCAGCACTGTCAGTGCTCCCCCCACACAGCCAGCACTGTCACTGCTGCCCCCACACAGCCAGCACTGACAGTGCTCCCCACACACAGCCAGCACTGTCAATGCTCCCACCACACATCCAGCACTGTCAGTGCTCCCCCACACAGCCAGCACTGTCAGTGCTACCCCACACAGCCAGCACTGTCAGTGCTCCCCCCACACAGCCAGCCCTGTCAGTGCTCCCCACACAGCCAGCACTGTCAGTGCTCCCCACACACAGCCAGCACTGTCAGTGCTCCCTCCACACAGCCAGCACTGTCAGTGCTCTCCCCACACAGCCAGCACTGTCAGTGCTCCCCACACACAGCCAGCACTGTCAATGCTCCCACCACACAGCCAGCACTGTCAGTGCTCCCCCCACACAGACAGCACTATCACTGCTCCGGCACACAGCCAGCACTGTCAGTGCTCCCCCGACACAGCCAGCACTGTCAGTGCTCCCCCCACACAGCCAGCACTGTCAGTGCTCCCACCACAGAGCCAGCACTGTTAGTGCTCCCCCACACAGCCAGCACTGTCGGTGCTCCCCCCACACAGCCAGCACTGTCAATGCTCCCACACACAGCCAGCACTGTCAGTGCTCCCCCATACAGCCAGCACTGTCAGTGCCCCCACACACAGCCAGCACTGTCAGTGCTCCCACCACACAGCCAGCACTGTCAGTGACCCCCCACACAGCCAGCACTGTCAGTGCTCCCCCCACACAGCCAGCACTCTCAGTGCTCCCCCACACAGCCAGCACTGTCAATGCTCCCACCACACAGCCAGCACTGTCAGTGCTCCCCACACACAGCCAGCACTGTCAATGCTCCCACCACACAGCTAGCACTGTCAGTGCATCCACCACACACAGCCAGCACTGTCAATGCTCCCACCACACAGACAGCACTGTCAGTGCTCCCCACACACAGCCAGCACTGTCAATGCTCCCACCACACAGACAGCACTGTCAGTGCTCCCACCACACAGCCAGCACTGTCAGTGCTCCCACCACACAGCCTGCACTGTCAGTGCTCCCCCACACAGCCAGCACTGTCAGTGCTCCCCCACAGACAGCCAGCACTGTCAGTGCTCCCACCACACAGCCAGCACTGTCAGGGCTCCCAACACACAGCCAGCACTGTCAGTGCTCCCCCCTCACAGGCAGCACTGCCAGTGCTCCCCACACACAGCCAGCACTGTCAGTGCTCCCCCCACACAGCCAGCACTGTCAGTGCTCCGCCCACACAGCCAGCACTGTCAGTGCTCCCCCCACACAGCCCGCACTGTCAGTGCTCCCCCAACAGCCAGCACTGTCAATGCTCCCACCACACAGCCAGCACTGTCAGTGCTCCCCACACACAGCCAGCACTGTCAATGCTCCCACTACACAGCCAGCACTGTCACTGCTACCCCCCCCACACAGCCAGCACTGTCAGTGCTCCCCCACAGACAGCACTGTCAGTGCTCCCACCACACAGCCAGCACTGTCAGTGCTCCCACCACACAGCCAGCACTGTCAGTGCTCCGCCCACACAGCCAGCACTGTCAGTGATCCCCTTACACAGCCAGCACTGTCAGTGCTCCCCCACACAGCCAGCACTGTCAGTGCTCCCCCACACAGCCCGCACTGTCAGTGCTGCCCCACACAGCCAGCACTGTCAATGCTCCCACCACACAGCCAGCACTGTCAGTGCTCCCCACACATAGCCAGCACTGTCAATGCTCCCACCACACAGCCAGCATTGTCAGTGCTCCCCCCCCCACACAGCCAGCACTGTCAGTGCTCCCGCACAGACAGCACTGTCAGTGCTCCCACCACACAGCCAGCACTGTCAGTGCTCCCACCACACAGCCAGCACTGTCAGTGCTTCACCCACACAGCCAGCACTATCAGTGCTCCCCCACACAGCCAGCACTGTCTGTGCTCCCCCACACAGCCAGCACTGTCAGTGCTCCCACCACACAGCCAGCCCTGTCAGTGCTCCCCACACAGCCAGCACTGTCAGTGTTCCCCACACACAGCCAGCACTGTCAATGCTCCCTCCACACAGCCAGCACTGTCAGTGCTCCCCCCACACAGCCAGCACTGTCACTGCTGCCCCCACACAGCCAGCACTGACAGTGCTCCCACACACAGCCAGCACTGTCAATGCTCCCACCACACAGACAGCACTGTCAGTGCTCCCCACACACAGCCAGCACTGTCAATGCTCCCACCACACAGACAGCACTGTCAGTGCTCCCACCACACAGCCAGCACTGTCAGTGCTCCCACCACACAGCCTGCACTGTCAGTGCTCCCCCACACAGCCAGCACTGTCAGTGCTCCCCCACAGACAGCCAGCACTGTCAGTGCTCCCACCACACAGCCAGCACTGTCAGGGCTCCCACCACACAGCCAGCACTGTCAGTGCTCCCCCCTCACAGGCAGCACTGCCAGTGCTCCCCACACACAGCCAGCACTGTCAGTGCTCCCCCCACACAGCCAGCACTGTCAGTGCTCCGCCCACACAGCCAGCACTGTCAGTGCTCCCCCCACACAGCCAGCACTGTCAGTGCTCCCCCACACAGCCAGGACTGTCAGTGCTCCCCCCACACAGCCCGCACTGTCAGTGCTCCCCCAACAGCCAGCACTGTCAATGCTCCCACCACACAGCCAGCACTGTCAGTGCTCCCCACACACAGCCAGCACTGTCAATGCTCCCACTACACAGCCAGCACTGTCACTGCTACCCCCCCCCCACACAGCCAGCACTGTCAGTGCTCCCCCACAGACAGCACTGTCAGTGCTCCCACCACACAGCCAGCACTGTCAGTGCTCCCACCACACAGCCAGCACTGTCAGTGCTCCGCCCACACAGCCAGCACTGTCAGTGCTCCCCTTACACAGCCAGCACTGTCAGTGCTCCCCCACACAGCCAGCACTGTCAGTGCTCCCCCACACAGCCCGCACTGTCAGTGCTCCCCCACACAGCCAGCACTGTCAATGCTTCCACCACACAGCCAGCACTGTCAGTGCTCCCCACACATAGCCAGCACTGTCAATGCTCCCACCACACAGCCAGCATTGTCAGTGCTCCCCCCCCCCCACACAGCCAGCACTGTCAGTGCTCCCCCACAGACAGCACTGTCAGTGCTCCCACTACACAGCCAGCACTGTCAGTGCTCCCACCACACAGCCAGCACTGTCAGTGCTTCACCCACACAGCCAGCACTATCAGTGCTCCCCCACACAGCCAGCACTGTCTGTGCTCCCTCACACAGCCAGCACTGTCAGTGCTCCCACCACACAGCCAGCCCTGTCAGTGCTCCCCACACAGCCAGCACTGTCAGTGTTCCCCACACACAGCCAGCACTGTCAATGCTCCCTCCACACAGCCAGCACTGTCAGTGCTCCCCCCACACAGCCAGCACTGTCACTGCTGCCCCCACACAGCCAGCACTGACAGTGCTCCCCACACACAGCCAGCACTGTCAATGCTCCCACCACACATCCAGCACTGTCAGTGCTCCCCCACACAGCCAGCACTGTCAGTGCTACCCCACACAGCCAGCACTGTCAGTGCTCCCCCACACAGCCAGCCCTGTCAGTGCTCCCCACACAGCCAGCACTGTCAGTGCTCCCCACACACAGCCAGCACTGTCAGTGCTCCCTCCACACAGCCAGCACTGTCAGTGCTCTCCCCACACAGCCAGCACTGTCAGTGCTCCCCACACACAGCCAGCACTGTCAATGCTCCCACCACACAGCCAGCACTGTCAGTGCTCCCCCCACACAGACAGCACTATCACTGCTCCCGCACACAGCCAGCACTGTCAGTGCTCCCCCGACACAGCCAGCACTGTCAGTGCTCCCCCCACACAGCCAGCACTGTCAGTGCTCCCACCACAGAGCCAGCACTGTTAGTGCTCCCCCACACAGCCAGCACTGTCGGTGCTCCCCCCACACAGCCAGCACTGTCAATGCTCCCACACACAGCCAGCACTGTCAGTGCTCCCCCATACAGCCAGCACTGTCAGTGCCCCCACACACAGCCAGCACTGTCAGTGCTCCCACCACACAGCCAGCACTGTCAGTGACCCCCCACACAGCCAGCACTGTCAGTGCTCCCTCCACACAGCCAGCACTCTCAGTGCTCCCCCACACAGCCAGCACTGTCAATGCTCCCACCACACAGCCAGCACTGTCAGTGCTCCCCACACACAGCCAGCACTGTCAATGCTCCCACCACACAGCTAGCACTGTCAGTGCATCCACCACACACAGCCAGCACTGTCAATGCTCCCACCACACAGACAGCACTGTCAGTGCTCCCCACACACAGCCAGCACTGTCAATGATCCCACCACACAGACAGCACTGTCAGTGCTCCCACCACACAGCCAGCACTGTCAGTGCTCCCCCACACAGCCAGCACTGTCAGTGCTCCCCCACAGACAGCCAGCACTGTCAGTGCTCCCACCACACAGCCAGCACTGTCAGGGCTCCCACCACACAGCCAGCACTGTCAGTGCTCCCCCCTCACAGGCAGCACTGCCAGTGCTCCCCACACACAGCCAGCACTGTCAGTGCTCCCCCCACACAGCCAGCACTGTCATTGCTCCGCCCACACAGCCAGCACTGTCAGTGCTCCCCCCACACAGCCAGCACTGTCAGTGCTCCCCCACACAGCCAGCACTGTCAGTGCTCCCCCCACACAGCCCGCACTGTCAGTGCTCCCCCAACAGCCAGCACTGTCAATGCTCCCACCACACAGCCAGCACTGTCAGTGCTCCCCACACACAGCTAGCACTGTCAATGCTCCCACTACACAGCCAGCACTGTCACTGCTACCCCCCCCCCACACAGCCAGCACTGTCAGTGCTCCCCCACAGACAGCACTGTCAGTGCTCCCACCACACAGCCAGCACTGTCAGTGCTCCCACCACACAGCCAGCACTGTCAGTGCTTCATCCACACAGCCAGCACTGTCAGTGCTCCCCCACACATCCAGCACTGTCAGTGCTCCCCCCACACAGCCCGCACTGTCAGTGCTCCCCCACACAGCCAGCACTGTCAATGCTCCCACCACACAGCCAGCACTGTCAGTGACCCCCCACACAGCCAGCACTGTCAGTACTCCCCCCACACAGCCAGCACTGTCAGTGCTCCCCACACAGCCAGCACTGTCAATGCTCCCACCACACAGCCAGCACTGTCAGTGCTCCTCACACACAGCCAGCACTGTCAATGCACCCACCACACAGCCAGCACTGTCAGTGCTCCCCCCCCACACAGCCAGCACTGTCAGTGCTCCCCCACAGACAGCACTGTCAGTGGTCCCACCACACAGCCAGCACTGTCAGTGCTCCCACCACACAGCCAGCACTGTCAGTGCTTCCCCCACACAGCCAGCACTGTCAGTGCTCCCCACACAGCCAGCACTGTCAGTGCTCCCCCACACAGCCAGCACTGTCAGTGCTCCCCCCACACAGCCAGCCCTGTCAGTGCTCCCCACACAGCCAGCACTGTCAGTGCTCCCCAAACACAGCCAGCACTGGAAGTGCTCCCTCCACACAGCCAGCACTGTCAGTGCTCCCCCCACACAGCCAGCACTGTCAGTGCTCCCCACACACAGCCAGCACTGTCAATGCTCCCACCACACAGCCAGCAGTGTCAGTGCTCTCCCCACACAGACAGCACTATCACTGCTCCCCCACACAGCCAGCACTATCAGTGCTCCCCCGACACAGCCAGCACTGTCAGTGCTCCCCCCACACAGCCAGCACTGTCAGTGCTCCCACCACACAGCCAGCCCTGTCAATGCTCCCACACACAGCCAGCACTGTCAGTGCTCCCCCATACAGCCAGCACTGTCAGTGCCCCCACACACAGCCAGCACTGTCAGTGCTCCCACCACACAGCCAGCACTGTCAGTGACCCTCCACACAGCCAGCACTGTCAGTGCTCCCCCCACACAGCCGGCACTCTCAGTGCTCCCCCACACAGCCAGCACTGTCAATGCTCCCACCACACAGCCAGCACTGTCAGTGCTCCCCACACACAGCCAGCACTATCAATGCTCCCACCACACAGCTAGCACTGTCAGTGCATCCACCACACACAGCCAGCACTGTCAATGCTCCCACCACACAGACAGCACTGTCAGTGCTCCCCACACACAGCCAGCACTGTCAATGCTCCCACCACACAGACAGCACTGTCAGTGCTCCCACCACACAGCCAGCACTGTCAGTGCTCCCACCACACAGCCTGCACTGTCAGTGCTCCCCACACAGCCAGCACTGTCAGTGCTCCCCCACAGACAGCCAGCACTGTCAGTGCTCCCACCACACAGCCAGCACTGTCAGTGCTCCCACCACACAGCCAGCACTGTCAGTGCTCCCCCCTCACAGCCAGCACTGCCAGTGCTCCCCACACACAGCCAGCACTGTCAGTGCTCCACCCACACAGCCAGCACTGTCAGTGCTCCGCCCACACAGCCAGCACTGTCAGTGCTACCCCCCCCCACACAGCCAGCACTGTCAGTGCTCCCCCACAGACAGCACTGTCAGTGCTCCCACCACACAGCCAGCACTGTCACTGCTCCCACCACACAGCCAGCACTGTCAGTGCTCCGCCCACACAGCCAGCACTGTCAGTGCTCCCCCCACACAGCCAGCACTGTCAGTGCTCCCCCACACAGCCAGCACTGTCAGTGCTCCCCCACACAGCCAGCACTGTCAATGCTCCCACCACACAGCCAGCACTGTCAGAGCTCCCCACACATAGCCAGCACTGTCAATGCTCCCACCACACAGCCAGCATTGTCAGTGCTCCCCCCCCACACAGCCAGCACTGTCAGTGCTCCCCCACAGACAGCACTGTCAGTGCTCCCACCACACAGCCAGCACTGTCAGTGCTCCCACCACACAGCCAGCACTGTCAGTGCTTCACCTACACAGCCAGCACTATCAGTGCTCCCCCACACAGCCAGCACTGTCTGTGCTCCCCCACACAGCCAGCACTGTCAGTGCTCCCACCACACAGCCAGCCCTGTCAGTGCTCCCCACACAGCCAGCACTGTCAGTGTTCCCCACACACAGCCAGCACTGTCAATGCTCCCTCCACACAGCCAGCACTGTCAGTGCTCCCCCCCACACAGCCAGCACTGTCACTGCTGCCCCCACACAGCCAGCACTGACAGTGCTCCCCACACACAGCCAGCACTGTCAATGCTCCCACCACACATCCAGCACTGTCAGTGCTCCCCCACACAGCCAGCACTGTCAGTGCTACCCCACACAGCCAGCACTGTCAGTGCTCCCCCACACAGCCAGCCCTGTCAGTGCTCCCCACACAGCCAGCACTGTCAGTGCTCCCCACACACAGCCAGCACTGTCAGTGCTCCCTCCACACAGCCAGCACTGTCAGTGCTCTCCCCACACAGCCAGCACTGTCAGTGCTCCCCACACACAGCCAGCACTGTCAATGCTCCCACCACACAGCCAGCACTGTCAGTGCTCCCCCCACACAGACAGCACTATCACTGCTCCCGCACACAGCCAGCACTGTCAGTGCTCCCCCGACACAGCCAGCACTGTCAGTGCTCCCCCCACACAGCCAGCACTGTCAGTGCTCCCACCACAGAGCCAGCACTGTTAGTGCTCCCCCACACAGCCAGCACTGTCGGTGCTCCCCCCACACAGCCAGCACTGTCAATGCTCCCACACACAGCCAGCACTGTCAGTGCTCCCCCATACAGCCAGCACTGTCAGTGCCCCCACACACAGCCAGCAATGTCAGTGCTCCCACCACACAGCCAGCACTGTCAGTGACCCCCACACAGCCAGCACTGTCAGTGCTCCCCCCACACAGCCAGCACTCTCAGTGCTCCCCCACACAGCCAGCACTGTCAATGCTCCCACCACACAGCCAGCACTGTCAGTGCTCCCCACACACAGCCAGCACTGTCAATGCTCCCACCACACAGCTAGCACTGTCAGTGCATCCACCACACACAGCCAGCACTGTCAATGCTCCCACCACACAGACAGCACTGTCAGTGCTCCCCACACACAGCCAGCACTGTCAATGCTCCCACCACACAGACAGCACTGTCAGTGCTCCCACCACACAGCCAGCACTGTCAGTGCTCCCACCACACAGCCTGCACTGTCAGTGCTCCCCCACACAGCCAGCACTGTCAGTGCTCCCCACAGACAGCCAGCACTGTCAGTGCTCCCACCACACAGCCAGCACTGTCAGGGCTCTCACCACACATCCAGCACTGTCAGTGCTCCCCCCTCACAGGCAGCACTGCCAGTGCTCCCCACACACAGCCAGCACTGTCTGTGCTCCCCCCACACAGCCAGCACTGTCAGTGCTCCGCCCACACAGCCAGCACTGTCAGTGCTCCCCCCACACAGCCAGCACTGTCAGTGCTCCCCCACACAGCCAGCACTGTCAGTGCTCCCCCCACACAGCCCGCACTGTCAGTGCTCCCCCAACAGCGAGCACTGTCAATGCTCCCACCACACAGCCAGCACTGTCTGTGCTCCCCACACACAGCCAGCACTGTCAATGCTCCCACTACACAGCCAGCACTGTCACTGCTACCCCCCCCACACAGCCAGCACTGTCAGTGCTCCCCCACAGACAGCACTGTCAGTGCTCCCACCACACAGCCAGCACTGTCAGTGCTCCCACCACACAGCCAGCACTGTCAGTGCTTCATCCACACAGCCAGCACTGTCAGTGCTCCCCCACACATCCAGCACTGTCAGTGCTCCCCCCACACAGCCCGCACTGTCAGTGCTCCCCCACACAGCCAGCACTGTCAATGCTCCCACCACACAGCCAGCACTGTCAGTGACCCCCCACACAGCCAGCACTGTCAGTACTCCCCCCACACAGCCAGCACTGTCAGTGCTCCCCACACAGCCAGCACTGTCAATGCTCCCACCACACAGCCAGCACTGTCAGTGCTCCTCACACACAGCCAGCACTGTCAATGCACCCACCACACAGCCAGCACTGTCAGTGCTCCCCCCGCACACAGCCAGCACTGTCAGTGCTCCCCCACAGACAGCACTGTCAGTGCTCCCACCACACAGCCAGCACTGTCAGTGCTCCCACCACACAGCCAGCACTGTCAGTGCTTCCCCCACACAGCCAGCACTGTCAGTGCTCCCCACACAGCCAGCACTGTCAGTGCTCCCCCACACAGCCAGCACTGTCAGTGCTCCCCCCACACAGCCAGCCCTGTCAGTGCTCCCCACACAGCCAGCACTGTCAGTGCTCCCCAAACATAACCAGCACTGGAAGTGCTCCCTCCACACAGCCAGCACTGTCAGTGCTCCCCCCACACAGCCAGCACTGTCAGTGCTCCCCACACACAGCCAGCACTGTCAATGCTCCCACCACACAGCCAGCACTGTCAGTGCTCCCCCCACACAGACAGCACTATCACTGCTCCCCCACACAGCCAGCACTATCAGTGCTCCCCCGACACAGCCAGCACTGTCAGTGCTCCCCCCACACAGCCAGCACTGTCAGTGCTCCCACCACACAGCCAGCACTGTTAGTGCTCCCCCACACAGCCAGCACTGTCGGTGCTCCCCCCACACAGCCAGCACTGTCAATGCTCCCACACACAGCCAGCACTGTCAGTGCTCCCCCATACAGCCAGCACTGTCAGTGCCCCCACACACAGCCAGCACTGTCAGTGCTCCCACCACACAGCCAGCACTGTCAGTGACCACCCACACAGCCAGCACTGTCAGTGCTCCCCCCACACAGCCAGCACTCTCAGTGCTCCCCCACACAGCCAGCACTGTCAATGCTCCCACCACACAGCCAGCACTGTCAGTGCTCCCCACACACAGCCAGCACTGTCAATGCTCCCACCACACAGCTAGCACTGTCAGTGCATCCACCACACACAGCCAGCACTGTCAATGCTCCCACCACACAGACAGCACTGTCAGTGCTCCCCACACACAGCCAGCACTGTCAATGCTCCCACCACACAGACAGCACTGTCAGTGCTCCCACCACACAGCCAGCACTGTCAGTGCTCCCACCACACAGCCTGCACTGTCAGTGCTCCCCACACAGCCAGCACTGTCAGTGCTCCCCCACAGACAGCCAGCACTGTCAGTGCTCCCACCACACAGCCAGCACTGTCAGTGCTCCCACCACACAGCCAGCACTGTCAGTGCTCCCCCTCACAGCCAGCACTGCCAGTGCTCCCCACACACAGCCAGCACTGTCAGTGCTCCACCCACACAGCCAGCACTGTCAGTGCTCCGCCCACACAGCCAGCACTGTCAGTGCTCCCCCCACACAGCCAGCACTGTCAGTGCTCCCCCACACAGCCAGCACTGTCAGTGCTCCCCCCACACAGCCCGCACTGTCAGTGCTCCCCCACACAGCCAGCACTGTCAATGCTCCCACCACACAGCCAGCACTGTCAGTGCTCCTCACACACAGCCAGCACTGTCAATGCACCCACCACACAGCCAGCACTGTCAGTGCTCCCCCCGCACACAGCCAGCACTGTCAGTGCTCCCCCACAGACAGCACTGTCAGTGCTCCCACCACACAGCCAGCACTGTCAGTGCTCCCACCACACAGCCAGCACTGTCAGTGCTTCCCCCACACAGCCAGCACTGTCAGTGCTCCCCACACAGCCAGCACTGTCAGTGCTCCCCCACACAGCCAGCACTGTCAGTGCTCCCCCCACACAGCCAGCCCTGTCAGTGCTCCCCACACAGCCAGCACTGTCAGTGCTCCCCAAACACAACCAGCACTGGAAGTGCTCCCTCCACACAGCCAGCACTGTCAGTGCTCCCCCCACACAGCCAGCCCTGTCAGTGCTCCCCACACACAGCCAGCACTGTCAATGCTCCCACCACACAGCCAGCACTGTCAGTGCTCCCCCCACACAGACAGCACTATCACTGCTCCCCCACACAGCCAGCACTATCAGTGCTCCCCCGACACAGCCAGCACTGTCAGTGCTCCCCCCACACAGCCAGCACTGTCAGTGCTCCCACCACACAGCCAGCACTGTTAGTGCTAACCCACACAGCCAGCACTGTCGGTGCTCCCCCCACACAGCCAGCACTGTCAATGCTCCCACACACAGCCAGCACTGTCAGTGCTCCCCCATACAGCCAGCACTGTCAGTGCCCCCACACACAGCCAGCACTGTCAGTGCTCCCACCACACAGCCAGCACTGTCAGTGACCACCCACACAGCCAGCACTGTCAGTGCTCCCCCCACACAGCCAGCACTCTCAGTGCTCCCCCACACAGCCAGCACTGTCAATGCTCCCACCACACAGCCAGCACTGTCAGAGCTCCCCACACACAGCCAGCACTGTCAATGCTCCCACCACACAGCTAGCACTGTCAGTGCATCCACCACACACAGCCAGCACTGTCAATGCTCCCACCACACAGACAGCACTGTCAGTGCTCCCCACACACAGCCAGCACTGTCAATGCTCCCACCACACAGACAGCACTGTCAGTGCTCCCACCACACAGCCAGCACTGTCAGTGCTCCCACCACACAGCCTGCACTGTCAGTGCTCCCCACACAGCCAGCACTGTCAGTGCTCCCCCACAGACAGCCAGCACTGTCAGTGCTCCCACCACACAGCCAGCACTGTCAGTGCTCCCACCACACAGCCAGCACTGTCAGTGCTCCCCCCTCACAGCCAGCACTGCCAGTGCTCCCCACACACAGCCAGCACTGTCAGTGCTCCACCCACACAGCCAGCACTGTCAGTGCTCCGCCCACACAGCCAGCACTGTCAGTGCTCCCCCCACACAGCCAGCACTGTCAGTGCTCCCCCACACAGCCAGCACTGTCAGTGCTCCCCCCACACAGCCCGCACTGTCAGTGCTCCCCCACACAGCCAGCACTGTCAATGCTCCCACCACACAGCCAGCACTGTCAGTGCTCCCCACACACAGCCAGCACTGTCAATGCTCCCACCACACAGCCAGCACTGTCAGTGCTCCCCCCCCACACAGCCAGCACTGTCAGTGCTCCCCCACAGACAGCACTGTCAGTGCTCCCACCACACAGCCAGCACTGTCAGTGCTCCCACCACACAGCCAGCACTGTCAGTGCTTCACCCACACAGCCAGCACTATCAGTGCTCCCCCACACAGCCAGCACTGTCTGTGCTCCCCCACACAGCCAGCACTGTCAGTGCTCCCACCACACAGCCAGCCCTGTCAGTGCTCCCCACACAGCCAGCACTGTCAGTGCTCCCCACACACAGCCAGCACTGTCAGTGCTCCCTCCACACAGCCAGCACTGTCAGTGCTCCCCCACACAGCCAGCACTGTCAGTGCTGCCCCCACACAGCCAGCACTGACAGTGCTCCCCACACACAGCCAGCACTGTCAATGCTCCCACCACACATCCAGCACTGTCAGTACTCCCCCACACAGCCAGCACTGTCAGTGCTCCCCCACACAGCCAGCACTGTCAGTGCTCCCCCCACACAGCCAGCCCTGTCAGTGCTCCCCACACAGCCAGCACTGTCAGTGCTCCCCACACACAGCCAGCACTGTCAGTGCTCCCTCCACACAGCCAGCACTGTCAGTGCTCCCCCCACACAGCCAGCACTGCCAGTGCTCCCCACACACAGCCAGCACTGTCAATGCTCCCACCACACAGCCAGCACTGTCAGTGCTCCCCCCACACAGACAGCACTATCACTGCTCCCCCACACAGCCAGCACTGTCAGTGCTCCCCCGACACAGCCAGCACTGTCAGTGCTCCCCCCACACAGCCAGCACTGTCAGTGCTCCCACCACACAGCCAGCACTGTTAGTGCTTCCCCACACAGCCAGCACTGTCGGTGCTCCCCCCACACAGCCAGCACTGTCAATGCTCCCACACAGAGCCAGCACTGTCAGTGCTCCCCCATACAGCCAGCACTGTCAGTGCCCCCACACAGAGACAGCACTGTCAGTGCTCCCACCACACAGCCAGCACTGTCAGTGACCCCCCACACAGCCAGCACTGTCAGTGCTCCCCCCACACAGCCAGCACTCTCAGTGCTCCCCCACACAGCCAGCACTGTCAATGCTCCCACCACACAGCCAGCACTGTCAGTGCTCCCCACACACAGCCAGCACTGTCAATGCTCCCACCACACAGCTAGCACTGTCAGTGCATCCACCACACACAGCCAGCACTGTCAATGCTCCCACCACACAGACAGCACTGTCAGTGCTCCCCACACACAGCCAGCACTGTCAATGCTCCCACCACACAGACAGCACTGTCAGTGCTCCCACCACACTGCCAGCACTGTCAGTGCTCCCACCACACAGCCTGCACTGTCAGTGCTCCCCCACACAGCCAGCACTGTCAGTGCTCCCCCACAGACAGCCAGCACTGTCAGTGCTCCCACCACACAGCCAGCACTGTCAGTGCTCCCACCACACAGCCAGCACTGTCAGTGCTCCCCCCTCACAGCCAGCACTGCCAGTGCTCCCCACACACAGCCAGCACTGTCAGTGCTCCCCCCACACAGCCAGCACTGTCAGTGCTCCGCCCACACAGCCAGCACTGTCAGTGCTCCCCCACACAGCCAGCACTGTCAGTGCTCCCCCACACAGCCAGCACTGTCAGTGCTCCCCCCACACAGCCAGCACTGTCAGTGCTCCCCCACACAGCCAGCACTGTCAATGCTCCCACCACACAGCCAGCACTGTCAGTGCTCCCCTCACACAGCCAGCACTGTCAATGCTCCCACCACACAGCCAGCACTGTCAGTGCTCCCCCCCACACAGCCAGCACTGTCAGTGCTCCCCCACAGACAGCACTGTCAGTGCTCCCACCACACAGCCAGCACTGTCAGTGCTCCCACCACACAGCCAGCACTGTCAGTGCTTCATCCACACAGCCAGCACTGTCAGTGCTCCCCCACACAGCCAGCACTGTCAGTGCTCCCCCCACACAGCCCGCACTGTCAGTGCTCCCCCACACAGCCAGCACTGTCAATGCTCCCACCACACAGCCAGCACTGTCAGTGCTCCCCCACACAGCCAGCACTGTCAGTGCTCCCCACACAGCCAGCACTGTCAGTGCTCCCCACACACAGCCAGCACTGTCAGTGCTCCCTCCACACAGCCAGCACTGTCAGTGCTCCCCCCACACAGCCAGCACTGTCAGTGCTCCCCACACACAGTCAGCACTGTCAATGCTCCCACCACAAAGCCAGCACTGTCAGTGCTCCCCCCACACAGACAGCACTGTCAATGCTCCCACCACACAGACAGCACTGTCAGTGCTCCCACCACACAGCCAGCACTGTCAGTGCTCCCACCACACAGCCAGCACTGTCAGTGACCCCCCACACAGCCAGCACTGTCAGTACTCCCCCCACACAACCAGCACTGTCAGTGCTCCCCACACAGCCAGCACTGTCAATGTTCCCACCACACAGCCAGCACTGTCAGTGCTCCTCACACACAGCCAGCACTGTCAATGCACCCACCACACAGCCAGCACTGTCAGTGCTCCCCCCCACACAGCCAGCACTGTCAGTGCTCCCCCACAGACAGCATTGTCAGTGCTCCCACCACACAGCCAGCACTGTCAGTGCTCCCACCACACAGCCAGCACTGTCAGTGCTTCCCCCACACAGCCAGCACTGTCAGTGCTCCCCCCACACAGCCAGCCCTGTCAGTGCTCCCCACACAGCCAGCACTGTCAGTGCTCCCCACACACAGCCAGCACTGGAAGTGCTCCCTCCACACAGCCAGCACTGTCAGTGCTCCCCCCACACAGCCAGCACTGTCAGTGCTCCCCACACACAGCCAGCACTGTCAATGCTCCCACCACACAGCCAGCACTGTCAGTGCTCCCCCCACACAGACAGCACTATCACTGCTCCCCCACACAGCCAGCACTATCAGTGCTCCCCCGACACAGCCAGCACTGTCAGTGCTCCCCCCACACAGTCAGCACTGTCAGTGCTCCCACCACACAGCCAGCACTGTTAGTGCTCCCCCACACAGCCAGCACTGTCGGTGCTCCCCCCACACAGCCAGCACTGTCAATGCTCCCACACACAGCCAGCACTCTCAGTGCTCCCCCATACAGCCAGCACTGTCAGTACCCCCACACACAGCCAGCACTGTCAGTGCTCCCACCACACAGCCAGCACTGTCAGTGACCCCCCACACAGCCAGCACTGTCAGTGCTCCCCCCACACAGCCAGCACTCTCAGTGCTCCCCCACACAGCCAGCACTGTCAATGCTCCCACCACACAGCCAGCACTGTCAGTGCTCCCCACGCACAGCTAGCACTGTCAATGCTCCCACCACACAGCTAGCACTGTCAGTGCATCCACCACACACAGCCAGCACTGTCAATGCTCCCACCACACAGACAGCACTGTCAGTGCTCCCCACACACAGCCAGCACTGTCAATGCTCCCACCACACAGACAGCACTGTCAGTGCTCCCACCACACAGCCAGCACTGTCAGTGCTCCCACCACACAGCCTGCACTGTCAGTGCTCCCCACACAGCCAGCACTGTCAGTGCTCCCCCACAGACAGCCAGCACTGTCAGTGCTCCCACCACACAGCCAGCACTGTCAGTGCTCCCACCACACAGCCAGCACTGTCAGTGCTCCCCCCTCACAGCCAGCACTGCCAGTGCTCCCCACACACAGCCAGCACTGTCATTGCTCCACCCACACAGCCAGCACTGTCAGTGCTCCGCCCACACAGCCAGAACTGTCAGTGCTCCCCCCACACAGCCAGCACTGTCAGTGCTCCGCCACACAGCCAGCACTGTCAGTGCTCCCCCCACACAGCCCGCACTGTCAGTGCTCCCCCACACAGCCAGCACTGTCAATGCTCCCACCACACAGCCAGCACTGTCAGTGCTCCCACACACAGCCAGCACTGTCAATGCTCCCACCACACAGCCAGCACTGTCAGTGCTCCCCCCCACACAGCCAGCACTGTCAGTGCTCCCCACACACAGCCAGCACTGTCAGTGCTCCCTCCACACAGCCATCACTGTCAGTGCTCCCCCACACAGCCAGCACTGTCAGTGCTGCCCCCACACAGCCAGCACTGACAGTGCTCCCCACACACAGCCAGCACTGTCAATGCTCCCACCACACATCCAGCACTGTCAGTGCTCCCCCACACAGCCAGCACTGTCAGTGCTCCCCCACACAGCCAGCACTGTCAGTGCTCCCCCCACACAGCCAGCCCTGTCAGTGCTCCCCACACAGCCAGCACTGTCAGTGCTCCCCACACACAGCCAGCACTGTCAGTGCTCCCTCCACACAGCCAGCACTGTCAGTGCTCCCCCCACACAGCCAGCACTGTCAGTGCTCCCCACACACAGCCAGCACTGTCAATGCTCCCACCACACAGCCAGCACTGTCAGTGCTCCCCCACACAGACAGCACTATCACTGCTCCCCCACACAGCCAGCACTGTCAGTGCTCCCCGACACAGACAGCACTGTCAGTGCTCCCCCCACACAGCCAGCACTGTCAGTGCTCCCACCACACAGCCAGCACTGTTAGTGCTTCCCCACACAGCCAGCACTGTCGGTGCTCCCCCCACACAGCCAGCACTGTCAATGCTCCCACACACAGCCAGCACTGTCAGTGCTCCCCCATACAGCCAGCACTGTCAGTGCCCCCACACAGAGCCAGCACTGTCAGTGCTCCCACCACACAGCCAGCACTGTCAGTGACCCCCCACACAGCCAGCACTGTCAGTGCTCCCCCCACACAGCCAGCACTGTCAATGCTCCCACCACACAGCTAGCACTGTCAGTGCTCCCCCCCACACAGCCAGCACTGTCAGTGCTCCCCCACAGACAGCACTGTCAGTGCTCCCACCACACAGACAGCACTGTCAGTGCCCCCCCCTCACAGCCAGCACTGCCAGTGCTCCCCACACACAGCCAGCACTGTCAGTGCTCCACCCACACAGCCAGCACTGTCAGTGCTCCGCCCACACAGCCAGCACTGTCAGTGCTCCCCCCACACAGCCAGCACTGTCAGTGCTCCCCCACACAGACAGCACTGTCTGTGCTCCCCACACACAGCCAGCACTGTCAATGCTCCCACCACACAGACAGCACTGTCAGTGCTCCCACCACACTGCCAGCACTGTCAGTGCTCCCACCACACAGCCTGCACTGTCAGTGCTCCCCCACACAGCCAGCACTGTCAGTGCTCCCCCACAGACAGCCAGCACTGTCAGTGCTCCCACCACACAGCCAGCACTGTCAGTGCTCCCACCACACAGCCAGCACTGTCAGTGCTCCCCCCTCACAGCCAGCACTGCCAGTGCTCCCCACACACAGCCAGCACTGTCAGTGCTCCCCCACACCGCCAGCACTGTCAGTGCTCCGCCCACACAGCCAGCACTGTCAGTGCTCCCCCACACAGCCAGCACTGTCAGTGCTCCCCCACACAGCCAGCACTGTCAGTGCTCCCCCCACACAGCCAGCACTGTCAGTGCTCCCCCACACAGCCAGCACTGTCAATGCTCCCACCACACAGCCAGCACTGTCAGTGCTCCCCACACACAGCCAGCACTGTCAATGCTCCCACCACACAGCCAGCACTGTCAGTGCTCCCCCACACAGCCAGCACTGTCAGTGCTCCCCCACAGACAGCACTGTCAGTGCTCCCACCACACAGCCAGCACTGTCAGTGCTCCCACCACACAGCCAGCACTGTCAGTGCTTCATCCACACAGCCAGCACTGTCAGTGCTCCCCCACACAGCCAGCACTGTCAGTGCTCCCCCCACACAGCCCGCACTGTCAGTGCTCCCCCACACAGCCAGCACTGTCAATGCTCCCACCACACAGCCAGCACTGTCAGTGCTCCCCCACACAGCCAGCACTGTCAGTGCTCCCCCCACACAGCCAGCCCTGTCAGTGCTCCCCACACAGCCAGCACTGTCAGTGCTCCCCACACACAGCCAGCACTGTCAGTGCTCCCTCCACACAGCCAGCACTGTCAGTGCTCCCCCCACACAGCCAGCACTGTCAGTGCTCCCCACACACAGTCAGCACTGTCAATGCTCCCACCACACAGCCAGCACTGTCAGTGCTCCCCCCACACAGACAGCACTATCACTGCTCCCCCCCACAGCCAGCACTGTCAGTGCTCCCCCGACACAGCAGGCACTGTCAGTGCTCCCCCCACACAGCCAGCACTGTCAGTGCTCCCACCACACAGCCAGCACTGTTAGTGCTCCCCCACACAGCCAGCACTGTCGGTGCTCCCCCCCACACAGCCAGCACTGTCAATGCTCCCACACACAGCCAGCACTGTCAGTGCTCCCCCATACAGCCAGCACTGTCAGTGCCTCCACACACAGCCAGCACTGTCAGTGCTCCCACCACACAGCCAGCACTGTCAGTGACCCCCCACACAGCCAGCACTGTCAGTGCTCCCCCCACACAGCCAGCACTGTCAGTGCTCCCCCACACAGCCAGCACTGTCAATGCTCCCATCACACAGCCAGCACTGTCAGTGCTCCCCACACACAGCCAGCACTGTCAGTGCTCCCACCACACAGCTAGTACTGTCAGTGCATCCACCACACACAGCCAGCACTGTCAATGCTCCCACCACACAGACAGCACTGTCAGTGCTCCCCACACACAGCCAGCACTGTCAATGCTCCCACCACACAGACAGCACTGTCAGTGCTCCCACCACACAGCCAGCACTGTCAGTGCTCCCACCACACAGCCTGCACTGTCAGTGCTCCCCCACACAGCCAGCACTGTCAGTGCTCCCCCACAGACAGCCAGCACTGTCAGTGCTCCCACCACACAGCCAGCACTGTCAGTGCTCCCACCACACAGCCAGCACTGTCAGTGCTCCCCCTCACAGCCAGCACTGCCAGTGCTCCCCACACACAGCCAGCACTGTCAGTGCTCCCCCACACAGCCAGCACTGTCAGTGCTCCGCCCACACAGCCAGCACTGTCAGTGCTCACCCCCCACACAGCCAGCACTGTCAGTGCTCCCACCACACAGCCAGCACTGTTACTGCTCCCCCACACAGCCAGCACTGTCGGTGCTCCCCCACACAGCCAGCACTGTCAGTGCTCCCCCACACAGCCAGCACTGTCAGTGCTCCCCCATACAGCCAGCACTGTCTGTGCTCCCACACACAGCCAGCACTGTCAGTGCTCCCACCACACAGCCAGCACTGTCAGTGACCCCCCACACAGCCAGCACTGTCAGTGCTCCCCCCACACAGCCAGCATTCTCAGTGCTCCCCCACACAGCCAGCACTGTCAATGCTCCCACCACACAGCCAGCACTGTCAGTGCTCCCCACACACAGCCAGCACTGTCAATGCTCCCACCACACAGACAGCACAGTCAGTGCTCCCCACACACAGCCAGCACTGTCAATGCTCCCACCACACAGACAGCACTTTCAGTGCTCCCACCACACAGCCAGCAATGTCAGTGCTCCCCCCCCCACACAGCCAGCACTGTCAGTGCTCACCCCACATAGCCAGCGCTGTCAGTGCTCCCCGCACAGCCAGCACTGTCAGTGCTCCCACCACACAGCCAGCACTGCCAGTGCTCCCACCACACAGCCAGCACTGTAAGTGCTCCACCACACAGCCAGCACTGTCAGTGCTCCCACCACACAGCCAGCACTGTCAGTGCTCCCCATACAGCCAGCACTGCCTGTGTCCCCCACAAATCCAGCACTGTCAATGCTCCGCCCACACAGCCAGCACTGCCAGTGCTCTCCACACAGCCAGCACTCTCAGTGCTCCACCCACACAGCCAGCACTGCCAGTGCTCCCACCACACAGCCAGCACTGTCAGTGCTCCACCCTCACAGCCAGCACTCTCAGTGCTCCCACCACACAGCCAGCACTGTCAGTGCTCCCCCACAGAGCCAGCACTGTCAGTGCTCACCCCACACAGCCAGCACTGTATGTGCTCCCCCACACTGCCAGCACTGTCAGTGCTCCCACCACACAGCCAGCACTGGCAGTTCTCCCCCACAGCCAGCACTGTCAGTGCTTCCCCCACACTGCCAGCACTGTCAGTGCTCCCACCACACAGCCAGCACTCTCAGTGCTCCCCCACACAGCCAGCACTGAGAGTGCGACCCACACAGCCAGCACTGCCAGTACCCTCCCACAGAGCTAGCAGTGTCAGTGCTCCCCCACACAGCCAGCACTGTCAGTGCTCCAACCACACAACCAGCACTGTCAGTGCTCCCACCACACAGCCAGCACTGTCAGTGTACCCCCACACAGCCAGCACTGTCAGTGCTCCCACCACACAGCCAGAACGGTCAGTGCTCCCCCCACACAGCCAGCACTGTCAGTGCTCCCCCCACACAGCCAGCACTGTCAGTGCTCCCCCCATAAAGTCAGCACTGTCAGTGCTCCGCCCACACAGGCAGCACTGTCAGTGCTCCCACCACACAGCCAGCACTGTCAGTGCTTCCCCACACAGCGAGCTCTGTCAGTGCTCCCACCACACAGCCAGCACTGTTAGTGCCCCCACCACACAGCCAGCACTGTCAGTGCTCCCCCACACAGCCAGCACTGTCAGTGCTCCCCCACACAGCCAGAACTCTCAGTGCTCCCCCCACACAGCCAGCATTGCCAGTGTTCCCCCACACAGCCAGCACTGTCAGTGCTCCACAAAACACACAGGCAGAACTGTCAGTGCTCCCCCCACACAGCCAGCACTCTCAGTGCCCCCCCCCCACAGAGCCAGCACTGTCAGTGCTCCCCCACCCAGCCAGGACTGTCAGTGCTCTCACCACACAGCGAGCGCTGTCAGTGCTCCCACCACACAGCCAGCACTGTTGGTGCTCCCCCACACAGCCAGCACTGTCAGTGCCCCCACCCCACACAGCCAGCACTGTCAGTGCTCCCCCACAGCCAGCATTGTCAGTGCTCCCACCACACAGCCAGCACTGCCAGTTCTCCACCCACAGCCAGCACTGAGAGTGCTCCCCCCACACAGCCAGCACTGTCAGTGCTCCCCCACACAGCCAGCACTGTCAGTGCTCCCACCACACAACCATCACTGTCAGTGCTCCCACCACGCAGCCAGCACTGTCAGTGCTCCCACCACACAGCCAGCACTGTCAGTGCTCCCACCACACAGACAGCACTGTCAGTGCTCCCCCACACAGCCAGCACTGTCAGTGCTACACCACACAGCCAGCACTGTCGTTGCTCCCCCCTCATACAGCCAGCACTGTCAGTGCTCCCCCACACAGCCAGCACTGTCAGTGCTCCCACCACACAGCCAGCACTGTCAGTCCTCCGCCCACAATGCCAGCACTGGCAGTGCTCCCCCACACAGCCAGCGATGTCAGTGCTCCCCCACACAGCAAGCACTGTCAGTGCTCCCCCACACAGCCAGCACTGGCAGTGCCCTCCCACAGAGCTAGCAGTGTCAGTGCTCCCACCACACAACCAGCACTGTCAGTGCTCCCACCACACAGCCAGCACTGTCAGTGCACCCCCTCACAGGGAGCACTTTCAGTGCTCCCAACACACAGCCAGCACCGTCAGTGCTCCCCCACACAGCCAGCACTGTCAGTGCTCCCCCACACAGCCAGCACATGTAAGTGCTCCCCCCCATTCAGCCAGCACTGTCAGTGCTCCCCCACACAGCCAGCACTCTCAGTGCTCGCACCACACAGCCAGCACTGTCAGCCCTCCCCCACATAGCCTGCACTGTCAATGCCCTCACCACACAGCCAGCACTATCAGTGCTCCCCCACACAGCCAGCACTGTCAGTGCTCCCACCACACAGCCAGCACTGTCAGTGCTCCCCCCACACAGCCAGCACTCTCAGTTCTTCCCCCACACAGCCAACACGGTCAGTGCTCCCACCACACAGCTAGCACTGTCAGTGCTCCCCCACAGCCAGCACTGTCAGTGATCCCACTCCACACAGCCTGCACTGTCAGTGCTCCCCCACACAGCCAGCACTGTCAGTGCTCCCCCCACACAGCCAGAACTGTCAGTGCTCCCCGACACAGCCAGCACTGTCAGTGCTCCCCCCACACAGCCAGAACTGTCAGTGCTCCCCCACACAGCAAGCACTGTCAGTGCTCCCCCACACAGCCATCACTGGCAGTGCTCCCACTACACAGCCAGTACTGTCAGTGCTCCCCCCACACAGCCAGCACTGTCAGTGCTCCCCCCACACAGCCAGCACTGTATGTGCTCCCACCACACAGTCAGCACTGTCAGTGCTCCCCCACACAGCCAGCACTGTCAGTGCTCCCACCACACAGCCAGCACTGTCAGTGCTCCCAACACACAGCCAGCACTGTCAGTGCTCCCCCACACAGCCAGCACTGTCAGTGCTCCCCCACAGAGCCAGCACTGTCAGTGCTCACCCCACACAGCCAGCACTGTCTGTGCTCCCCCACACTGCCAGCACTGTCAGTGCTCCCACCACACAGCCAGCAATGGCAGTTCTCCCCCCACAGCCAGCACTGTCAGTGCTCCCCCACACTGCCAGCACTGTCAGTGCTACCACCACACAGCCAGCACTGTCAGTGCTCCCCCACACAGCCAGCACTGAGAGTGCGACCCACACAGCCAGCACTGCCAGTGCCCTCCCACAGAGCTAGCAGTGTCAGTGCTCCCCCACACAGCCAGCACTGTCAGTGCTCCCACCACACAACCAGCACTGTCAGTGCTCCCACCACACAGCCAGCACTGTCAGTGTACCCCCACACAGCCAGCACTGTCAGTGCTCCCACCACACAGCCAGAACAGTCAGTGCTCCCCCACACAGCCAGCACTGTCAGTGCTCCCCCCACACAGCCAGCACTGTCAGTGCTCCCCCCATACAGCCAGCACTGTCAGTGCTCCCCCACACAGCCAGCACTGAGAGTGCGACCCACACAGCCAGCACTGCCAGTGCCCTCCCACAGAGCTAGCAGTGTCAGTGCTCCCCCACACAGCCAGCACTGTCAGTGCTCCCACCACACAACCAGCACTGTCAGTGCTCCCACCACACAGCCAGCACTGTCAGTGTACCCCCACACAGCCAGCACTGTCAGTGCTCCCACCACACAGCCAGAACAGTCAGTGCTCCCCCACACAGCCAGCACTGTCAGTGCTCCCCCCACACAGCCAGCACTGTCAGTGCTCCCCCCATACAGCCAGCACTGTCAGTGCTCCGCCCACACAGGCAGCACTGTCAGTGCTCCCACCACACAGCCAGCACTGTCAGTGCTCCCACCACACAGCCAGCACTGTCAGTGCGCCCCCACACAGCCAGCACTGTCAGTGCTCCCCCACACAGCCAGAACTGGCAGTGCTCCCCCACACAGCAAGCACTGTCAGTACTCCCCCACACAGCCAGCACTCTCAGTGATCCCCCCACACAGCCAGCCCTGTCAGTGCTCCCCCCACAGCCAGCACTGTCAGTGCTCCCCCCACACAGCCAGCATTGCCAGTGTTCCCCCACACAGCCAGCACTGTCAGTGCTCCACCCAAACAGGCAGAACTGTCAGTGCTCCCCAAACACAGCCAGCACTCTCAGTGCCCCCCCCCCCCCACAGAGCCAGCACTGTCAGTGCTCCCACTACACAGCTAGCACTGTCAGTGCTCCCCCACACAGCCAGGACTGTCAGTGCTCTCACCACACAGCGAGCGCTGTCAGTGCTCCCAACACACAGCCAGCACTGTTGGTGCTCCCCCACACAGCCAGCACTGTCAGTGCCCCCACCCCACACAGCCAGCACTGTCAGTGCTCCCCCACAGCCATCATTGTCAGTGCTCCCACCACACAGCCAGCACTGCCAGTTCTCCACCCATAGCCAGCACTGAGAGTGCTCCCCCCACACAGCCAGCACTGTCTGTGCTCCCCGACACAGCCAGCACTGTCAGTGCTCCCCCACACAGCCAGCAGTGTCAGTGCCCCCCACACAGCCAGCACTGTCAGTGCTCCCACCACACAGCCAGCACTGTCAGTTCTCCCCCACACAGCCAGCACTGTCAGTGCTCACCCCACATAGCCAGCACTGTCAGTGCTCCCCGCACAGCCAGCACTGTCAGTGCTCCCACCACACAGCCAGCACTGCCAGTGCTCCCACCACACAGCCAGCACTGTAAGTGCTCCCCCACACTGCCAGCACTGTCAGTGCTCCCACCACACAGCCAGCACTGGCAGTTCTCCCCCCCACAGCCAGCACTGTCAGTGCTTCCCCCACACTGCCAGCACTTTCAGTGCTCCCACCACACAGCCAGCACTCTCAGTGCTCCCCCACACAGCCAGCACTGAGAGTGCGACCCACACAGCCAGCACTGCCAGTGCCCTCCCACAGAGCTAGCAGTGTCAGTGCTCCCCCACACAGCCAGCACTGTCAGTGCTCCCACCACACAACCAGCACTGTCAGTGCTCCCACCACACAGCCAGCACTGTCAGTGTACCCCCACACAGCCAGCACTGTCAGTGCTCCCACCACACAGCCAGAACGGTCAGTGCTCCCCCCACACAGCCAGCACTGTCAGTGCTCCCCCACACAGCCAGCACTGTCAGTGCTCCCCCCATACAGCCAGCACTGTCAGTGCTCCGCCCACACAGGCAGCACTGTCAGTGCTCCCACCACACAGCCAGCACTGTCAGTGCTTCCCCACACAGCGAGCTCTGTCAGTGCTCCCACCACACAGCCAGCACTGTTAGTGCCCCCACCACACAGCCAGCACTGTCAGTGCTCCCCCACACAGCCAGCACTGTCAGTGCTCCCCCCACACAGCCAGAACTGTCAGTGCTCCCCACACAGCAAGCACTGTCAGTGCTCCCCCACACAGCCAGCACTCTCAGTGCTCCCCCCACACAGCCAGCATTGCCAGTGTTCCCCCACACAGCCAGCACTGTCAGTGCTCCACCCACACAGGCAGAACTGTCAGTGCTCCCCCACACAGCCAGCACTCTCAGTGCCCCCCCCCCCCCCCACAGAGCCAGCACTGTCAGTGCTCCCCCACCCAGCCAGGACTGTCAGTGCTCTCACCACACAGCGAGCGCTGTCAGTGCTCCCACCACACAGCCAGCACTGTTGGTGCTCCCCCACACAGCCAGCACTGTCAGTGCCCCCACCCCACACAGCAAGCACTGTCAGTGCTCCCCCACAGCCAGCATTGTCAGTGCTCCCACCACACAGCCAGCACTGCCAGTTCTCCACCCACAGCCAGCACTGAGAGTGCTCCCCCCACACAGCCAGCACTGTCAGTGCTCCCCCACACAGCCAGCACTGTCAGTGCTCCCACCACACAACCATCACTGTCAGTGCTCCCACCACGCAGCCAGCACTGTCAGTGCTCCCATCACACAGCCAGCACTGTCAGTGCTCCCACCACACAGACAGCACTGTCAGTGCTCCCACAACACAGCCAGCACTGTCAGTGCTCCACCACACAGCCAGCACTGTCAGTGCTACACCACACAGCCAGCACTGTCGTTGCTCCCCCCCATACAGCCAGCAATGTCAGTGCTCCCCCACACAGCCAGCACTGTCAGTGCTCCCACCACACAGCCAGCACTGTCAGTCCTCCCCCGACAATGCCAGCACTGGCAGTGCTCCCCCACACAGCCAGCGATGTCAGTGCACCCCAACACAGCAAGCACTGTCAGTGCTCCCCCACACAGCCAGCACTGGCAGTGCCCTCCCACAGAGCTAGCAGTGTCAGTGCTCCCACCACACAACCAGCACTGTCAGTGCTCCCACCACACAGCCAGCACTGTCAGTGCACCCCCACACAGGGAGCACTTTCAGTGCTCCCAACACACAGCCAGCACCGTCAGTGCTCCCCCCACACAGCCAGCACTGTCAGTGCTCCCCCCACACAGCGAGCACTGTAAGTGCTCCCCCCCATTCAGCCAGCACTGTCCGTGCTCCCCCACACAGCCAGCACTGTCAGTGCTCGCACCACACAGCCAGCACTGTCAGCCCTCCCCCACATAGCCTGCACTGTCAATGCTCCCACCACACAGCCAGCACTATCAGTGCTCCCCCCACACAGCCAGCACTGTCAGTGCTCCCACCACACAGCCAGCACTGTCAGTGCTCCCCCACACAGCCTGCACTCTCAGTTCTTCCCCCACACAGCCAACACGGTCAGTGCTCCCACCACACAGCTAGCACTGTCAGTGCTCCCCCACAGCCAGCACTGTCAGTGATCCCACTCCACACAGCCAGCACTGTCAGTGCTCCCCCACACAGCCAGCACTGTCAGTGCTCCCCCACACAGCCAGAACTGTCAGTGCTCCCCCACACAGCAAGCACTGTCAGTGCTCCCCCACACAGCCTGCACTGTCCGTGATCCCCCCACACAGCCAGCCCTGTCAGTGCTCCCCCACACAGCCAGCATTGCCAGTGCTCCCACCACACAGCCAGCACTGTCAGTGCTCCCCACACACAGCCAGCACTCTCAGTGCCCCCCCCCCACAGAGCCAGCTCTGTCAGTGCTCCCACAACACAGCCAGCACTGTCAGTGCTCCCCCCCACAGAGCCAGCACTGTCAGTGCTCCCCCACACAGCCAGCACTGTCAGTGCTCTCACCACACAGCGAGCACTGCCAGTGCTCCCACCACACAGCCAGCACTGTCAGTGCTCCCCCCACACAGCCAGCACTGTCAGTGCTCCCCCCACACAGCCAGCACTGTAAGTGCTTCCCCCCATTCAGCCAGCACTGTCAATGCTCCCCCACACAGCCAGCACTGTCAGTGCTCGCACCACACAGCCAGCACTGTCAGCCCTCCCACATAGCCTGCACTGTCAATGCTCCCACCACACAGCCAGCACTATCAGTGCTCCCCCCACACAGCCAGCACTGTCAGTGCTCCCACCACACAGCCAGCACTGTCAGTGCTCCCCCACACAGCCAGCACTCTCAGTTCTTCCCCCACACAGCCAACACGGTCAGTGCTCCCACCACACAGCTAGCACTGTCAGTGCTCCCCCACAGCCAGCACTGTCAGTGATCCCACTCCACACAGCCAGCACTGTCGGTGCTCCCCCACACAGCCAGCACTGTCAGTGCTCCCCCACACAGCCAGAACTGTCAGTGCTCCCCCACACAGCAAGCACTGTCAGTGCTCCCCCACACAGCCTGCACTGTCCGTGATCCCCCCACACAGCCAGCCCTGTCAGTGCTCCCCCACACAGCCAGCATTGCCAGTGCTCCCACCACACAGCCAGCACTGTCAGTGCTCCCCACACACAGCCAGCACTCTCAGTGCCCCCCCCCCACAGAGCCAGCTCTGTCAGTGCTCCCACAACACAGCCAGCACTGTCAGTGCTCCCCCCCACAGAGCCAGCACTGTCAGTGCTCCCCCACACAGCCAGCACTGTCAGTGCTCTCACCACACAGCGAGCACTGCCAGTGCTCCCACCACACAGCCAGCACTGTCAGTGCTCCCCCACACAGCCAGCACTGTCAGTGCCCCCACCCCACACAGCCAGCATTGCCAGTGCTCCCCCCACACAGCCAGCATTGTCAGTGCTCCCACCACACAGCCAGCACTGCCAGTTCTCCACCCACAGCCAGCACTGCCAGTGCTCTCCCTCAGAGCTAGCACTGTCAGTGCTCCCCCACAGAGCCAGCACTGTCTGTGCTCCCACCACACAACCAGCACTGTCAGTGCTCCCACCACACGGCCAGCACTGTCAGTGCTCCCACCACACAGCCAGCACTGTCTGTGCTCCCCCCACACAGCCAGCACTGTCAGTGCTCCCCCACACAGCCAGCACTGTCGGTGCTCCCCCCCCCCATACAGCCAGCACTGTCAGTGCTCCCCACACAGCCAGCACTGTCAGTGCTCCCACCACACAGCCAGCACTGTCAGTCCTCCCCCCACACTGCCAGCACTGGCAGTGCTCCCCCACACAGCCAGCCCTGTCAGTGCTCCCCCCACAGCCAGCACTGTCAGTGCTCCCCCCACACAGCCAGCATTGCCAGTGTTCCCCCACACAGCCAGCACTGTCAGTGCTCCACCCACACAGGCAGAACTGTCAGTGCTCCCCCCACACAGCCAGCACTCTCAGTGCCCCCCCCCCACAGAGCCAGCACTGTCAGTGCTCCCCCACACAGCCAGCACTGTCAGTGCTCCCCCACACAGCCAGGACTGTCAGTGCTCTCACCACACAGCGAACGCTGTCGGTGCTCCCACCACACAGCCAGCACTGTTGGTGCTCCCCCACACAGCCAGCACTGCCAGTGCTCCCCCACAGCCAGCATTGTCAGTGCTCCCACCACACAGCCAGCACTGCCAGTTCTCCACCCACAGCCAGCACTGAGAGTGCTAACCCCACACAGCCAGCACTCTCAGTGCCCCCACCCCACACAGCCAGCACTGTCAGTGCTCCCCCACAGCCAGCATTGTCAGTGCTCCCACCACACAGCCAGCACTGCCAGTTCTCCACCCACAGCCAGCACTGAGAGTGCTACCCCCACACAGCCAGCACTGTCAATGCCCCCCCACACAGCCAGCACTGTCAGTGCTCCCACCACACAACCATCACTGTCAGTGCTCCCACCACGCAGCCAGCACTGTCAGTGCTCCCACCACACAGCCAGCACTGTCAGTGCCCCCACCCCACACAGCCAGCACTGTCAGTGCTCCCCCACAGCAAGCATTGTCAGTGCTCCCACCACACAGGCAGCACTGCCAGTTCTCCACCCACAGCCAGCACTGCCAGGGCTCTCCCTCAGAGCTAGCACTGTCAGTGCTCCCCCACAGAGCCAGCACTGTCAGTGCTCCCACCACTCAACCAGCACTGTCAGTGCTCCCACCACACGGCCAGCACTGTCAGTGCTCCCACCACACAGCCAGCACTGTCTGTGCTCCCCCCACACAGCCAGCACTGTCAGTGCTCCCCCACACAGCCAGCACTGTCGGTGCTCCCCCCCCCCCCATACAGCCAGCACTGTCAGTGCTCCCCACACCCAGCACTGTCAGTGCTCCCACCACACAGCCAGCACTGTCAGTCCTCCCCCCACACTGCCAGCACTGGCAGTGCTCCCCCACACAGCCAGCGCTGTCAGTGCTCCCCCCACACAGCTAGCACTGTCAGTGCTACCCCACACAGCCATCACTGGCAGTGCTCCCACCACACAGCCAGTACTGTCAGTGCTCCCCCCACACAGCCAGCACTGTCAGTGCTCCCCCCACACAGCAAGCACTGTCTGTGCTCCCACCACACAGTCAGCACTGTCAGTGCTCCCCCACACAGCCAGCACTGTCAGTGCTCCCACCACACAGCCAGCACTGTCAGTGCTCCCAACACACAGCCAGCACTGTCAGTGCTCCCCCACACAGCCAGAACTGTCAGTGCTCCCCCACACAGCAAGCACTGTCATTGCTCCCCCACACAGCCAGCACTCTCAGTGACCCCCCCACACAGCCAGCCATGTCCGTGCTCCCCCCACAGCCAGCACTGTCAGTGCTCCCCCCACACAGCCAGCATTGCCAGTGTTCCCCCACACAGCCAGCACTGTCAGTGCTCCACCCACACAGGCAGAACTGTCAGTGCTCCCCCCACACAGCCAGCACTCTCAGTGCCCCCCCCCCCCCCCCCCCCCCACAGAGCCAGCACTGTCAGTGCTCCCCCACACAGCCAGCACTGTCAGTGCTCCCCCACACAGCCAGGACTGTCAGTGCTCTCACCACACAGCGAGCGCTGTCAGTGCTCCCACCACACAGCCAGCACTGTTGGTGCTCCCCCACACAGCCAGCACTGTCAGTGCTCCCCCACAGCCAGCATTGTCAGTGCTCCCACCACACAGCCAGCACTGCCAGTTCTCCACCCACAGCCAGCACTGAGAGTGCTACCCCCACACAGCCAGCACTGTCAGTGCCCCCACCCCACACAGCCAGCATTGTCAGTGCTCCCCCACAGCCAGCATTGTCAGTGCTCCCACCACACAGCCAGCACTGCCAGTTCTCCACCCACAGCCAGCACTGATTGTGCTACCCCCACACAGCCAGCACTGTCAATGCTCCCCACACAGCCAGCACTGTCAGTGCTCCCACCACACAACCATCACTGTCAGTGCTCCCACCACGCAGCCAGCACTGTCAGTGCTCCCACCACACAGCCAGCACTGTCAGTGCTCCCACCACACAGACAGCACTGACAGTGCTCCCACAACACAGCCAGCACTGTCAGTGCTCCACCACACAGCCAGCACTGTCAGTGCTACAGCACACAGCCAGCACTGTCGGTGCTCCCCCCCATACAGCCAGCACTGTCAGTGCTCACCCACACAGCCAGCACTGTCAGTGCTCCCACCACACAGCCAGCACTGTCAGTCCTCCCCCCACACTGCCAGCACTGGCAGTGCTCCCCCACACAGCCAGCGATGTCAGTGCTCCCCCACACAGCAAGCACTGTCAGTGCTCCCCCACACAGCCAGCACTGGCAGTGCCCTCCCACAGAGCTAGCAGTGTCAGTGCTCCCACCACACAACCAGCACTGTCAGTGCTCCCACCACACAGCCAGCACTGTCAGTGCACCCCCACACAGGGAGCACTGTCAGTGCTCCCAACACACAGCCAGCACCGTCAGTGCTCCCCCCACACAGCCAGCACTGTCAGTGCTCCCCCCACACAGCCAGCACTGTAAGTGCTCCCCCCCATTCAGCCAGCACTGTCAGTGCTCCCCCACACAGCCAGCACTGTCAGTGCTCGCACCACACAGCCAGCACTGTCAGCCCTCCCCCACATAGCCTGCACTGTCAATGCACCCACCTCACAGCCAGCAGTATCAGTGCTCACCCCACACAGCCAGCACTGTCAGTGCTCCCACCACACAGCCAGCACTGTCAGTGCTCCCCCACACAGCCAGCACTCTCAGTTCTCCCCCCACACAGCCAACATGGTCAGTGCTCCCACCACACAGCCAGCACTGTAAATGCTCCTCACACAGCCAGCAATGTCAGTGCTCCCACCCCACACAGCCAGCACTGTCAGTGCTCCCCCACAGCCAGCACTGTCAGTGATCCCACCACACAGCCAGCACTGCCAATTCTCCACCCACAGCCAGCACTGAGAGTGCTACCCCCACACAGCCAGCACTGTCAGTGCCCCCACCCCACACAGCCAGCATTGTCAGTGCTCCCCCACAGCCAGCACTGTCAGTGCTCCCCCACACAGCCAGAACTGTCAGTGCTCCCCCACACAGCAAGCACTGTCATTGCTCCCCCACACAGCCAGCACTCTCAGTGACCCCCCCACACAGCCAGCCATGTCCGTGCTCCCCCCACAGCCAGCACTGTCAGTGCTCCCCCCACACAGCCAGCATTGCCAGTGTTCCCCCACACAGCCAGCACTGTCAGTGCTCCACCCACACAGGCAGAACTGTCAGTGCTCCCCCCACACAGCCAGCACTCTCAGTGCCCCCCCCCCCCACAGAGCCAGCACTGTCAGTGCTCCCCCACACAGCCAGCACTGTCAGTGCTCCCCCACACAGCCAGGACTGTCAGTGCTCTCACCACACAGCGAGCGCTGTCAGTGCTCCCACCACACAGCCAGCACTGTTGGTGCTCCCCCACACAGCCAGCACTGTCAGTGCTCCCCCACAGCCAGCATTGTCAGTGCTCCCACCACACAGCCAGCACTGCCAGTTCTCCACCCACAGCCAGCACTGAGAGTGCTACCCCCACACAGCCAGCACTGTCAGTGCCCCCACCCCACACAGCCAGCATTGTCAGTGCTCCCCCACAGCCAGCATTGTCAGTGCTCCCACCACACAGCCAGCACTGCCAGTTCTCCACCCACAGCCAGCACTGATTGTGCTACCCCCACACAGCCAGCACTGTCAATGCTCCCCACACAGCCAGCACTGTCAGTGCTCCCACCACACAACCATCACTGTCAGTGCTCCCACCACGCAGCCAGCACTGTCAGTGCTCCCACCACACAGCCAGCACTGTCAGTGCTCCCACCACACAGACAGCACTGACAGTGCTCCCACAACACAGCCAGCACTGTCAGTGCTCCACCACACAGCCAGCACTGTCAGTGCTACAGCACACAGCCAGCACTGTCGGTGCTCCCCCCCATACAGCCAGCACTGTCAGTGCTCACCCACACAGCCAGCACTGTCAGTGCTCCCACCACACAGCCAGCACTGTCAGTCCTCCCCCCACACTGCCAGCACTGGCAGTGCTCCCCCACACAGCCAGCGATGTCAGTGCTCCCCCACACAGCAAGCACTGTCAGTGCTCCCCCACACAGCCAGCACTGGCAGTGCCCTCCCACAGAGCTAGCAGTGTCAGTGCTCCCACCACACAACCAGCACTGTCAGTGCTCCCACCACACAGCCAGCACTGTCAGTGCACCCCCACACAGGGAGCACTGTCAGTGCTCCCAACACACAGCCAGCACCGTCAGTGCTCCCCCCACACAGCCAGCACTGTCAGTGCTCCCCCCACACAGCCAGCACTGTAAGTGCTCCCCCCCATTCAGCCAGCACTGTCAGTGCTCCCCCACACAGCCAGCACTGTCAGTGCTCGCACCACACAGCCAGCACTGTCAGCCCTCCCCCACATAGCCTGCACTGTCAATGCACCCACCTCACAGCCAGCAGTATCAGTGCTCACCCCACACAGCCAGCACTGTCAGTGCTCCCACCACACAGCCAGCACTGTCAGTGCTCCCCCCACACAGCCAGCACTCTCAGTTCTCCCCCCACACAGCCAACATGGTCAGTGCTCCCACCACACAGCCAGCACTGTAAATGCTCCTCACACAGCCAGCAATGTCAGTGCTCCCACCCCACACAGCCAGCACTGTCAGTGCTCCCCCACAGCCAGCACTGTCAGTGATCCCACCACACAGCCAGCACTGCCAATTCTCCACCCACAGCCAGCACTGAGAGTGCTACCCCCACACAGCCAGCACTGTCAGTGCCCCCACCCCACACAGCCAGCATTGTCAGTGCTCCCCCACAGCCAGCATTGTCAGTGCTCCCACCACACAGCCAGCACTGCCAGTTCTCCACCCACAGCCAGCACTGATTGTGCTACCCCCACACAGCCAGCACTGTCAATGCTCCCCCACACAGCCAGCACTGTCAGTGCTCCCACCACACAACCATCACTGTCAGTGCTCCCACCACGCAGCCAGCACTGTCAGTGCTCCCACCACACAGCCAGCACTGTCAGTGCTCCCACCACACAGACAGCACTGACAGTGCTTCCACAACACAGCCAGCACTGTCAGTGCTCCACCACACAGCCAGCACTGTCAGTGCTACAGCACACAGCCAGCACTGTCGGTGCTCCCCCCCATACAGCCAGCACTGTCAGTGCTCACCCACACAGCCAGCACTGTCAGTGCTCCCACCACACAGCCAGCACTGTCAGTCCTCCCCCCACACTGCCAGCACTGGCAGTGCTCCCCCACACAGCCAGCGATGTCAGTGCTCCCCCACACAGCAAGCACTGTCAGTGCTCCCCCACACAGCCAGCACTGGCAGTGCCCTCCCACAGAGCTAGCAGTGTCAGTGCTCCCACCACACAACCAGCACTGTCAGTGCTCCCACCACACAGCCAGCACTGTCAGTGCACCCCCACACAGGGAGCACTGTCAGTGCTCCCAACACACAGCCAGCACCGTCAGTGCTCCCCCCACACAGCCAGCACTGTCAGTGCTCCCCCCACACAGCCAGCACTGTAAGTGCTCCCACCCATTCAGCCAGCACTGTCAGTGCTCCCCCACACAGCCAGCACTGTCAGTGCTCGCACCACACAGCCAGCACTGTCAGCCCTCCCCCACATAGCCTGCACTGTCAATGCACCCACCTCACAGCCAGCAGTATCAGTGCTCACCCCACACAGCCAGCACTGTCAGTGCTCCCACCACACAGCCAGCACTGTCAGTGCTCCCCCCACACAGCCAGCACTCTCAGTTCTCCCCCCACACAGCCAACATGGTCAGTGCTCCCACCACACAGCCAGCACTGTAAATGCTCCTCACACAGCCAGCAATGTCAGTGCTCCCACCCCACACAGCCAGCACTGTCAGTGCTCCCCCACAGCCAGCACTGTCAGTGATCCCACCACACAGCCAGCACTGTCAGTGCTCCCCCACACAGCCAGCACTGTCAGTGCTCCCACCACACAGCCAGAACTGTCAGTGCTCCCCCACACAGCAAGCACTGTCAGTGCTCCCCCCACACTGCCAGCCCTGTCTGTGCTCCCCCACACAGCCAGCATTGCCAGTGCTCCGCCCACTCAGGCAGCACTGTCAGTGCTCCCACCACACAGCCAGCACTGTCAGTGCTTCCCCACACAGCGAGCACTGTCAGTGCTCCCACCACACTGCCAGCACTGTCAGTGCCCCCACCACACAGCCAGCACTGTCAGTGCTCCCCCACACAGCCAGCACTGTCAGTGCTCCCCCCACACAGCCAGAACTGTCAGTGCTCCCCCACACAGCCAGCACTGTCAGTGCTCCCCCACACAGCCAGCCCTGTCAGTGCTCCCCCCACACCAGCACTGTCAGTGCTCCCCCACACAGCCTGCATTGCCAGTGTTCCCCCACACAGCCAGCACTGTCAGTGCTCCACCCACACAGGCAGAACTGTCAGTGCTCCCCCCACACAGCCAGCACTCTCAGTGCCCCCCCCCCGCCACAGAACCAGCACTGTCAGTGCTCCCACTACACAGCCAGCACTGTCAGTGCTCCCCCACCCAGCCAGGACTGTCAGTGCTCTCACCACACAGCGAGCGCTGTCAGTGCTCCCAACACACAGCCAACACTGTTGGTGCTCCCCCACACAGCCAGCACTGTCAGTGCCCCCACCCCACACAGCCAGCACTGTCAGTGCTCCCCCACAGCCAGCATTGTCAGTGCTCCCACCACACAGCCAGCACTGCCAGTTCTCCACCCACAGCCAGCACTGAGAGTGCTCCCCCCACACAGCCAGCACTGTCAGTGCTCCCCCACACAGCCAGCACTGTCAGTGCTCCCACCACACAACCAGCACTGTCAGTGCTCCCACCACGCAGCCAGCACTGTCAGTGCTCCCACCACACAGCCAGCACTGTCAGTGCTCCCACCACACAGACAGCACTGTCAGTGCTCCCACAACACAGCCAGCACTGTCAGTGCTACACCACACAGCCAGCACTGTCGGTGCTCCCCCCCATACAGCCAGCACTGTCAGTGCTCCCCCACACATCCAGCACTGTCAGTGCTCCCACCACACAGCCAGCACTGTCAGTCCTCCCCCCACACTGCCAGCACTGGCAGTGCTCCCCCACACAGCCAGCGATGTCAGTGCTCCCCCACACAGCAAGCACTGTCAGTGCTCCCCCACACAGCCAGCACTGGCAGTGCCCTCCCACAGAGCTAGCAGTGTCAGTGCTCCCACCACACAACCAGCACTGTCAGTGCTCCCACCACACAGCCAGCACTGTCAGTGCACCCCCACACAGGGAGCACTGTCAGTGCTCCCAACACACAGCCAGCACCGTCAGTGCTCCCCCACACAGCCAGCACTGTCAGTGCTCCCCCCACACAGCCAGCACTGTAAGTGCTCCCCCCCATTCAGCCAGCACTGTCAGTGCTCCCCCACACAGCCAGCACTGTCAGTGCTCGCATCACACAGCCAGCACTGTCAGCCCTCCCCCACATAGCCTGCACTGTCAATGCTCCCACCACACAGCCAGCACTATCAGTGCTCCCCCCACACAGCCAGCACTGTCAGTGCTCCCACCACACAGCCAGCACTGTCAGTGCTCCCCCCACACAGCCAGCACTCTCAGTTCTCCCCCCACACAGCCAACACGGTCAGTGCTCCCACCACACAGCCAGCACTGTAAATGCTCCTCACACAGCCAGCACTGTTAGTGCTCCCACCCCACACAGCCAGCACTGTCAGTGCTCCCCACAGCCAGCACTGTCAGTGATCCCACCACACAGCCAGCACTGTCAGTGCTCCCCCACACAGCCAGCACTGTCAGTGCTCCCCCCACACAGCCAGAACTGTCAGTGCTCCCCCACACAGCAAGCACTGTCAGTGCTCCCCCACACAGCCTGCACTGTCCGTGATCCCCCCACACAGCAAGCCCTGTCAGTGCTCCCCCACACAGCCAGCATTGCCAGTGCTCCCACCACACAGCCAGCACTGTCAGTGCTCCCCACACACAGCCAGCACTCTCAGTGCCCCCCCCCACAGAGCCAGCACTGTCAGTGCTCCCACAACACAGCCAGCACTATCAGTGCTCCCCCCCACAGTGCCAGCACTGTCAGTGCTCCCCCACACAGCCAGCACTGTCAGTGCTCTCACCACACAGCGAGCACTGCCAGTGCTCCCACCACACATCCAGCACTGTCAGTGCTCCCCCACACAGCCAGCACTGTCAGTGCCCCCACCCCACACAGCCAGCACTGTCAGTGCTCCCCCACAGCAAGCATTGTCAGTGCTCCCACCACACAGCCAGCACTGCCAGTTCTCCACCCACAGCCAGCACTGCCAGTGCTCTCCCTCAGAGCTAGCACTGTCAGTGCTCCCCCACAGAGCCAGCACTGTCAGTGCTCCCACCACACAACCAGCACTGTCAGTGCTCCCACCACACGGCCAGCACTGTCAGTGCTCCCACCACACAGCCAGCACTGGCTGTGCTCCCCCCACACAGCCAGCACTGTCAGTGCTCCCCCACACAGCCAGCACTGTCGGTGCTCCCCCCCCCATACATCCAGCACTGTCAGTGCTCCCCACACAGCCAGCACTGTCAGTGCTCCCACCACACAGCCAGCACTGTCAGTCCTCCCCCCACACTGCCAGCACTGGCAGTGCTCCCCTACACAGCCAGCGCTGTCAATGCTCCCCCCACACAGCCAGCACTGTCAGTGCTACCCCACACAGCCATCACTGGCAGTGCTCCCACCACACAGCCAGTACTGTCAGTGCTCCCCCCACACAGCCAGCACTGTCAGTGCTCCCCCCACACAGCCAGCACTGTCTGTGCTCCCACCACACAGTCAGCACTGTCAGTGCTCCCCCACACAGCCAGCACTGTCAGTGCTCCCACCACACAGCCAGCACTGTCAGTGCTCCCAACACACAGCCAGCACTGTCAGTGCTCCCCCCACACAGCCAGAACTGTCAGTGCTCCCCACACAGCAAGCACTTTCAGTGCTCCCCCACACAGCCAGCACTCTCAGTGATCCCCCCACACAGCCAGCCCTGTCAGTGTTCCCCCCACAGCCAGCACTGTCAGTGCTCCCCCCACACAGCCAGCATTGCCAGTGTTCCCCCACACAGCCAGCACTGTCAGTGCTCCACCCACACAGGCAGAACTGTCAGTGCTCCCCCCACACAGCCAGCACTCTCAGTGCCCCCCCCCCCACACAGCCAGCACTGTCAGTGCTCCCACTACACAGCCAGCACTGTCAGTGCTCCCCCACACAGCCAGGACTGTCAGTGCTCTCACCACACAGCGAGCGCTGTCAGTGCTCCCACCACATGCCAGCACTGTTGGTGCTCCTCCACACAGCCAGCACTGTCAGTGCCCCCACCCCACACAGTCAGCACTGTCAGTGCTCCCCCCACACAGCCAGCACTGTCAGTGCTCCCACCACACAGCCAGCACTGTCAGTGCTCCCAACACACAGCCAGCACTGTCAGTGCTCCTCCCACACAGCCAGAACTGTCAGTGCTCCCCACACAGCAAGCACTGTCAGTGCTCCCCCACACAGCCAGCACTCTCAGTGATCCCCCCACACAGCCAGCCCTGTCAGTGTTCCCCCCACAGACAGCACTGTCAGTGCTCCCCCCACACAGCCAGCATTGCCAGTGTTCCCCCACACAGCCAGCACTGTCAGTGCTCCACCCACACAGGCAGAACTGTCAGTGCTCCCCCCACACAGCCAGCACTCTCAGTGCCCCCCCCCCACAGAGCCAGCACTGTCAGTGCTCCCACTACACAGCCAGCACTGTCAGTGCTCCCCCACACAGCGAGCACTGTCAGTGCTCCCACCACACAGCCAGCACTGTCAGTGCCCCCACCACACAGCCAGCACTGTCAGTGCTCCCCCACACAGCCAGCACTGTCAGTGCCCCCACCCCACACAGCCAGCACTGTCAGTGCTCCCCCACAGCCAGCATTGTCAGTGCTCCCACCACACAGCCAGCACTGCCAGTTCTCCACCCACAGCCAGCACTGAGTGCTACCCCCACACAGCCAGCACTGTCAATGCTCCCCCACACAGCCAGCACTGTCAGTGCTCCCACCACACAACCATCACTGTGTGTGCTCCCACCACGCAGCCAGCACTGTCAGTGCTCCCACCACACAGCCAGCACTGTCAGTGCTCCCACCACACAGACAGCACTGTCAGTGCTCCCACAACACAGCCAGCACTGTCAGTGCTCCACCACACAGCCAGCACTGTCAGTGCTACAGCACACAGCCAGCACTGTCGGTGCTCCCCCCCATACAGCCAGCACTGTCAGTGCTCCCCCACACAGCCAGCACTGTCAGTGCTCCCACCACACAGCCAGCACTGTCAGTCCTCCCACCACACTTCCAGCACTGGCAGTGCTCCCCCACACAGCCAGCGATGTCAGTGCTCCCCCACACAGCAAGCACTGTCAGTGCTCCCCCACACAGCCAGCACTGGCAGTGCCCTCCCACAGAGCTAGCAGTGTCAGTGCTCCCACCACACAACCAGCACTGTCAGTGCTCCCACCACACAGCCAGCAATGTCAGTGCACCCCCACACAGGGAGCACTGTCAGTGCTCCAAACACACAGCCAGCACCGTCAGTGCTCCCCCCACACAGCCAGCCCTGTCAGTGCTCCCCCACACAGCCAGCACTGTAAGTGCTCCCCCCCATTCAGCCAGCACTGTCAGTGCTCCCCCACACAGCCAGCACTGTCAGTGCTCGCACCACACAGCCATCACTGGCAGTGCTCCCACCACACAGCCAGTACTGTCAGTGCTCCCCCCACACAGCCAGCACTGTCAGTGCTCCCCCCACACAGCCAGCACTGTCTGTGCTCCCACCACACAGTCAGCACTGTCAGTGCTCCCCCCACACAGCCAGCACTGTCAGTGCTCCCACCACACAGCCAGCACTGTCAGTGCTCCCAACACACAGCCAGCACTGTCAGTGCTCCCCCCACACAGCCAGAACTGTCAGTGCTCCCCACACAGCAAGCACTGTCAGTGCTCCCCCACACAGCCAGCACTCTCAGTGATCCCCCCACACAGCCAGCCCTGTCAGTGTTCCCCCCACAGCCAGCACTGTCAGTGCTCCCCCCACACAGCCAGCATTGCCAGTGTTCCCCCACACAGCCAGCACTGTCAGTGCTCCACCCACACAGGCAGAACTGTCAGTGCTCCCCCCACACAGCCAGCACTCTCAGTGCCCCCCCCCCCCCACAGAGCCAGCACTGTCAGTGCTCCCACTACACAGCCAGCACTGTCAGTGCTCCCCCACACAGCCAGGACTGTCAGTGCTCTCACCACAATGCGAGCGCTGTCAGTGCTCCCACCACACAGCCAGCACTGTTGGTGCTCCTCCACACAGCCAGCACTGTCAGTGCCCCCACCCCACACAGTCAGCACTGTCAGTGCTCCCCCCACACAGCCAGCACTGTCAGTGCTCCCACCACACAGCCAGCACTGTCAGTGCTCCCAACACACAGCCAGCACTGTCAGTGCTCCCCCCACACAGCAGAACTGTCAGTGCTCCCCACACAGCAAGCACTGTCAGTGCTCCCCCACACAGCCAGCACTCTCAGTGATCCCCCCACACAGCCAGCCCTGTCAGTGTTCCCCCCACAGCCAGCACTGTCAGTGCTCCCCCCACACAGCCAGCATTGCCAGTGTTCCCCCACACAGCCAGCACTGTCAGTGCTCCACCCACACAGGCAGAACTGTCAGTGCTCCCCCCACACAGCCAGCACTCTCAGTGCCCCCCCCCACAGAGCCAGCACTGTCAGTGCTCCCACTACACAGCCAGCACTGTCAGTGCTCCCCCACACAGCGAGCACTGTCAGTGCTCCCACCACACAGCCAGCACTGTCAGTGCCCCCACCACACTGCCAGCACTGTCAGTGCTCCCCCACACAGCCAGCACTGTCAGTGCCCCCACCCCACACAGCCAGCACTGTCAGTGCTCCCCCACAGCCAGCATTGTCAGTGCTCCCACCACACAGCCAGCACTGCCAGTTCTCCACCCACAGCCAGCACTGAGTGCTACCCCCACACAGCCAGCACTGTCAATGCTCCCCCACACAGCCAGCACTGTCAGTGCTCCCACCACACAACCATCACTGTGTGTGCTCCCACCACGCAGCCAGCACTGTCAGTGCGCCCACCACACAGCCAGCACTGTCAGTGCTCCCACCACACAGACAGCACTCTCAGTGCTCCCACAACACAGCCAGCACTGTCAGTGCTCCACCACACAGCCAGCACTGTCAGTGCTACAGCACACAGCCAGCACTGTCGGTGCTCCCCCCCATACAGCCAGCACTGTCAGTGCTCCCCCACACAGCCAGCACTGTCAGTGATCCCACCACACAGCCAGCACTGTCAGTCCTCCCACCACACTTCCAGCACTGGCAGTGCTCCCCCACAAAGCCAGCGATGTCAGTGCTCCCCCACACAGCAAGCACTGTCAGTGCTCCCCCACACAGCCAGCACTGGCAGTGCCCTCCCACAGAGCTAGCAGTGTCAGTGCTCCCACCACACAACCAGCACTGTCAGTGCTCCCACCACACAGCCAGCAATGTCAGTGCACCCCCCACACAGGGAGCACTGTCAGTGCTCCAAACACACAGCCAGCACCGTCAGTGCTCCCCCCACACAGCCAGCCCTGTCTGTGCTCCCCCACACAGCCAGCACTGTAAGTGCTCCCCCCCATTCAGCCAGCACTGTCAGTGCTCCCCCACACAGCCAGCACTGTCAGTGCTCGTACCACACAGCCAGCACTGTCAGCCCTCCCCCACATAGCCTGCACTGTCAATGCACCCACCACACAGCCAGCACTATCAGTGCTCCCCCCACACAGCCAGCACTGTCAGTGCTCCCACCACACAGCCAGCACTGTCAGTGCTCCCCCCACACAGCCAGCACTCTCAGTTCTCCCCCCACACAGCCAACACGGTCAGTGCTCCCACCACACAGCCAGCACTGTCAGTGCTCCCACCCCACACAGCCAGCACTGTCAGTGCTCGCACCACACAGCCATCACTGGCAGTGCTCCCACCACACAGCCAGTACTGTCAGTGCTCCCCCCACACAGCCAGCACTGTCAGTGCTCCCCCCACACAGCCAGCACTGTCTGTGCTCCCACCACACAGTCAGCACTGTCAGTGCTCCCCCACACAGCCAGCACTGTCAGTGCTCCCACCACACAGTCAGCACTGTCAGTGCTCCCAACACACAGCCAGCACTGTCAGTGCTCCCCCCACACAGCCAGAACTGTCAGTGCTCCCCACACAGCAAGCACTGTCAGTGCTCCCCCACACAGCCAGCACTCTCAGTGATCCCCCCACACAGCCAGCCCTGTCAGTGTTCCCCCCACAGCCAGCACTGTCAGTGCTCCCCCCACACAGCCAGCATTGCCAGTGTTCCCCCACACAGCCAGCACTGTCAGTGCTCCACCCACACAGGCAGAACTGTCAGTGCTCCCCCACACAGCCAGCACTCTCAGTGCCCCCCCCCCACAGAGCCAGCACTGTCAGTGCTCCCACTACACAGCCAGCACTGTCAGTGCTCCCCCACACAGCCAGGACTGTCAGTGCTCTCACCACACAGCGAGCGCTGTCAGTGCTCCCACCACACAGCCAGCACTGTTGGTGCTCCTCCACACAGCCAGCACTGTCAGTGCCCCCACCCCACACAGTCAGCACTGTCAGTGCTCCCCCCACACAGCCAGCACTGTCAGTGCTCCCACCACACAGCCAGCACTGTCAGTGCTCCCAACACACAGCCAGCACTGTCAGTGCTCCCCCCACACAGCCAGAACTGTCAGTGCTCCCCACACAGCAAGCACTGTCAGTGCTCCCCCACACAGCCAGCACTCTCAGTGATCCCCCCACACAGCCAGCCCTGTCAGTGTTCCCCCCACAGCCAGCACTGTCAGTGCTCCCCCCACACAGCCAGCATTGCCAGTGTTCCCCCACACAGCCAGCACTGTCAGTGCTCCACCCACACAGGCAGAACTGTCAGTGCTCCCCCCACACAGCCAGCACTCTCAGTGCCCCCCCCCCCCACAGAGCCAGCACTGTCAGTGCTCGCACTACACAGCCAGCACTGTCAGTGCTCCCCCACACAGCGAGCACTGTCAGTGCTCCCACCACACAGCCAGCACTGTCAGTGCCCCCACCACACAGCCAGCAATGTCAGTGCTCCCCCACACAGCCAGCACTGTCAGTGCCCCCACCCCACACAGCCAGCACTGTCAGTGCTCCCCCACAGCCAGCATTGTCAGTGCTCCCACCACACAGCCAGCACTGCCAGTTCTCCACCCACAGCCAGCACTGAGTGCTACCCCCACACAGCCAGCACTGTCAATGCTCCCCCACACAGCCAGCACTGTCAGTGCTCCAACCACACAACCATCACTGTGTGTGCTCCCACCACGCAGCCAGCACTGTCAGTGCTCCCACCACACAGCCAGCACTGTCAGTGCTCCCACCACACAGACAGCACTGTCAGTGCTCCCACAACACAGCCAGCACTGTCAGTGCTCCACCACACAGCCAGCACTGTCAGTGCTACAGCACACAGCCAGCACTGTCGGTGCTCCCCCCCATACAGCCAGCACTGTCAGTGCTCCCCCACACAGCCAGCACTGTCAGTGATCCCACCACACAGCCAGCACTGTCAGTCCTCCCACCACACTTCCAGCACTGGCAGTGCTCCCCCACACAGCCAGCGATGTCAGTGCTCCCCCACACAGCAAGCACTGTCAGTGCTCCCCCACACAGCCAGCACTGGCAGTGCCCTCCCACAGAGCTAGCAGTGTCAGTGCTCCCACCACACAACCAGCACTGTCAGTGCTCCCACCACACAGCCAGCAATGTCAGTGCACCCCCACACAGGGAGCACTGTCAGAGCTCTAAACACACAGCCAGCACGGTCAGTGCTCCCCCCACACAGCCAGCCCTGTCTGTGCTCCCCCACACAGCCAGCACTATAAGTGCTCCCCCCCATTCAGCCAGCACTGTCAGTGCTCCCCCACACAGCCAGCACTGTCAGTGCTCGCACCACACAGCCAGCACTGTCAGCCCTCCCCCACATAGCCTGCACTGTCAATGCACCCACCACACAGCCAGCACTATCAGTGCTCCCCCCACACAGCCAGCACTGTCAGTGCTCCCACCACACCGCCAGCACTGTCAGTGCTCCCCCACACAGCCAGCACTCTCAGTTCTCCCCCCACACAGCCAACACGGTCAGTGCTCCCACCACACAGCCAGCACTGTCAGTGCTCCCACCCCACACAGCCAGCACTGTCAGTGCTCCCCCACAGCCAGCACTGTCAGTGATCCCACCACACAGCCAGCACTGTCAGTGCTCCCCCACACAGCCAGCACTGTCAGTGCTCCCCCACACAGCCAGAACTGTCATTGCTCCCCCACACAGCAAGCACTGTCAGTGCTCCCCCACACAGCCTGCACTGTCCGTGATCCCCCCACACAGCCAGGCCTGTCAGTGCTCCCCCACACAGCCAGCATTGCCAGTGCTCCCACCACACAGCCAGCACTGTCAGTGCTCCCCACACACAGCCAGCACTCTCAGTGCCCCTCCCCACAGAGCCAGCACTGTCAGTGCTCCCCCACACAGCCAGCACTGTCAGTGCTCCCACCACACAGCCAGCACTGTCAGTGCTCCCCCCACACAGCCAGCACTCTCAGTTCTCCCCCCACACAGCCAACACGGTCAGTGCTCCCACCACACAGCCAGCACTGTAAATGCTCCTCACACAGCCAGCACTGTCAGTGCTCCCACGCCACACAGCCAGCACTGTCAGTGCTCCCCCACAGCCAGCACTGTCAGTGATCCCACCACACAGCCAGCACTGTCAGTGCTCCCCCACACAGCCAGCACTGTCAGTGCTCCCGCCACACAGCCAGAACTGTCAGTGCTCCCCCACACAGCAAGCACTGTCAGTGCTCCCCCACACAGCCTGCACTGTCCGTGATCCCCCCACACTGCCAGCCCTGTCAGTGCTCCCCCACACAGCCAGCATTGCCAGTGCTCCGCCCACTCAGGCAGCACTGTCAGTGCTCCCACCACACAGCCAGCACTGTCAGTGCTTCCCCACACAGCGAGCACTGTCAGTGCTCGCACCACACAGCCAGCACTGTCAGTTCCCCCACCACACAGCCAGCACTGTCAGTGCTCCCCCACACAGCCAGCACTGTCAGTGCTCCCCCCACACAGCCAGCACTCTCAGTGCCCCCCCCCCCCCCACAGAGCCAGCACTGTCAGTGCTCCCACTACACAGCCAGCACTGTCAGTGCTCCCCCACACAGCGAGCACTGTCAGTGCTCCCACCACACAGCCAGCACTGTCAGTGCCCCCACCACATAGCCAGCACTGTCAGTGCTCCCCCACACAGCCAGCACTGTCAGTGCCCCCACCCCACACAGCCAGCACTGTCAGTGCTCCCCCACAGCCAGCATTGTCAGTGCTCCCACCACACAGCCAGCACTGCCAGTTCTCCACCCACAGCCAGCACTGAGTGCTACCCCCACACAGCCAGCACTGTCAATGCTCCCCCACACAGCCAGCACTGTCAGTGCTCCCACCACACAACCATCACTGTCAGTGCTCCCACCACGCAGCCAGCACTGTCAGTGCTCCCCCACACAGCCAGCACTGTCAGTGCTCCCCCCACACAGCCAGAACTGTCAGTGCTCCCCCACACAGCCAGCACTGTCAGTGCACCCCCACACAGCCAGCCCTGTCAGTGCTCCCCCCACACCAGCACTGTCAGTGCTCCCCCCACACAGCCAGCATTGCCAGTGTTCCCCCACACAGCCAGCACTGTCAGTGCTCCACCCACACAGGCAGAACTGTCAGTGCTCCCCCCACACAGCCAGCACTCTCAGTGCCCCCCCCCCCCCCGCCACAGAACCAGCACTGTCAGTGCTCCCACTACACAGCCAGCACTGTCAGTGCTCCCCCACCCAGCCAACACTGTTGGTGCTCCCCCACACAGCCAGCACTGTCAGTGCCCCCACCCCACACAGCCAGCACTGTCAGTGCTCCCCCACACAGCCAGCACTGTCAGTGCTCCCACCACACAACCAGCACTGTCAGTGCTCCCACCACGCAGCCAGCACTGTCAGTGCTCCCACCACACAGCCAGCACTGTCAGTGCTCCCACCACACAGACAGCACTGTCGGTGCTCCCACAACACAGCCAGCACTGTCAGTGCTACACCACACAGCCAGCACTGTCGGTGCTCCCCCCCATACAGCCAGCACTGTCAGTGCTCCCCCACACAGCCAGCACTGTCAGTGCTCCCACCACACAGCCAGCACTGTCAGTCCTCCCCCCACACTGCCAGCACTGGCAGTGCTCCCCCGCACAGCCAGCGATGTCAGTGCTCCCCCACACAGCAAGCACTGTCAGTGCTCCCCCACACAGCCAGCACTGGCAGTGCCCTCCCACAGAGCTAGCAGTGTCAGTGCTCCCACCACACAACCAGCACTGTCAGTGCTCCCACCACACAGCCAGCACTGTCAGTGCACCCCCACACAGGGAGCACTGTCAGTGCTCCCAACACACAGCCAGCACCGTCAGTGCTCCCCCCACACAGCCAGCACTGTCAGTGCTCCCCCCACACAGCCAGCACTGTAAGTGCTCCCCCCCATTCAGCCAGCACTGTCAGTGCTCCCCCACACAGCCAGCACTGTCAGTGCTCGCACCACACAGCCAGCACTGTCAGCCCTCCCCCACATAGCCTGCACTGTCAATGCTCCCACCACACAGCCAGCACTATCAGTGCTCCCCCCACACAGCCAGCACTGTCAGTGCTCCCACCACACAGCCAGCACTGTCAGTGCTCCCCCCACACAGCCAGCACTCTCAGTTCTCCCCCCACACAGCCAACACGGTCAGTGCTCCCACCACACAGCCAGCACTGTAAATGCTCCTCACACAGCCAGCACTGTCAGTGCTCCCACCCCACACAGCCAGCACTGTCAGTGCTCCCCCACAGCCAGCACTGTCAGTGATCCCACCACACAGCCAGCAATGTCAGTGCTCCCCCACACAGCCAGCACTGTCAGTGCTCCCCTACACAGCCAGAACTGTCAGTGCTCCCCCACACAGCAAGCACTGTCAGTGCTCCCCCACACAGCCTGCACTGTCCGTGATCCCCCCACACAGCAAGCCCTGTCAGTGCTCCCCCACACAGCCAGCATTGCCAGTGCTCCCATCACACAGCCAGCACTGTCAGTGCTCCCCACACACAGCCAGCACTCTCAGTGCCCCCCCCCCACAGAGCCAGCACTGTCAGTGCTCCCACAACACAGCCAGCACTGTCAGTGCTCCCCCCCCACAGAGCCAGCACTGTCAGTGCTCCCCCACACAGCCAGCACTGTCAGTGCTCTCACCACACAGCGAGCACTGCCAGTGCTCCCACCACACAGCCAGCACTGTCAGTGCTCCCCCACACAGCCAGCACTGTCAGTGCCCCCACCCCACACAGCCAGCACTGTCAGTGCTCCCCCACAGCAAGCATTGTCAGTGCTCCCACCACACAGCCAGCACTGCCAGTTCTCCACCCACAGCCAGCACTGCCAGTGCTCTCCCTCAGAGCTAGCACTGTCAGTGCTCCCCCACAGAGCCAGCACTGTCAGTGCTCCCACCACACAACCAGCACTGTCAGTGCTCCCACCACATGGCCAGCACTGTCAGTGCTCCCACCACACAGCCAGCACTGTCTGTGCTCCCCCCACACAGCCAGCAGTGTCAGTGCTCCCCCACACAGCCAGCACTGTCGGTGCTCCCCCCCCATACAGCCAGCACTGTCAGTGCTCCCCACACAGCCAGCACTGTCAGTGCTCCCACAACACAGCCAGCACTGTCAGTCCTCCCCCCACACTGCCAGCACTGGCAGTGCTCCCCTACACAGCCAGCGCTGTCAGTGCTCCCCCCACACAGCCAGCACTGTCAGTGCTACCCCACACAGCCATCACTGGCAGTGCTCCCACCACACAGCCAGTACTGTCAGTGCTCCCCCCACACAGCCAGCACTGTCAGTGCTCCCCACACACAGCCAGCACTGTCTGTGCTCCCACCACACAGTCAGCACTGTCAGTGCTCCCCCCACACAGCCAGCACTGTCAGTGCTCCCACCACACAGCCAGCACTGTCAGTGCTCCCCCCACACAGCCAGAACTGTCAGTGCTCCCCACACAGCAAGCACTGTCAGTGCTCCCCCACACAGCCAGCACTCTCAGTGATCCCCCCACACAGCCAGCCCTGTCAGTGTTCCCCCCACAGCCAGCACTGTCAGTGCTCCTCCCACACAGCCAGCATTGCCAGTGTTCCCCCACACAGCCAGCACTGTCAGTGCTCCACCCACACAGGCAGAACTGTCAGTGCTCCCCCTACACAGCCAGCACTCTCAGTGCCCCCCCACAGAGCCAGCACTGTCAGTGCTCCCACTACACAGCCAGCACTGTCAGTGCTCCCCCACACAGCCAGGACTGTCAGTGCTCTCACCACACAGCGAGCGCTGTCAGTGCTCCCACCACACAGCCAGCACTGTTGGTGCTCCTCCACACAGCCAGCACTGTCAGTGCCCCCACCCCACACAGTCAGCACTGTCAGTGCTCCCCCCCCACACAGCCAGCACTGTCAGTGCTCCCACCACACAGCCAGCACTGTCAGTGCTCCCAACACACAGCCAGCACTGTCAGTGCTCCCCCCACACAGCCAGAACTGTCAGTGCTCCCCACACAGCAAGCACTGTCAGTGCTCCCCCACACAGCCAGCACTCTCAGTGATCCCCCCACACAGCCAGCCCTGTCAGTGTTCCCCCCACAGCCAGCACTGTCAGTGCTCCCCCCACACAGCCAGCATTGCCAGTGTTCCCCCACACAGCCAGCACTGTCAGTGCTCCACCCACACAGGCAGAACTGTCAGTGCTCCCCCCACACAGCCAGCACTCTCAGTGCCCCCCCCACAGAGCCAGCACTGTCAGTGCTCCCACTACACAGCCAGCACTGTCAGTGCTCCCCCACACAGCCAGGACTGTCAGTGCTCTCACCACACAGCGAGCGCTGTCAGTGCTCCCACCACACAGCCAGCACTGTTGGTGCTCCTCCACACAGCCAGCACTGTCAGTGCTCCCAACACACAGCCAGCACTGTCAGTGCTCCCCCAACACAGCCAGAACTGTCAGTGCTCCCCACACAGCAAGCACTGTCAGTGCTCCCCCACACAGCCAGCACTCTCAGTGATCCCCCCACACAGCCAGCCCTGTCAGTGTTCTCCCCACAGCCAGCACTGTCAGTGCTCCCCCCACACAGCCAGCATTGCCAGTGTTCCCCCACACAGCCAGCACTGTCAGTGCTCCACCCACACAGGCAGAACTGTCAGTGCTCCCCCCACACAGCCAGCACTCTCAGTGCCCCCCCCCCCACAGAGCCAGCACTGTCAGTGCTCCCACTACACAGCCAGCACTGTCAGTGCTCCCCCACACAGCGAGCACTGTCAGTGCTCCCACCACACAGCCTTCACTGTCAGTGCCCCCACCACACAGCCAGCACTGTCAGTGCTCCCCCACACAGCCAGCACTGTCAGTGCCCCCACCCCACACAGCCAGCACTGTCAGTGCTCCCCCACAGCCAGCATTGTCAGTGCTCCCACCACACAGCCAGCACTGCCAGTTCTCCACCCACAGCCAGCACTGAGTGCTACCCCCACACAGCCAGCACTGTCAATGCTCCCCCACACAGCCAGCACTGTCAGTGCTCCCACCACACAACCATCACTGTCAGTGCTCCCACCACGCAGCCAGCACTGTCAGTGCTCCCACCACACAGCCAGCACTGTCAGTGCTTCCCCACACAGCGAGCACTGTCAGTGCTCCCACCACACAGCCAGCACTGTCAGTTCCCCCACCACACAGCCAGCACTGTCAGTGCTCCCCCACACAGCCAGCACTTTCAGTGCTCCCCCCACACAGCCAGCACTGTCAGTGCTCCCCCACACAGCCAGCACTGTCAGTGCTCCCCCACACAGCCAGCCCTGTCAGTGCTCCCCCCACACCAGCACTGTCAGTGCTCCCCCCACACAGCCAGCATTGCCAGTGTTCCCCCACACAGCCAGCACTGTCAGTGCTCCACCCACACAGGCAGAACTGTCAGTGCTCCCCACACACAGCCAGCACTCTCAGTGCCCCCCCCACGCCACAGAACCAGCACTGTCATTGCTCCCACTACACAGCCAGCACTGTCAGTGCTCCCCCACCCAGCCAACACTGTTGGTGCTCCCCCACACAGCCAGCACTGTCAGTGCCCCCACCCCACACAGCCAGCACTGTCAGTGCTCCCCCACAGCCAGCATTGTCAGTGCTCCCACCACACAGCCAGCACTGCCAGTTCTCCAACCACAGCCAGGACTGAGAGTGCTCCCCCCACACAGCCAGCACTGTCAGTGCTCCCCCACACAGCCAGCACTGTCAGTGCTCCCACCACACAACCAGCACTGTCAGTGCTCCCACCACGCAGCCAGCACTGTCAGTGCTCCCACCACACAGCCAGCACTGTCAGTGCTCCCACCACACAGACAGCACTGTCAGTGCTCCCACAACACAGCCAGCACTGTCAGTGCTACACCACACAGCCAGCACTGTCGGTGCTGCCCCCCATACAGCCAGCACTGTCAGTGCTCCCCCCACACAGCCAGCACTGTCAGTGCTCCCACCACACAGCCAGCACTGTCAGTGCTCCCAACACACAGCCAGCACTGTCAGTGCTCCCCCCACACAGCCAGAACTGTCAGTGCTCCCCACACAGCAAGCACTGTCAGTGCTCCCCCACACAGCCAGCACTCTCAGTGATCCCCCCACACAGCCAGCCCTGTCAGTGTTCCCCCCACAGCCAGCACTGTCAGTGCTCCCCCCACACAGCCAGCATTGCCAGTGTTCCCCCACACAGCCAGCACTGTCAGTGCTCCACCCACACAGGCAGAACTGTCAGTGCTCCCCCCACACAGCCAGCACTCTCAGTGCCCCCCCCCCACAGAGCAAGCACTGTCAGTGCTCCCACTACACAGCCAGCACTGTCAGTGCTCCCCCACACAGCGAGCACTGTCAGTGCTCCCACCACACAGCCAGCACTGTCAGTGCCCCCACCACACAGCCAGCACTGTCAGTGCTCCTCCACACAGCCAGCACTGTCAGTGCCCCCACCCCACACAGCCAGCACTGTCAGTGCTCCCCCACAGCCAGCATTGTCAGTGCTCCCACCACACAGCCAGCACTGCCTGTTCTCCACCCACAGCCAGCACTGAGTGCTACCCCCACACAGCCAGCACTGTCAATGCTCCCCCACACAGCCAGCACTGTCAGTGCTCCCACCACACAACCTTCACTGTCAGTGCTCCCACCACGCAGCCAGCACTGTCAGTGCTCCCACCACACAGCCAGCACTGTCAGTGCTTCCCCACACAGCGAGCACTGTCAGTGCTCCCACCACACAGCCAGCACTGTCAGTTCCCCCACCACACAGCCAGCACTGTCAGTGCTCCCCCACACAGCCAGCACTGTCAGTGCTCCCCCCACACAGCCAGAACTGTCAGTGCTCCCCCACACAGCCAGCACTGTCAGTGCTCCCCCACACAGCCAGCCCTGTCAGTGCTCCCCCCACACCAGCACTGTCAGTGCTCCCCCCACACAGCCAGCATTGCCAGTGTTCCCCCACACAGCCAGCACTGTCAGTGCTCCACCCACACAGGCAGAACTGTCAGTGCTCCCCCCACACAGCCAGCACTCTCAGTGCCCCCCCCCCCACAGAGCCAGCACTGTCAGTGCTCCCACTACACAGCCAGCACTGTCAGTGCTCCCCCACACAGCCAGCACTGTCAGTGCTCTCACCACACAGCGAGCGCTGTCAGTGCTCCCACCACACAGCCAGCACTGTTGGTGCTCCTCCACACAGCCAGCACTGTCAGTGCCCCCACCCCACACAGTCAGCACTGTCAGTGCTCCCCCCACACAGCCAGCACTGTCAGTGCTCCCACCACACAGCCAGCACTGTCAGTGCTCCCAACACACAGCCAGCACTGTCAGTGCTCCCCCCACACAGCCAGAACTGTCAGTGCTCCCCACACAGCAAGCACTGTCAGTGCTCCCCCACACAGCCAGCACTCTCTGTGATCCCCCCACACAGCCAGCCCTGTCAGTGTTCCCCCCACAGCCAGCACTGTCAGTGCTCCCCCCACACAGCCAGCATTGCCAGTGTTCCCCCACACAGCCAGCACTGTCAGTGCTCCACCCACACAGGCAGAACTGTCAGTGCTCCCCCCACACAGCCAGCACTCTCAGTGCCCCCCCCCACAGAGCCAGCACTGTCAGTGCTCCCACTACACAGCCAGCACTGTCAGTGCTCCCCCACCACAGCAAGCCCTGTCAGTGCTCCCCCACACAGCCAGCATTGCCAGTGCTCCCACCACACAGCCAGCACTGTCAGTGCTCCCCACACACAGCCAGCACTCTCAGTGCCCCCCCCCCCCCACAGAGCCAGCACTCTCAGTGCCCCCCCCCCCACAGAGCCAGCACTGTCAGTGCTCCCACCACACAGCCTGCACTGTCCGTGATCCCCCCACACAGCAAGCCCTGTCAGTGCTCCCCCACACAGCCAGCATTGCCAGTGCTCCCACCACACAGCCAGCACTGTCAGTGCTCCCCACACACAGCCAGCACTCTCAGTGCCCCCCCCACAGAGCCAGCACTGTCAGTGCTCCCACAAGACAGCCAGCACTGTCAGTGCTCCCCCACACAGCCAGCACTGTCAGTGCTCTCACCACACAGCGAGCACTGCCAGTGCTCCCACCACACAGCCAGCACTGTCAGTGCTCCCCCACACAGCCAGCACTGTCAGTGCCCCCACCCCATACAGCCAGCACTGTCAGTGCTCCCCCACAGCAAGCATTGTCAGTGCTCCCACCACACAGCCAGCACTGCCAGTTCTCCACCCACAGCCAGCACTGCCAGTGCTCTCCCTCAGAGCTAGCACTGTCAGTGCTCCCCCACAGAGCCAGCACTGTCAGTGCTCCCACCACACAACCAGCACTGTCAGTGCTCCCACCACACGGCCAGCACTGTCAGTGCTCCCACCACACAGCCAGCACTGTCTGTGCTCCCCCCACACAGCCAGCACTGTCAGTGCTCCCCCACACAGCCAGCACTGTCGGTGCTCCCCCCCATACAGCCAGCACTGTCAGTGCTCCCCACACAGCCAGCACTGTCAGTGCTTCCACCACACAGCCAGCACTGTCAGTCCTCCCCCCACACTGCCAGCACTGGCAGTGCTCCCCTACACAGCCAGCGCTGTCAGTGCTCCCCCCACACAGCCAGCACTGTCAGTGCTACCCCACACAGCCATCACTGGCAGTGCTCCCACCACACAGCCAGTACTGTCAGTGCTCCCCCCACACAGCCAGCACTGTCAGTGCTCCCCACACACAGCCAGCACTGTCTGTGCTCCCACCACACAGTCAGCACTGTCAGTGCTCCCCCCACACAGCCAGCACTGTCAGTGCTCCCACCACACAGCCAGCACTGTCAGTGCTCCCAACACACAGCCAGCACTGTCAGTGCTCCCCCCACACAGCCAGAACTGTCAGTGCTCCCCACACAGCAAGCACTGTCAGTGCTCCCCCACACAGCCAGCACTCTCAGTGATCCCCCCACACAGCCAGCCCTGTCAGTATTCCCCCCACAGCCAGCACTGTCAGTGCTCCTCCCACACAGCCAGCATTGCCAGTGTTCCCCCACACAGCCAGCACTGTCAGTGCTCCACCCACACAGGCAGAACTGTCAGTGCTCCCCCCACACAGCCAGCACTCTCAGTGCCCCCCCCCCACAGAGCCAGCACTGTCAGTGCTCCCACTACACAGCCAGCACTGTCAGTGCTCCCCCACCACAGCAAGCCCTGTCAGTGCTCCCCCACACAGCCAGCATTGCCAGTGCTCCCACCACACAGCCAGCACTGTCAGTGCTCCCCACACACAGCCAGCACTCTCAGTGCCCCCCCCCCCACAGAGCCAGCACTCTCAGTGCCCCCCCCACAGAGCCAGCACTGTCAGTGCTCCCACCACACAGCCTGCACTGTCCGTGATCCCCCCACACAGCAAGCCCTGTCAGTGCTCCCCCACACAGCCAGCATTGCCAGTGCTCCCACCACACAGCCAGCACTGTCAGTGCTCCCCACACACAGCCAGCACTCTCAGTGCCCCCCCCACAGAGCCAGCACTGTCAGTGCTCCCACAAGACAGCCAGCACTGTCAGTGCTCCCCCCCACAGAGCCAGCACTGTCAGTGCTCCCCCACACAGCCAGCACTGTCAGTGCTCTCACCACACAGCGAGCACTGCCAGTGCTCCCACCACACAGCCAGCACTGTCAGTGCTCCCCCACACAGCCAGCACTGTCAGTGCCCCCACCCCATACAGCCAGCACTGTCAGTGCTCCCCCACAGCAAGCATTGTCAGTGCTCCCACCACACAGCCAGCACTGCCAGTTCTCCACCCACAGCCAGCACTGCCAGTGCTCTCCCTCAGAGCTAGCACTGTCAGTGCTCCCCCACAGAGCCAGCACTGTCAGTGCTCCCACCACACAACCAGCACTGTCAGTGCTCCCACCACACGGCCAGCACTGTCAGTGCTCCCACCACACAGCCAGCACTGTCTGTGCTCCCCCCACACAGCCAGCACTGTCAGTGCTCCCCCACACAGCCAGCACTGTCGGTGCTCCCCCCCATACAGCCAGCACTGTCAGTGCTCCCCACACAGCCAGCACTGTCAGTGCTTCCACCACACAGCCAGCACTGTCAGTCCTCCCCCCACACTGCCAGCACTGGCAGTGCTCCCCTACACAGCCAGCGCTGTCAGTGCTCCCCCCACACAGCCAGCACTGTCAGTGCTACCCCACACAGCCATCACTGGCAGTGCTCCCACCACACAGCCAGTACTGTCAGTGCTCCCCCCACACAGCCAGCACTGTCAGTGCTCCCCACACACAGCCAGCACTGTCTGTGCTCCCACCACACAGTCAGCACTGTCAGTGCTCCCCCCACACAGCCAGCACTGTCAGTGCTCCCACCACACAGCCAGCACTGTCAGTGCTCCCAACACACAGCCAGCACTGTCAGTGCTCCCCCCACACAGCCAGAACTGTCAGTGCTCCCCACACAGCAAGCACTGTCAGTGCTCCCCCACACAGCCAGCACTCTCAGTGATCCCCCCACACAGCCAGCCCTGTCAGTATTCCCCCCACAGCCAGCACTGTCAGTGCTCCTCCCACACAGCCAGCATTGCCAGTGTTCCCCCACACAGCCAGCACTGTCAGTGCTCCACCCACACAGGCAGAACTGTCAGTGCTCCCCCCACACAGCCAGCACTCTCAGTGCCCCCCCCCACAGAGCCAGCACTGTCAGTGCTCCCACTACACAGCCAGCACTGTCAGTGCTCCCCCACACAGCCAGGACTGTCAGTGCTCTCACCACACAGCGAGCGCTGTCAGTGCTCCCACCACACAGCCAGCACTGTTGGTGCTCCTCCACACAGCCAGCACTGTCAGTGCCCCCACCCCACACAGTCAGCACTGTCAGTGCTCCCCCCACACATCCAGCACTGTCTGTGCTCCCACCACACAGCCAGCACTGTCAGTGCTCCCAACACACAGCCAGCACTGTCAGTGCTCCCCCCACACAGCCAGAACTGTCAGTGCTCCCCACACAGCAAGCACTGTCAGTGCTCCCTCACACAGCCAGCACTCTCAGTGATCCCCCCACACAGCCAGCCCTGTCAGTGTTCCCCCCACAGCCAGCACTGTCAGTGCTCCCCCCACACAGCCAGCATTGCCAGTGTTCCCCCACACAGCCAGCACTGTCAGTGCTCCACCCACACAGGCAGAACTGTCAGTGCTCCCCCACACAGCCAGCACTCTCAGTGCCCCCCCCCACAGAGCCAGCACTGTCAGTGCTCCCACTACACAGCCAGCCCTGTCAGTGCTCCCCCACACAGCGAGCACTGTCAGTGCTCCCACCACACAGCCAGCACTGTCAGTGCCCCCACCACACAGCCAGCACTGTCAGTGCTCCCCCACACAGCCAGCACTGTCAGTGCCCCCACCCCACACAGCCAGCACTGTCAGTGCTCCCCCACAGCCAGCATTGTCAGTGCTCCCACCACACAGCCAGCACTGCCAGTTCTCCACCCACAGCCAGCACTGAGTGCTACCCCCACACAGCCAGCACTGTCAATGCTCCCCCACACAGCCAGCACTGTCAGTGCTCCCACCACACAACCATCACTGTCAGTGCTCCCACCACGCAGCCAGCACTGTCAGTGCTCCCACCACACAGCCAGCACTGTCAGTGCTTCCCCACACAGCGAGCACTGTCAGTGCTCCCACCACACAGCCAGCACTGTCAGTTCCCCCACCACACAGCCAGCACTGTCAGTGCTCCCCCACACAGCCAGCACTGTCAGTGCTCCCCCCACACAGCCAGAACTGTCAGTAGTCCCCCACACAGCCAGCACTGTCAGTGCTCCCCCACACAGCCAGCCCTGTCAGTGCTCCCCCCACACCAGCACTGTCAGTGCTCCCCCCACACAGCCAGCATTGCCAGTGTTCCCCCACACAGCCAGCACTGTCAGTGCTCCACCCACACAGGCAGAACTGTCAGTGCTCCCCCCACACAGCCAGCACTCTCAGTCCCCCCCCCCCCCACCACACAGCCAGCACTGCCAGTTCTCCACCCAGAGCCAGCACTGAGAGTGCTCCCCCCACACAGCCAGCACTGTCAGTGCTCCCCCACACAGCCAGCACTGTCAGTGCTCCCACCACACAACCAGCACTGTCAGTGCTCCCACCACGCAGCCAGCACTGTCAGTGCTCCCACAACACAGCCAGCACTGTCAGTGCTCCACCACACAGCCAGCACTGTCAGTGCTACAGCACACAGCCAGCACTGTCGGTGCTCCCCCCCATACAGCCAGCACTGTCAGTGCTCCCCCACACAGCCAGCACTGTCAGTGCTCCCACCACACAGCCAGCACTGTCAGTCCTCCCACCACACTTCCAGCACTGGCAGTGCTCCCCCACACAGCCAGCGACGTCAGTGCTCCCCCACACAGCAAGCACTGTCAGTGCTCCCCCACACAGCCAGCACTGGCATTGCCCTCCCACAGAGCTAGCAGTGTCAGTGCTCCCACCACACAACCAGCACTGTCAGTGCTCCCACCACACAGCCAGCAATGTCAGTGCACCCCCACACAGGGAGCACAGTCAGTGCTCCAAACACACAGCCAGCACCGTCAGTGCTCCCCCCAAACAGCCAGCCCTGTCAGTGCTCCCCCACACAGCCAGCACTGTAAGTGCTCCCCCCCATTCAGCCAGCACTGTCAGTGCTCCGCCACACAGCCAGCACTGTCAGTGCTCGCACCACACAGCCATCACTGTCAGCCCTCCCCCACATAGCCTGCACTGTCAATGCACCCACCACACAGCCAGCACTATCAGTGCTCCCCCCACACAGCCAGCACTGTCAGTGCTCCCACCACACAGCCAGCACTGTCAGTGCTCCCCCCACACAGCCAGCACTCTCAGTTCTCCCCCCACACAGCCAACACGGTCAGTGAACCCACCACACAGCCAGCACTGTCAGTGCTCCCACCCCACACAGCCAGCACTGTCAGTGCTCCCCCACAGCCAGCACTGTCAGTGATGCCACCACACAGCCAGCACTGTCAGTGCTCCCCCACACAGCCAGCACTGTCAGTGCTCCCCCACACAGCCAGAACTGTCAGTGCTCCCCCACACAGCAAGCACTGTCAGTGCTCCCCCACACAGCCTGCACTGTCCGTGATCCCCCCACACAGCCAGGCCTGTCAGTGCTCCCCCACACAGCCAGCATTGCCAGTGCTCCCACCACACAGCCAGCACTGTCAGTGCTCCCCACACACAGCCAGCACTCTCAGTGCCCCCCCCCACAGAGCCAGCACTGTCAATGCTCCCCCACACAGCCAGCACTGTCAGTGCTCTCACCACACAGCGAGCACTGCCAGTGCTCCCACCACACAGCCAGCACTGTCAGTGCTCCCCCACACAGCCAGCACTGTCAGTGCCCCCACCCCACACAGCCAGCACTGTCAGTGCTCCCACCACACAGCCAGCACTGCCAGTTCTCCACCCACAGCCAGCACTGCCAGTGCTCTCCCTCAGAGCTAGCACTGTCAGTGCACCCCCACAGAGCCAGCACTGGCAGTGCTCCCACCACACAACCAGCACTGTCAGTGCTCCCACCACACGGCCAGCACTGTCAGTGCTCCCACCACACAGCCAGCACTGTCTGTGCTCCCCCCACACAGCCAGCACTGTCAGTGCTCCCCCACACAGCCAGCACTGTCGGTGCTCCCCCCCCCTTACAGCCAGCACTGTCAGTGCTCCCCACAAAGCCAGCACTGTCAGTGCTCCCACCACACAGCCAGCACTGTCAGTCCTCCCCCACACTGCCAGCACTGGCAGTGCTCCCCCACACAGCCAGCGCTGTCAGTGCTCCCCCCACACAGCCAGCACTGTCAGTGCTACCCCACACAGCCAACACTGGCAGTGCTCCCACCACACAGCCAGTACTGTCAGTGCTCCCCCCACACAGCCAGCACTGTCAGTGCTCCCCCCACACAGCCAGCACTGTCTGTGCTCCCACCACACAGTCAGCACTGTCAGTGCTCCCCCACAAAGCCAGCACTGTCAGTGCTCCCACCACACAGCCAGCACTGTCAGTGCTCCCAACACACAGCCAGCACTGTCAGTGCTCCCCCACACAGCCAGCACTGTCAGTGCTCCCCCTACACAGCCCGCACTGTCAGTGCTCCCACCACACAGCCAGCACTGTCAGTGCTCCCCCCACACAGCCAGCGCTGTCAGTGCTCCCACCACACAGCCAGCACTGTCAGTGCTCCCACCACACAGCCAGCACTGTCAGTGCTCCCACCACACAGCCAGCAGTGTCAGTGCACCCCCACACAGCCAGCACTGTCAGTGCTCCCCCCACACAGCCAGCACTGTCAGTGCTCCCTCCACACAGCAAGCACTGTCAGTGCTTCCCCACACAGCCAGCACTCTCAGTGCTCCCCCACACAGCCAGCACTCTCAGTGCTCCCCCACACAGCCATCACTGCCAGTGCTCCCCCACACGGCTAGCACTGTCAGTGCTACCCCCACACAGCCAGCACTGTCAGTGCTCCCACCACACAGCCAGCACTGTCAGTGCTCCCCACACAGCCAGCACTGTCAGTGCTCCGCCCACACAGGCAGAACTGTCAGTGCTCCCCCCACACAGCCAGCACTCTCAGTGCCCCCCCCCCACAGAGTCAGCACTGTCAGTGCTCCCAATACACAGCCAGCACTGTCAGTGCTCCCCCACACAGCCAGGACTGTCAGTGCTCTCACCACACAGCGAGCGCTGTCAGTGCTCCCACCACACAGCCAGCACTGTTGGTGCTCCCCCACAGCCAGCATTGTCAGTGCTCCCACCACACAGCCAGCACTGCCAGTTCTCCACCCACAGCCAGCACTGAGAGTGCTCCCCCCACACAGCCAGCACTGTCAGTGCTCCCCCACACAGCCAGCACTGTCAGTGCTCCCACCACACAACCATCACTGTCAGTGCTCCCACCACGCAGCCAGCACTGTCAGTGCTCCCACCACACAGCCAGCACTGTCAGTGCTCCCACCACACAGACAGCACTGTCAGTGCTCCCACAACACAGCCAGCGATGTCAGTGCTCCCCCACACAGCAAGCACTGTCAGTGCTCCTCCACACAGCCAGCACTGGCAGTGCCCTCCCACAGAGCTTGCAGTGTCAGTGCTCCCACCACACAACCAGCACTGTCAGTGCTCCCACCACACAGCCAGCAATGTCAGTGCACCCCCACACAGGGAGCACTGTCAGTGCTCCCAACACACAGCCAGCACCGTCAGTGCTCCCCCCACACAGCCAGCACTGTCAGTGCTCCCCCCACACAGCCAGCACTGTAAGTGCTCCCCCCCATTCAGCCAGCACTGTCAGTGCTCCCCACACAGCCAGCACTGTCAGTGCTCGCACCACACAGCCAGCACTGTCAGCCCTCCCCCACATAGCCTGCACTGTCAATGCACCCACCACACAGCCAGCACTATCAGTGCTCCCCCCACACAGCCAGCACTGTCAGTGCTCCCACCACACAGCCAGCACTGTCAGTGCTCCCCACACACAGCCAGCACTCTCAGTTCTCCCCCCACACAGCCAACACGGTCAGTGCTCCCACCACACAGCCAGCACTGTAAATGCTCCTCACACAGCCAGCACTGTCAGTGCTCCCACCCCACACAGCCAGCACTGTCAGTGCTCCCCCACAGCCAGCACTGTCAGTGCTCCCCCACACAGCCAGCACTGTCAGTGCTCCCCCACACAGCCAGAACGGTCAGTGCTCCCCACACAGCAAGCACTGTCAGTGCTCCCCCACACAGCCTGCACTGTCCGTGAACTCCCCACACAGCCAGCCCTGTCAGTGCTCCCCCACACAGCCAGCATTGCCAGTGCTCCCACCACACAGCCAGCACTGTCAGTGCTCCCCACACACAGCCAGCACTCTCAGTGCCCCCCCCCCACAGAGCCAGCACTGTCAGTGCTCCCACAACACAGCCAGCACTGTCAGTGCTCCCCCCCCCACAGAGCCAGTACTGTCAGTGCTCCCCCACACAGCCAGCACTGTCAGTGCCCCCACCCCACACAGCCAGCACTGTCAGTGCTCCCCCACAGCAAGCATTGTCAGTGCTCCCACCACACAGCCAGCACTGCCAGTTCTCCACCCACAGCCAGCACTGCCAGTGCACCCCCACAGAGCCAGCACTGGCAGTGCTCCCACCACACAACCAGCACTGTAAGTGCTCCCACCACACGGCCAGCACTGCCAGTGCTCCCACCACACAGCCAGCACTGTCTGTGCTCCCCCCACACAGCCAGCACTGTCAGTGCTCCCCCACACAGCCAGCACTGTTTGTGCTCTCCCCCCCCCATACAGCCAGCACTGTCAGTGCCCCCCACACAGCCAGCACTGTCAGTGCTCCCACCACACAGCCAGCACTGTCAGTCCTCCCCCACACTGCCAGCACTGGCAGTGCTCCCCCACACAGCCAGCGATGTCAGTGCTCCCCCCGCACAGCCAGCACTGTCAGTGCTACCCCACACAGCCATCACTGGCAGTGCTCCCACCACACAGCCAGTACTGTCAGTGCTCCCCCCACACAGCCAGCACTGTCAGTGCTCCCCCCACACAATCAGCACTGTCTGTGCTCCCACCACACAGTCAGCACTGTCAGTGCTCCCACCACACAGACAGCACTGTCACTGCTCCCACAACACAGCCAGCACTGTCAGTGCTCCACCACACAGCCAGCACTGTCAGTGCTACAGCACACAGCCAGCACTGTCGGTGCTCCCCCCCCATACAGCCAGCACTGTCAGTGCTCCCCCCACACAGCCAGCACTGTCAGTGCTCCCACCACACAGCCAGAACTGTCAGTGCTCCCACCACACAGCCAGCACTGTCAGTGCTCCCACCACACAGCCAGCACTGTCAGTGCTCCCCCCACACAGCCAGCACTGTCAGTGCTCCCTCCACACAGCAAGCACTGTCAGTGCTCCCCCACACAGCCAGCACTCACAGTGCTCCCCCACACAGCCAGCACTCTCAGTGCCCCCCCACACAGCCATCACTGCCAGTGCTCCCCCACACAGCCAGCACTGTCAGTGCTCCCCCCACACAGCCAGCACTGTCAGTGCGCCCACCACACAGCCAGCACTGTCAGTGCTCCTGCACACAGCCCGCACTGTCAGTGCTCCCACCACACAACCAGAACTGTCAGTGCTCCCCCACACAGCCAGCACTGTCAGTGCTCCCCCCACACAGCCAGCACTCTCAGTGCTCCCCCACACAGCCAGCAATGTCAGTGCTCCCACCACACAGCCAGCACAGTCAGTGCTCCCCCATACAGCCAGCACTGTCAGTGCTCCCCACACTGCCAGCACTGTAAGTGCTCCCACCACACAGCCAGCACTGTCAGTGCTCCCCCCACACAGGCAGCACTGTCAGTGCTCCCCCCACACAGCCAGCACTGTCAGTGCTCCCCCTACACAGCCAGCACCGTCAGTGCATTTCCACCCCCCCCCCACAGCTAGCACCGTCAGTGCACTTCGACCCCCCCACAGCCAGCACTGTCAGTGCTCCCCCACACAGCCAGCACTGTCAGTGCTCCACCCACACAGTCAGAACTGTCAGTGCTCCCCCCACACAGCCAGCACTCTCAGTGCCCCCCCCCACACTGAGCCAGCACTGTCAGTGCTCCCACTACACAGCCAGCACTGTCAGTGCTCCCCCACACAGCCAGGACTGTCAGTGCTCTCACCACACAGCGAGCGCTGTCAGTGCTCCCACCACACAGCCAGCACTGTTGGTGCTCCCCCACACAGCCAGCACTGTCAGTGCCCCCACCCCACACAGCCAGCACTGTCAGTGCTCCCCCACAGCCAGCATTGTCAGTGCTCCCACCACACAGCCAGCACTGCCAGTTCTCCACCCACAGCCAGCACTGAGAGTGCTCCCCCCACACAGCCAGCACTGTCAGTGCTCCCCCACACAGCCAACACTGTCAGTGCTCCCACCACACAACCATCACTGTCAGTGCTCCCACCACGCAGCCAGCACTGTCAGTGCTCCCACCACACAGCCAGCACTGTCAGTGCTTCCACCACACAGACAGCACTGTCAGTGCTCCCACAACACAGCCAGCACTGTCAGTGCTCCACCACACAGCCAGCACTGTCAGTGCTACAGCACACAGCCAGCACTGTCGGTGCTCCCCCCATACAGCCAGCACTGTCAGTGCTCCCCCCACACAGCCAGCACTGTCAGTGCTCCCACCACACAGCCAGCACTGTCAGTGCTCCCACCACACAGCCAGCACTGTCAGTGCTCCCACCACACAGCCAGCACTGTCAGTGCTCCCCCACACAGCCAGCACTGTCAGTGCTCCCTCCACACAGCAAGCACTGTCAGTGCTCCCCCACACAGCCAGCACTCACAGTGCTCCCCCACACAGCCAGCACTCTCAGTGCTCCCCCACACAGCCATCACTGCCAGTGCTCCCCCACACAGCCAGCACTGTCAGTGCTCCCCCCACACAGCCAGCACTGTCAGTGCTCCCACCACACAGCCAGCACTGTCAGTGCTCCCCCCACACAGCCCGCACTGTCAGTGCTCCCACCACACAGCCAGCACTGTCAGTGCACCCCCACACAGCCAGCACTGTCAGTGCTCCCCCACACAGCCCGCACTGTCAGTGCGCCCACCACACAGCCAGCACTGTCAGTGCTCCTGCACACAGCCCGCACTGTCAGTGCTCCCACCACACAGCCAGAACTGTCAGTGCTCCCCCACACAGCCAGCACTGTCAGTGCTCCCCCCACACTGCCAGCACTCTCAGTGCTCCCCCACACAGCCAGCAATGTCAGTGCTCCCACCACACAGCCAGCACAGTCAGTGCTCCCCCATACAGCCAGCACTGTCAGTGCTCCCCACACTGCCAGCACTGTCAGTGCTCCCATCACACAGCCAGCACTGTCAGTGCTCCCCCCACACAGGCAGCACTGTCAGTGCTCCCCCCACACAGCCAGCACTGTCAGTGCTCCCCCTACACAGCCAGCACCGTCAGTGCACTTCCACCACCCCCCCCCCCCACAGCTAGCACCGTCAGTGCACTTCGACCCCCCCCACAGCCAGCACTGTCAGTGCTCCCACCACACAGCCAGCACTGTCAGTGCTCCCACCACACCGCCAGCACTGTCAGTGCTCCCACCACACAGCGAGCACTGTCAGTGCTCCCCCACACAGCCAGCACTGTCAGTGCTCCCCCACACAGCCAGCACTGTCAGTGCTCCCCCACACAGCCAGCACTATCAGTGCTCCCACCACACAGCCAGCACTGTCAGTGCTCCCCACACAGACAGCACTGTCAGTGCTCCCCCCACACAGCCAGCACTGTCAGTGCTCCCACCACACAGCCAGCACTGTCAGTGCTCCCATCACACAGCCAGCACTGTCAGTGCTCCCCCCACACAGCCAGCACTGTCAGTGCCCCCCCACACATCCAGCACTGTCAGTGCTCCCACAACACAGCCAGCACTGTCAGTGCTCCACCACACAGCCAGCACTGTCAGTGCTACAGCACACAGCCAGCACTGTCGGTGCTCCCCCCCCATACAGCCAGCACTGTCAGTGCTCCCCCCACACAGCCAGCACTGTCAGTGCTCCCACCACACAGCCAGAACTGTCAGTGCTCCCACCACACAGCCAGCACTGTCAGTGCTCCCACCACACAGCCAGCACTGTCAGTGCTCCCCCCACACAGCCAGCACTGTCAGTGCTCCCTCCACACAGCAAGCACTGTCAGTGCTCCCCCACACAGCCAGCACTCACAGTGCTCCCCCACACAGCCAGCACTCTCAGTGCCCCCCCACACAGCCATCACTGCCAGTGCTCCCCCACACAGCCAGCACTGTCAGTGCTCCCCCCACACAGCCAGCACTGTCAGTGCGCCCACCACACAGCCAGCACTGTCAGTGCTCCTGCACACAGCCCGCACTGTCAGTGCTCCCACCACACAACCAGAACTGTCAGTGCTCCCCCACACAGCCAGCACTGTCAGTGCTCCCCCCACACAGCCAGCACTCTCAGTGCTCCCCCACACAGCCAGCAATGTCAGTGCTCCCACCACACAGCCAGCACAGTCAGTGCTCCCCCATACAGCCAGCACTGTCAGTGCTCCCCACACTGCCAGCACTGTAAGTGCTCCCACCACACAGCCAGCACTGTCAGTGCTCCCCCCACACAGGCAGCACTGTCAGTGCTCCCCCCACACAGCCAGCACTGTCAGTGCTCCCCCTACACAGCCAGCACCGTCAGTGCATTTCCACCCCCCCCCCCACAGCTAGCACCGTCAGTGCACTTCGACCCCCCCACAGCCAGCACTGTCAGTGCTCCCCCACACAGCCAGCACTGTCAGTGCTCCACCCACACAGTCAGAACTGTCAGTGCTCCCCCCACACAGCCAGCACTCTCAGTGCCCCCCCCCACACTGAGCCAGCACTGTCAGTGCTCCCACTACACAGCCAGCACTGTCAGTGCTCCCCCACACAGCCAGGACTGTCAGTGCTCTCACCACACAGCGAGCGCTGTCAGTGCTCCCACCACACAGCCAGCACTGTTGGTGCTCCCCCACACAGCCAGCACTGTCAGTGCCCCCACCCCACACAGCCAGCACTGTCAGTGCTCCCCCACAGCCAGCATTGTCAGTGCTCCCACCACACAGCCAGCACTGCCAGTTCTCCACCCACAGCCAGCACTGAGAGTGCTCCCCCCACACAGCCAGCACTGTCAGTGCTCCCCCACACAGCCAACACTGTCAGTGCTCCCACCACACAACCATCACTGTCAGTGCTCCCACCACGCAGCCAGCACTGTCAGTGCTCCCACCACACAGCCAGCACTGTCAGTGCTTCCACCACACAGACAGCACTGTCAGTGCTCCCACAACACAGCCAGCACTGTCAGTGCTCCACCACACAGCCAGCACTGTCAGTGCTACAGCACACAGCCAGCACTGTCGGTGCTCCCCCCATACAGCCAGCACTGTCAGTGCTCCCCCCACACAGCCAGCACTGTCAGTGCTCCCACCACACAGCCAGCACTGTCAGTGCTCCCACCACACAGCCAGCACTGTCAGTGCTCCCACCACACAGCCAGCACTGTCAGTGCTCCCCCACACAGCCAGCACTGTCAGTGCTCCCTCCACACAGCAAGCACTGTCAGTGCTCCCCCACACAGCCAGCACTCACAGTGCTCCCCCACACAGCCAGCACTCTCAGTGCTCCCCCACACAGCCATCACTGCCAGTGCTCCCCCACACAGCCAGCACTGTCAGTGCTCCCCCCACACAGCCAGCACTGTCAGTGCTCCCACCACACAGCCAGCACTGTCAGTGCTCCCCCCACACAGCCCGCACTGTCAGTGCTCCCACCACACAGCCAGCACTGTCAGTGCACCCCCACACAGCCAGCACTGTCAGTGCTCCCCCACACAGCCCGCACTGTCAGTGCGCCCACCACACAGCCAGCACTGTCAGTGCTCCTGCACACAGCCCGCACTGTCAGTGCTCCCACCACACAGCCAGAACTGTCAGTGCTCCCCCACACAGCCAGCACTGTCAGTGCTCCCCCCACACTGCCAGCACTCTCAGTGCTCCCCCACACAGCCAGCAATGTCAGTGCTCCCACCACACAGCCAGCACAGTCAGTGCTCCCCCATACAGCCAGCACTGTCAGTGCTCCCCACACTGCCAGCACTGTCAGTGCTCCCATCACACAGCCAGCACTGTCAGTGCTCCCCCCACACAGGCAGCACTGTCAGTGCTCCCCCCACACAGCCAGCACTGTCAGTGCTCCCCCTACACAGCCAGCACCGTCAGTGCACTTCCACCACCCCCCCCCCCACAGCTAGCACCGTCAGTGCACTTCGACCCCCCCCACAGCCAGCACTGTCAGTGCTCCCACCACACAGCCAGCACTGTCAGTGCTCCCACCACACCGCCAGCACTGTCAGTGCTCCCACCACACAGCGAGCACTGTCAGTGCTCCCCCACACAGCCAGCACTGTCAGTGCTCCCCCACACAGCCAGCACTGTCAGTGCTCCCCCACACAGCCAGCACTATCAGTGCTCCCACCACACAGCCAGCACTGTCAGTGCTCCCCACACAGACAGCACTGTCAGTGCTCCCCCCACACAGCCAGCACTGTCAGTGCTCCCACCACACAGCCAGCACTGTCAGTGCTCCCATCACACAGCCAGCACTGTCAGTGCTCCCCCCACACAGCCAGCACTGTCAGTGCCCCCCCACACATCCAGCACTGTCAGTGCTCCTCACACAGCCAGCACTGTCAGTGATCCCCCACACAGCCAGCACTGTCAGAGCTCCCCTACACAGCCTGCACTGTCAGTGCTCTCCCACACAGCCAGCACTGTCAGTGCTCCCACCCACACAGCCAGCACTGTCAGTGCTCCCCCCACACAGCCAGCACTGTCAGTGCTCCCCCACACAGCCAGCACTGCCAGTGCACTCCCCCCCCTCAGCGAGCACTGTCAGTGCTCCCACCACACAGCCAGCACTGTCAGTGCTACCCCACATTGCCAGCACTGTCAGTGCTCCCCCACACATCCAGCACTGTCAGTGCTCCCACCACACAGCCAGCACTGTCAGTGCTCACACCACTCAGCCAGCACTGTCAGTGCTCCCCCCACACAGCCAGCACGGGCAGTGCTCCCACCCACACAGCCAGCACTGTCAGTGCTCCCAACACACAGCCAGCACTGTCAGTGCTCCCCCACACAGACAGCACTGTCAGTGCTCCCCCCACACAGCCAGCACTGTCAGTGCTCCCACCACACAGCCAGCACTGTCAGTGCTCCCATCACACAGCCAGCACTGTCAGTGCTCCCCCCACACAGCCAGCACTGTCAGTGCCCCCCCACACATCCAGCACTGTCAGTGCTCCCCCACACAGCCAGCACTGTCAGTGCTCCCCCCACACAGCCAGAACTGTCAGTGCTCCCCCACACAGCAAGCACTGTCAGTGCTCCCCCACACAGCCTGCACTGTCCGTGATCCCCCCACACAGCCAGGCCTGTCAGTGCTCCCCCACACAGCCAGCATTGCCAGTGCTCCCACCACACAGCCAGCACTGTCAGTGCTCCCCACACACAGCCAGCACTCTCAGTGCCCCCCCCCCCCACAGAGCCAGCACTGTCAGTGCTCCCCCACACAGCCAGCACTGTCAGTGCTCTCACCACACAGCGAGCACTGCCAGTGCTCCCACCACACAGCCAGCACTGTCAGTGCTCCCCCACACAGCCAGCACTGTCAGTGCCCCCACACCACACAGCCAGCACTGTCAGTGCTCCCACCACACAGCCAGCACTGCCAGTTCTCCACCCACAGCCAGCACTGCCAGTGCTCTCCCTCAGAGCTAGCACTGTCAGTGCACCCCCACAGAGCCAGCACTGGCAGTGCTCCCACCACACAACCAGCACTGTCAGTGCTCCCACCACACGGCCAGCACTGTCAGTGCTCCCACCACACAGCCAGCACTGTCTGTGCTCCCCCCACACAGCCAGCACTGTCAGTGCTCCCCCACACAGCCAGCACTGTCGGTGCTCCCCCCCCTTACAGCCAGCACTGTCAGTGCTCCCCACAAAGCCAGCACTGTCAGTGCTCCCACCACACAGCCAGCACTGTCAGTCCTCCCCCACACTGCCAGCACTGGCAGTGCTCCCCCACACAGCCAGCGCTGTCAGTGCTCCCCCCACACAGCCAGCACTGTCAGTGCTACCCCACACAGCCAACACTGGCAGTGCTCCCACCACACAGCCAGTACTGTCAGTGCTCCCCCCACACAGCCAGCACTGTCAGTGCTCCCCCCACACAGCCAGCACTGTCTGTGCTCCCACCACACAGTCAGCACTGTCAATGCTCCCCCACAAAGCCAGCACTGTCAGTGCTCCCACCACACAGCCAGCACTGTCAGTGCTCCCAACACACAGCCAGCACTGTCAGTGCTCCCCCACACAGCCAGCACTGTCAGTGCTCCCCCTACACAGCCCGCACTGTCAGTGCTCCCACCACACAGCCAGCACTGTCAGTGCTCCCCCACACAGCCAGCGCTGTCAGTGCTCCCACCACACAGCCAGCACTGTCAGTGCTCCCACCACACAGCCAGCACTGTCAGTGCTCCCACCACAGAGCCAGCAGTGTCAGTGCACCCCCACACAGCCAGCACTGTCAGTGCTCCCCCCACACAGCCAGCACTGTCAGTGCTCCCTCCACACAGCAAGCACTGTCAGTGCTTCCCCACACAGCCAGCACTCTCAGTGCTCCCCCACACAGCCAGCACTCTCAGTGCTCCCCCACACAGCCATCACTGCCAGTGCTCCCCACACGGCCAGCACTGTCAGTGCTCCCCCCACACAGCCAGCACTGTCAGTGCTCCCACCACACAGCCAGCACTGTCAGTGCTCCCCCACACAGCCAGCACTGTCAGTGCTCCGCCCACACAGGCAGAACTGTCAGTGCTCCCCCCACACAGCCAGCACTCTCAGTGCCCCCCCCCCCCCACAGAGTCAGCACTGTCAGTGCTCCCACTACACAGCCAGCACTGTCAGTGCTCCCCCACACAGCCAGGACTGTCAGTGCTCTCACCACACAGCGAGCGCTGTCAGTGCTCCCACCACACAGCCAGCACTGTTGGTGCTCCCCCACACAGCCAGCACTGTCAGTGCCCCCACCCCACACAGCCAGCACTGTCAGTGCTCCCCCACAGCCAGCATTGTCAGTGCTCCCACCACACAGCCAGCACTGCCAGTTCTCCACCCACAGCCAGCACTGAGAGTGCTCCCCCCACACAGCCAGCACTGTCAGTGCTCCCCCACACAGCCAGCACTGTCAGTGCTCCCACCACACAACCATCACTGTCAGTGCTCCCACCACGCAGCCAGCACTGTCAGTGCTCCCACCACACAGCCAGCACTGTCAGTGCTCCCACCACACAGACAGCACTGTCAGTGCTCCGACAACACAGCCAGCGATGTCAGTGCTCCCCCACACAGCAAGCACTGTCAGTGCTCCTCCACACAGCCAGCACTGGCAGTGCCCTCCCACAGAGCTAGCAGTGTCAGTGCTCCCACCACACAACCAGCACTGTCAGTGCTCCCACCACACAGCCAGCAATGTCAGTGCACCCCCACACAGGGAGGACTGTCAGTGCTCCCAACACACAGCCAGCACCGTCAGTGCTCCCCCCACACAGCCAGCACTGTCAGTGCTCCCCCCACACAGCCAGCACTGTAAGTGCTCCCCCCCATTCAGCCAGCACTGTCAGTGCTCCCACCACACAGCCAGCAATGTCAGCCCTCCCCCACATAGCCTGCACTGTCAATGCTCGCACCACACAGCCAGCACTGTCAGCCCTCCCCCACATAGCCTGCACTGTCAATGCACCCACCACACAGCCAGCACTATCAGTGCTCCCCCCACACAGCCAGCACTGTCAGTGCTCCCACCACACAGCCAGCACTGTCAGTGCTCCCCCCACACAGCCAGCACTCTCAGTTCTCCCCCCACACAGCCAACACGGTCAGTGCTCCCACCACACAGCCAGCACTGTAAATGCTCCTCACACAGCCAGCACTGTCAGTGCTCCCCCACACAGCCAGCACTGTCAGTGCTCCCCCACACAGCCAGAACGGTCAGTGCTCCCCACACAGCAAGCACTGTCAGTGCTCCCCCACACAGCCAGCATTGCCAGTGCTCCCACCACACAGCCAGCACTGTCAGTGCTCCCCACACACAGCCAGCACTCTCAGTGCCCCCCCCCACAGAGCCAGCACTGTCAGTGCTCCCACAACACAGCCAGCACTCTCAGTGCCCCCCCCCCACAGAGCCAGCACTGTCAGTGCTCCCACAACACAGCCAGCACTGTCAGTGCTCCCCCCCCCACAGAGCCAGTACTGTCAGTGCTCCCCCACACAGCCAGCACTGTCAGTGCCCCCACCCCACACAGCCAGCACTGTCAGTGCTCCCCCACAGCAAGCATTGTCAGTGCTCCCACCACACAGCCAGCACTGCCAGTTCTCCACCCACAGCCAGCACTGCCAGTGCTCTCCCTCAGAGCTAGCACTGTCAGTGCACCCCCACAGAGCCAGCACTGGCAGTGCTCCCACCACACAACCAGCACTGTAAGTGCTCCCACCACACGGCCAGCACTGTCAGTGCTCCCACCACACAGCCAGCACTGTCTGTGCTCCCCCCACACAGCCAGCACTGTCAGTGCTCCCCCACACAGCCAGCACTGTTTGTGCTCTCCCCCCCCATACAGCCAGCACTGTCAGTGCTCCCCCACACAGCCAGAACGGTCAGTGCTCCCCACACAGCAAGCACTGTCAGTGCTCCCCACACAGCCTGCACTGTCCGTGATCCCCCCACACAGCCAGCCCTGTCAGTGCTCCCCCACACAGCCAGCATTGCCAGTGCTCCCACCACACAGCCAGCACTGTCAGTGCTCCCCACACACAGCCAGCACTCTCAGTGCCCCCCCCCACAGAGCCAGCACTGTCAGTGCTCCCACAACACAGCCAGCACTGTCAGTGCTCCCCCCCCCACAGAGCCAGTACTGTCAGTGCTCCCCCACACAGCCAGCACTGTCAGTGCCCCCACCCCACACAGCCAGCACTGTCAGTGCTCCCCCACAGCAAGCATTGTCAGTGCTCCCACCACACAGCCAGCACTGCCAGTTCTCCACCCACAGCCAGCACTGCCAGTGCTCTCCCTCAGAGCTAGCACTGTCAGTGCACCCCCACAGAGCCAGCACTGGCAGTGCTCCCACCACACAACCAGCACTGTAAGTGCTCCCACCACACGGCCAGCACTGTCAGTGCTCCCACCACACAGCCAGCACTGTCTGTGCTCCCCCCACACAGCCAGCACTGTCAGTGCTCCCCCACACAGCCAGCACTGTTTGTGCTCTCCCCCCCCATACAGCCAGCACTGTCAGTGCCCCCCACACAGCCAGCACTGTCAGTGCTCCCACCACACAGCCAGCACTGTCAGTCCTCCCCCACACTGCCAGCACTGGCAGTGCTCCCCCACACAGCCAGCGATGTCAGTGCTCCCCCCGCACAGCCAGCACTGTCAGTGCTACCCCACACAGCCATCACTGGCAGTGCTCCCACCACACAGCCAGTACTGTCAGTGCTCCCCCCACACAGCCAGCACTGTCAGTGCTCCCCCCACACAATCAGCACTGTCTGTGCTCCCACCACACAGTCAGCACTGTCAGTGCTCCCACCACACAGACAGCACTGTCACTGCTCCCACAACACAGCCAGCACTGTCAGTGCTCCACCACACAGCCAGCACTGTCAGTGCTACAGCACACAGCCAGCACTGTCGGTGCTCCCCCCCATACAGCCAGCACTGTCAGTGCTCCCCCCACACAGCCAGCACTGTCAGTGCTCCCACCACACAGCCAGAACTGTCAGTGCTCCCACCACACAGCCAGCACTGTCAGTGCTCCCACCACACAGCCAGCACTGTCAGTGCTCCCCCCACACAGCCAGCACTGTCAGTGCTCCCTCCACACAGCAAGCACTGTCAGTGCTCCCCCACACAGCCAGCACTCACAGTGCTCCCCCACACAGCCAGCACTCTCAGTGCTCCCCCACACAGCCATCACTGCCAGTGCTCCCCCACACAGCCAGCACTGTCAGTGCTCCCCCCACACAGCCAGCACTGTCAGTGCGCCCACCACACAGCCAGCACTGTCAGTGCTCCTGCACACAGCCCGCACTGTCAGTGCTCCCACCACACAGCCAGAACTGTCAGTGCTCCCCCACACAGCCAGCACTGTCAGTGCTCCCCCCACACAGCCAGCACTCTCAGTGCTCCCCCACACAGCCAGCAATGTCAGTGCTCCCACCACACAGCCAGCACAGTCAGTGCTCCCCCATACAGCCAGCACTGTCAGTGCTCCCCACACTGCCAGCACTGTAAGTGCTCCCACCACACAGCCAGCACTGTCAGTGCTCCCCCCACACAGGCAGCACTGTCAGTGCTCCCCCCACACAGCCAGCACTGTCAGTGCTCCCCCTACACAGCCAGCACCGTCAGTGCACTTCCACCCCCCCCCCCCACAGCTAGCACCGTCAGTGCACTTCGACCCCCCCACAGCCAGCACTGTCAGTGCTCCCCCACACAGCCAGCAATGTCAGTGCTCCACCCACACAGGCAGAACTGTCAGTGCTCCCCCCACACAGCCAGCACTCTCAGTGCCCCCCCCCCCACACAGAGCCAGCACTGTCAGTGCTCCCACTACACAGCCAGCACTGTCAGTGCTCCCCCACACAGCCAGGACTGTCAGTGCTCTCACCACACAGCGAGCGCTGTCAGTGCTCCCACCACACAGCCAGCACTGTTGGTGCTCCCCCACACAGCCAGCACTGTCAGTGCCCCCACCCCACACAGCCAGCACTGTCAGTGCTCCCCCACAGCCAGCATTGTCAGTGCTCCCACCACACAGCCAGCACTGCCAGTTCTCCACCCACAGCCAGCACTGAGAGTGCTCCCCCCACACAGCCAGCACTGTCAGTGCTCCCCCACACAGCCAACACTGTCAGTGCTCCCACCACACAACCATCACTGTCAGTGCTCCCACCACGCAGCCAGCACTGTCAGTGCTCCCACCACACAGCCAGCACTGTCAGTGCTCCCACCACACAGACAGCACTGTCAGTGCTCCCACAACACAGCCAGCACTGTCAGTGCTCCACCACACAGCCAGCACTGTCAGTGCTACAGCACACAGCCAGCACTGTCGGTGCTCCCCCCCATACAGCCAGCACTGTCAGTGCTCCCCCCACACAGCCAGCACTGTCAGTGCTCCCACCACACAGCCAGCACTGTCAGTGCTCCCACCACACAGCCAGCACTGTCAGTGCTCCCACCACACAGCCAGCACTGTCAGTGCTCCCCCACACAGCCAGCACTGTCAGTGCTCCCTCCACACAGCAAGCACTGTCAGTGCTCCCCCACACAGCCAGCACTCACAGTGCTCCCCCACACAGCCAGCACTCTCAGTGCTCCCCCACACAGCCATCACTGCCAGTGCTCCCCCACACAGCCAGCACTGTCAGTGCTCCCCCCACACAGCCAGCACTGTCAGTGCTCCCACCACACAGCCAGCACTGTCAGTGCTCCCCCCACACAGCCCGCACTGTCAGTGCTCCCACCACACAGCCAGCACTGTCAGTGCACCCCCACACAGCCAGCACTGTCAGTGCTCCCCCACACAGCCCGCACTGTCAGTGCGCCCACCACACAGCCAGCACTGTCAGTGCTCCTGCACACAGCCCGCACTGTCAGTGCTCCCACCACACAGCCAGAACTGTCAGTGCTCCCCCACACAGCCAGCACTGTCAGTGCTCCCCCCACACAGCCAGCACTCTCAGTGCTCCCCCACACAGCCAGCAATGTCAGTGCTCCCACCACACAGCCAGCACAGTCAGTGCTCCCCCATACAGCCAGCACTGTCAGTGCTCCCCACACTGCCAGCACTGTCCGTGCTCCCATCACACAGCCAGCACTGTCAGTGCTCCCCCCACACAGGCAGCACTGTCAGTGCTCCCCCCACACAGCCAGCACTGTCAGTGCTCCCCCTACACAGCCAGCACCGTCAGTGCACTTCCACCCCCCCCCACAGCTAGCACCGTCAGTGCACTTCGAACCCCCCCACAGCCAGCACTGTCAGTGCTCCCACCACACAGCCAGCACTGTCAGTGCTCCCACCACACAGCCAGCACTGTCAGTGCTCCCACCACACAGCGAGCACTGTCAGTGCTCCCCCACACAATCAGCACTGTCAGTGCTCCCCCACACAGCCAGCACTGTCAGTGCTCCCCCACACAGCCAGCACTATCAGTGCTCCCACCACACAGCCAGCACTGTCAGTGCTCCCCCACACAGACAGCACTGTCAGTGCTCCCCCCACACAGCCAGCACTGTCAGTGCTCCCACCACACAGCCAGCACTGTCAGTGCTCCCATCACACAGCCAGCACTGTCAGTGCTCCCCCCACACAGCCAGCACTGTCAGTGCCCCCCCACACATCCAGCACTGTCAGTGCTCCTCACACAGCCAGCACTGTCAGTGATCCCCCACACAGCCAGCACTGTCAGAGCTCCCCTACACAGCCTGCACTGTCAGTGCTCTCCCACACAGCCAGCACTGTCAGTGCTCCCACCCACACAGCCAGCACTGTCAGTGCTCCCCCCACACAGCCAGCACTGTCAGTGCTCCCCCACACAGCCAGCACTGCCAGTGCACTCCCCCCCCTCAGCGAGCACTGTCAGTGCTCCCACCACACAGCCAGCACTGTCAGTGCTACCCCACATTGCCAGCACTGTCAGTGCTCCCCCCACACAGCCAGCACTGTCAGTGCTCCCACCACACAGCCAGCACTGTCAGTGCTCACACCACTCAGCCAGCACTGTCAGTGCTCCCCCCACACAGCCAGCACTGGCAGTGCTCCCACCCACACAGCCAGCACTGTCAGTGCTCCCAACACACAGCCAGCACTGTCAGTGCTCCCCCACACAGACAGCACTGTCAGTGCTCCCCCCACACAGCCAGCACTGTCAGTGCTCCCACCACACAGCCAGCACTGTCAGTGCTCCCATCACACAGCCAGCACTGTCAGTGCTCCCCCCACACAGCCAGCACTGTCAGTGCCCCCCCACACATCCAGCACTGTCAGTGCTCCCCCACACAGCCAGCACTGTCAGTGCTCCCCCCACACAGCCAGAACTGTCAGTGCTCCCCCACACAGCAAGCACTGTCAGTGCTCCCCCACACAGCCTGCACTGTCCGTGATCCCCCCACACAGCCAGGCCTGTCAGTGCTCCCCACACAGCCAGCATTGCCAGTGCTCCCACCACACAGCCAGCTCTGTCAGTGCTCCCCACACACAGCCAGCACTCTCAGTGCCCCCCCCCCCCCACAGAGCCAGCACTGTCAGTGCTCCCCCACACAGCCAGCACTGTCAGTGCTCTCACCACACAGCGAGCACTGCCAGTGCTCCCACCACACAGCCAGCACTGTCAGTGCTCCCCCACACAGCCAGCACTGTCAGTGCCCCCACCCCACACAGCCAGCACTGTCAGTGCTCCCACCACACAGCCAGCACTGCCAGTTCTCCACCCACAGCCAGCACTGCCAGTGCTCTCCCTCAGAGCTAGCACTGTCAGTGCACCCCCACAGAGCCAGCACTGGCAGTGCTCCCACCACACAACCAGCACTGTCAGTGCTCCCACCACACGGCCAGCACTGTCAGTGCTCCCACCACACAGCCAGCACTGTCTGTGCTCCCCCCACACAGCCAGCACTGTCAGTGCTCCCCCACACAGCCAGCACTGTCGGTGCTCCCCCCCCTTACAGCCAGCACTGTCAGTGCTCCCCACAAAGCCAGCACTGTCAGTGCTCCCACCACACAGCCAGCACTGTCAGTCCTCCCCCACACTGCCAGCACTGGCAGTGCTCCCCCACACAGCCAGCGCTGTCAGTGCTCCCCCCACACAGCCAGCACTGTCAGTGCTACCCCACACAGCCAACACTGGCAGTGCTCCCACCACACAGCCAGTACTGTCAGTGCTCCCCGCACACAGCCAGCACTGTCAGTGCTCCCCCCACACAGCCAGCACTGTCTGTGCTCCCACCACACAGTCAGCACTGTCAATGCTCCCCCACAAAGCCAGCACTGTCAGTGCTCCCACCACACAGCCAGCACTGTCAGTGCTCCCAACACACAGCCAGCACTGTCAGTGCTCCCCCACACAGCCAGCACTGTCAGTGCTCCCCCTACACAGCCCGCACTGTCAGTGCTCCCACCACACAGCCAGCACTGTCAGTGCTCCCCCACACAGCCAGCGCTGTCAGTGCTCCCACCACACAGCCAGCACTGTCAGTGCTCCCACCACACAGCCAGCACTGTCAGTGCTCCCACCACAGAGCCAGCAGTGTCAGTGCACCCCCACACAGCCAGCACTGTCAGTGCTCCCCCCACACAGCCAGCACTGTCAGTGCTCCCTCCACACAGCAAGCACTGTCAGTGCTTCCCCACACAGCCAGCACTCTCAGTGCTCCCCCACACAGCCAGCACTCTCAGTGCTCCCCCACACAGCCATCACTGCCAGTGCTCCCCCACACGGCCAGCACTGTCAGTGCTCCCCCCACACAGCCAGCACTGTCAGTGCTCCCACCACACAGCCAGCACTGTCAGTGCTCCCCCACACAGCCAGCACTGTCAGTGCTCCGCCCACACAGGCAGAACTGTCAGTGCTCCCCCCACACAGCCAGCACTCTCAGTGCCCCCCCCCCACAGAGTCAGCACTGTCAGTGCTCCCACTACACAGCCAGCACTGTCAGTGCTCCCCCACACAGCCAGGACTGTCAGTGCTCTCACCACACAGCGAGCGCTGTCAGTGCTCCCACCACACAGCCAGCACTGTTGGTGCTCCCCCACACAGCCAGCACTGTCAGTGCCCCCACCCCACACAGCCAGCACTGTCAGTGCTCCCCCACAGCCAGCATTGTCAGTGCTCCCACCACACAGCCAGCACTGCCAGTTCTCCACCCACAGCCAGCACTGAGAGTGCTCCCCCCACACAGCCAGCACTGTCAGTGCTCCCCCACACAGCCAGCACTGTCAGTGCTCCCACCACACAACCATCACTGTCAGTGCTCCCACCACGCAGCCAGCACTGTCAGTGCTCCCACCACACAGCCAGCACTGTCAGTGCTCCCACCACACAGACAGCACTTTCAGTGCTCCGACAACACAGCCAGCGATGTCAGTGCTCCCCCACACAGCAAGCACTGTCAGTGCTCCTCCACACAGCCAGCACTGGCAGTGCCCTCCCACAGAGCTAGCAGTGTCAGTGCTCCCACCACACAACCAGCACTGTTAGTGCTCCCACCACACAGCCAGCAATGTCAGTGCACCCCCACACAGGGAAGACTGTCAGTGCTCCCAACACACAGCCAGCACCGTCAGTGCTCCCCCCACACAGCCAGCACTGTCAGTGCTCCCCCCACACAGCCAGCACTGTAAGTGCTCCCCCCCATTCAGCCAGCACTGTCAGTGCTCCCCACACAGCCAGCACTGTCAGTGTTCGCACCACACAGCCAGCACTGTCAGCCCTCCCCCACATAGCCTGCACTGTCAATGCACCCACCACACAGCCAGCACTATCAGTGCTCCCCCCACACAGCCAGCACTGTCAGTGCTCCCACCACACAGCCAGCACTGTCAGTGCTCACCCCACACAGCCAGCACTCTCAGTTCTCCCCCCACACAGCCAACACGGTCAGTGCTCCCACCACACAGCCAGCACTGTAAATGCTCCTCACACAGCCAGCACTGTCAGTGCTCCCACCCCACACAGCCAGCACTGTCAGTGCTCCCCCACAGCCAGCACTGTCAGTGATCCCACCACACAGCCAGCACTGTCAGTGCTCCCCCACACAGCCAGCACTGTCAGTGCTCCCCACACAGCCAGAACTGTCAGTGCTCCCCCACACAGCAAGCACTGTCAGTGCTCCCCCACACAGCCTGCACTGTCCGTGATCCCCCCACACAGCCAGCCCTGTCAGTGCTCCCCCACACAGCCAGCATTGCCAGTGCTCCCACCACACAGCCAGCACTGTCAGTGCTCCCCACACACAGCCAGCACTCTCAGTGCCCCCCCCCCCCCCCACAGAGCCAGCACTGTCAGTGCTCCCACAACACAGCCAGCACTGTCAGTGCTCCCCCCCCCACAGAGCCAGTACTGTCAGTGCTCCCCCACACAGCCAGCACTGTCAGTGCCCCCACCCCACACAGCCAGCACTGTCAGTGCTCCCCCACAGCAAGCATTGTCAGTGCTCCAACCACACAGCCAGCACTGCCAGTTCTCCACCCACAGCCAGCACTGCCAGTGCTCTCCCTCAGAGATAGCACTGTCAGTGCACCCCCACAGAGCCAGCACTGGCAGTGCTCCCACCACACAACCAGCACTGTAAGTGCTCCCACCACACGGCCAGCAAATCAGTGCTCCCACCACACAGCCAGCACTGTCTGTGCTCCCCCCACACAGCCAGCACTGCCAGTGCTCCCCCACACAGCCAGCACTGTTTGTGCTCTCCCCCCCCTTACAGCCAGCACTGTCAGTGCCCCCCACACAGCCAGCACTGTCAGTGCTCCCACCACACAGCCAGCACTGTCAGTCCTCCCCCCACACTGCCAGCACTGGCGGTGCTCCACCACACAGCCAGCGCTGTCAGTGCTCCCCCCGCACAGCCAGCACTGTCAGTGCTACGCCACACAGCCATCACTGGCAGTGCTCCCACCACACAGCCAGTACTGTCAGTGCTCCCCCCACACAGCCAGCACTGTCAGTGCTCCCCCCACACAATCAGCACTGTCTGTGCTCCCACCACACAGTCAGCACTGTCAGTGCTCCCCCACACAGCCAGCACTGTCAGTGCTCCCACCACACAGCCAGCACTGTCAGTGCTCCCAACACACAGCCAGCACTGTCAGTGCTCCCCCCACACAGCCAGCACTGTCAGTGCTCCCCCTACACAGCCCGCACTGTCAGTGCTCCCACCACACAGCCAGCACTGTCAGTGCTCCCCCCACACAGCCAGCACTGTCAGTGCTCCCACCACACAGCCAGCACTGTCAGTGCTCCCACCACACAGCCAGCACTGTCAGTGATCCCACCACACAGCCAGCAGTGTCAGTGCACCCCCACACAGCCAGCACTGTCAGTGCTCCCCCCACACAGCCAGCACTGTCAGTGCTCCCTCCACACAGCAAGCACTGTCAGTGCTCCCCCACACAGCCAGCACTCTCTGTGCTCCCCCACACAGCCAGCACTCTCAGTGCTCCCCCACACAGCCATCACTGCCAGTGCTCCCCCACACAGCCAGCACTGTCAGTGCTCCCCCCACACAGCCAGCACTGTCAGTGCTCCCACCACACAGCCAGCACTGTCAGTGCTCCCCCCACACAGCCAGCACTGTCAGTGCTCCACCCACACAGGCAGAACTGTCAGTGCTCCACCCACACAGCCAGCACTCTCAGTGCCCCCCCCCCCCCACAGAGCCAGCACTGTCAGTGCTCCCACTACACAGCCAGCACTGTCAGTGCTCCCCCACACAGCCAGGACTGTCAGTGCTCTCACCACACAGCGAGCGCTGTCAGTGCTCCCACCACACAGCCAGCACTGTTGGTGCTCCCCCACACAGCCAGCACTGTCAGTGCCCCCACCCCACACAGCCAGCACTGTCAGTGCTCCCTCACAGCCAGCATTGTCAGTGCTCCCACCACACAGCCAGCACTGCCAGTTCTCCACCCACAGCCAGCACTGAGAGTGCTCCCTCCACACAGCCAGCACTGTCAGTGCTCCCCCACACAGCCAGCATTGTCAGTGCTCCCACCACACAACGATCACTGTCAGTGCTCCCACCACGCAGCCAGCACTGTCAGTGCTCCCACCACACAGCCAGCACTGTCAGTGCTCCCACCACACAGACAGCACTGTCACTGCTCCCACAACACAGCCAGCACTGTCAGTGCTCCACCACACAGCCAGCACTGTCAGTGCTACAGCACACAGCCAGCACTGTCGGTGCTCCCCCCCCATACAGCCAGCACTGTCAGTGCTCCCCCCACACAGCCAGCACTGTCAGTGCTCCCACCACACAGCCAGCACTGTCAGTGCTCCCACCACACAGCCAGCACTGTCAGTGCTCCCACCACACAGCCAGCACTGTCAGTGCTCCCCCACAGCCAGCACTGTCAGTGATCCCACCACACAGCCAGCACTGTCAGTGCTCCCCCACACAGCCAGCACTGTCAGTGCTCCCCACACAGCCAGAACTGTCAGTGCTCCCCCACACAGCAAGCACTGTCAGTGCTCCCCCACACAGCCTGCACTGTCCGTGATCCCCCCACACAGCCAGCCCTGTCAGTGCTCCCCCACACAGCCAGCATTGCCAGTGCTCCCACCACACAGCCAGCACTGTCAGTGCTCCCCACACACAGCCAGCACTCTCAGTGCCCCCCCCCCCCACAGAGCCAGCACTGTCAGTGCTCCCACAACACAGCCAGCACTGTCAGTGCTCCCCCCCCACAGAGCCAGTACTGTCAGTGCTCCCCCACACAGCCAGCACTGTCAGTGCCCCCACCCCACACAGCCAGCACTGTCAGTGCTCCCCCACAGCAAGCATTGTCAGTGCTCCAACCACACAGCCAGCACTGCCAGTTCTCCACCCACAGCCAGCACTGCCAGTGCTCTCCCTCAGAGATAGCACTGTCAGTGCACCCCCACAGAGCCAGCACTGGCAGTGCTCCCACCACACAACCAGCACTGTAAGTGCTCCCACCACACGGCCAGCAAATCAGTGCTCCCACCACACAGCCAGCACTGTCTGTGCTCCCCCCACACAGCCAGCACTGCCAGTGCTCCCCCACACAGCCAGCACTGTTTGTGCTCTCCCCCCCCATACAGCCAGCACTGTCAGTGCCCCCCACACAGCCAGCACTGTCAGTGCTCCCACCACACAGCCAGCACTGTCAGTCCTCCCCCCACACTGCCAGCACTGGCGGTGCTCCACCACACAGCCAGCGCTGTCAGTGCTCCCCCCGCACAGCCAGCACTGTCAGTGCTACGCCACACAGCCATCACTGGCAGTGCTCCCACCACACAGCCAGTACTGTCAGTGCTCCCCCCACACAGCCAGCACTGTCAGTGCTCCCCCCACACAATCAGCACTGTCTGTGCTCCCACCACACAGTCAGCACTGTCAGTGCTCCCCCACACAGCCAGCACTGTCAGTGCTCCCACCACACAGCCAGCACTGTCAGTGCTCCCAACACACAGCCAGCACTGTCAGTGCTCCCCCCACACAGCCAGCACTGTCAGTGCTCCCCCTACACAGCCCGCACTGTCAGTGCTCCCACCACACAGCCAGCACTGTCAGTGCTCCCCCCACACAGCCAGCACTGTCAGTGCTCCCACCACACAGCCAGCACTGTCAGTGCTCCCACCACACAGCCAGCACTGTCAGTGATCCCACCACACAGCCAGCAGTGTCAGTGCACCCCCACACAGCCAGCACTGTCAGTGCTCCCCCCACACAGCCAGCACTGTCAGTGCTCCCTCCACACAGCAAGCACTGTCAGTGCTCCCCCACACAGCCAGCACTCTCTGTGCTCCCCCACACAGCCAGCACTCTCAGTGCTCCCCCACACAGCCATCACTGCCAGTGCTCCCCCACACAGCCAGCACTGTCAGTGCTCCCCCCACACAGCCAGCACTGTCAGTGCTCCCACCACACAGCCAGCACTGTCAGTGCTCCCCCCACACAGCCAGCACTGTCAGTGCTCCACCCACACAGGCAGAACTGTCAGTGCTCCACCCACACAGCCAGCACTCTCAGTGCCCCCCCCCCCCCACAGAGCCAGCACTGTCAGTGCTCCCACTACACAGCCAGCACTGTCAGTGCTCCCCCACACAGCCAGGACTGTCAGTGCTCTCACCACACAGCGAGCGCTGTCAGTGCTCCCACCACACAGCCAGCACTGTTGGTGCTCCCCCACACAGCCAGCACTGTCAGTGCCCCCACCCCACACAGCCAGCACTGTCAGTGCTCCCTCACAGCCAGCATTGTCAGTGCTCCCACCACACAGCCAGCACTGCCAGTTCTCCACCCACAGCCAGCACTGAGAGTGCTCCCTCCACACAGCCAGCACTGTCAGTGCTCCCCCACACAGCCAGCATTGTCAGTGCTCCCACCACACAACGATCACTGTCAGTGCTCCCACCACGCAGCCAGCACTGTCAGTGCTCCCACCACACAGCCAGCACTGTCAGTGCTCCCACCACACAGACAGCACTGTCACTGCTCCCACAACACAGCCAGCACTGTCAGTGCTCCACCACACAGCCAGCACTGTCAGTGCTACAGCACACAGCCAGCACTGTCGGTGCTCCCCCCCCATACAGCCAGCACTGTCAGTGCTCCCCCCACACAGCCAGCACTGTCAGTGCTCCCACCACACAGCCAGCACTGTCAGTGCTCCCACCACACAGCCAGCACTGTCAGTGCTCCCACCACACAGCCAGCACTGTCAGTGCTCCCCCCACACAGCCAGCACTGTCAGTGCTCCCTCCACACAGCAAGCACTGTCAGTGCTCCCCCACACAGCCAGCACTCACAGTGCTCCCCCACACAGCCAGCACTCTCAGTGCTCCCCCACACAGCCATCACTGCCAGTGCTCCCCCACACAGCCAGCACTGTCAGTGCTCCCCCCAGACATCCAGCACTGTCAGTGCTCCCACCACACAGCCAGCACTGTCAGTGCTCCCCCACACAGCCCGCACTGTCAGTGCTCCCACCACACAGGCAGCACTGTCAGTGCACCCCCACACAGCCAGCACTGTCAGTGCTCCCCCACACAGCCCGCACTGTCAGTGCGCCCACCACACAGCCAGCACTGTCAGTGCTCCTGCACACAGCCCGCACTGTCAGTGCTCCCACCACACAGCCAGAACTGTCAGTGCTCCCCCACACAGCCAGCACTGTCAGTGCTCCCCCCACACAGCCAGCACTCTCAGTGCTCCCCCACACAGCGAGCAATGTCAGTGCTCCCACCACACAGCCAGCACAGTCAGTGCTCCCCCATACAGCCAGCACTGTCAGTGCTCCCCACACTGCCAGCACTGTCAGTGCTCCCACCACAGCCAGCACTGTCAGTGCTCCCCCCACACAGGCAGCACTGTCAGTGCTCCCCCCACACAGCCAGCACTGTCAGTGCTCCCCCTACACAGCCAGCACCGTCAGTGCACTTCCACCCCCCCCCCACAGCTAGCACCGTCAGTGCACTTCGACCCCCCCACAGCCAGCACTGTCAGTGCTCCCCCCACACAGCCAGCACTGTCAGTGCTCCACCCACACAGGCAGAACTGTCAGTGCTGCCCCCACACAGCCAGCACTCTCAGTGCCCCCCCCCCCCCACAGAGCCAGCACTGTCAGTGCTCCCACTACACAGCCAGCACTGTCAGTGCTCCCCCACACAGCCAGGACTGTCAGTGCTCTCACCACACAGCGAGCGCTGTCAGTGCTCCGACCACACAGCCAGCACTGTTGGTGCTCCCCCACACAGCCAGCACTGTCAGTGCCCCCACCCCACACAGCCAGCACTGTCAGTGCTCCCCCACAGCCAGCATTGTCAGTGCTCCCACCACACAGCAAGCACTGCCAGTTCTCCACCCACAGCCAGCACTGAGAGTGCTCCCCCCACACAGCCAGCACTGTCAGTGCTCCCCCACACAGCCAGCACTGTCAGTGCTCCCACCACACAACCATCACTGTCAGTGCTCCCACCACGCAGCCAGCACTGTCAGTGCTCCCATCACACAGCCAGCACTGTCAGTGCTCCCACCACACGGACAGCACTGTCAGTGCTCCCACAACACAGCCAGCACTGTCAGTGCTCCACCACACAGCCAGCACTGTCAGTGCTACAGCACACAGCCAGCACTGACGGTGCTCCCCCCCCCCATACAGCCAGCACTGTCAGTGCTCCCCCCACACAGCCAGCACTGTCAGTGCTCCCACCACACAGCCAGCACTGTCAGTGCTCCCACCACACAGCCAGCACTGTCAGTGCTCCCACCACACAGCCAGGACTGTCAGTGCTCCCCCCACACAGCCAGCACTGTCAGTGCTCCCTCCACACAGCAAGCACTGTCAGTGCTCCCCCACACAGCCAGCACTCACAGTGCTCCCCCACACAGCCAGCACTCTCAGTGCTCCCCCACACAGCCATCACTGCCAGTGCTCCCTCACACAGCCAGCACTGTCAGTGCTCCCCCCACACAGCCAGCACTGTCAGTGCTCCCACCACACAGCCAGCACTGTCAGTGCTCCCCCCACACAGCCCGCACTGTCAGTGCTCCCACCACACAGCCAGCACTGTCAGTGCACCCCCACACAGCCAGCACTGTCAGTGCTCCCCCACACAGCCCGCACTGTCAGTGCGCCCACCACACAGCCAGCACTGTCAGTGCTCCTGCACACAGCCCGCACTGTCAGTGCTCCCACCACACAGCCAGAACTGTCAGTGCTCCCCCACACAGCCAGCACTGTCAGTGCTCCCCCCACACAGCCAGCACTCTCAGTGCTCCCACACACAGCCAGCAATGTCAGTGCTCCCACCACACAGCCAGCACAGTCAGTGCTCCCCCATACAGCCAGCACTGTCAGTGCTCCCCACACTGCCAGCACTGTCAGTGCTCCCACCACACAGCCAGCACTGTCAGTGCTCCCCCCACACAGGCAGCACTGTCAGTGCTCCCCCCACACAGCCAGCACTGTCAGTGCTCCCCCTACACAGCCAGCACCGTCAGTGCACTTCCACCCCCCCCCCACAGCTAGCACCGTCAGTGCACTTCGACCCCCCCACAGCCAGCACTGTCAGTGCTCCCACCACACAGCCAGCACTGTCAGTGCTCCCACCACACAGCCAGCACTGTCAGTGCTCCCACCACACAGCGAGCACTGTCAGTGCTCCCCCACACAGCCAGCACTGTCAGTGCTCCCCCACACAGCCAGCACTGTCAGTGCTCCCCCACACAGCCAGCACTATCAGTGCTCCCACCACACAGCCAGCACTGTCATTGCTCCCCCACACAGACAGCACTGTCAGTGCTCCCCCCACACAGCCAGCACTGTCAGTGCTCCCACCACACAGCCAGCACTGTCAGTGCTCCCATCACACAGCCAGCACTGTCAGTGCTCCCCCCACACAGCCAGCACTGTCAGTGCCCCCCCACACATCCAGCACTGTCAGTGCTCCTCACACAGCCAGCACTGTCAGTGATCCCCCACACAGCCAGCACTGTCAGAGCTCCACTACACAGCCTGCACTGTCAGTGCTCCCCCACACAGCCAGCACTGTCAGTGCTCCCACCCACACAGCCAGCACTGTCAGTGCTCCCCCCACACAGCCAGCACTGTCAGTGCTCCCCCACACAGCCAGCACTGCCAGTGCACTCCCCCCCCACTCAGCGAGCACTGTCAGTGCTCCCACCACACAGCCAGCACTGTCAGTGCTCCCCCACATTGCCAGCACTGTCAGTGCTCCCCCCACACAGCCAGCACTGTCAGTGCTCCCACCACACAGCCAGCACTGTCAGTGCTCACACCACTCAGCCAGCACTGTCAGTGCTCCCCCCACACAGCCAGCACTGGCAGTGCTCCCACCCACACAGCCAGCACTGTCAGTGCTCCCAATATACAGCCAGCACTGTCAGTGCTCCCCCACACAGCCAGCACTGTCAGTGCTCCCACCACACAGCCAGCACTGTCAGTGCTCTCCCCACACAGCCAGCACTGTCAGTGCTCACCCACACAGCCAGCACTGTCAGTGCACTCCCCCCCCTCAGCTAGCACTGTCAGTGCTCCCACCACACAGCCAGCACTGTCAGTGCTCCCACCACACAGCATGCGCTGTCAGTGCTCCCACCACACAGCCAGCACTGTCAGTGCTCCCACCACACAGCGAGCACTGTCAGTGCTCCCCCCACACAGCCAGCACTGTCAGTGCTCCCCCACACAGCCAGCACTGTCAGTGCTCCGCCACACACCCAGCACTATCAGTGCTCCCACCACACAGCCAGCACTGTCAGTGCTCCCCACACAGACAGCACTGTCAGTGCTCCCCCACACAGCCAGCACTGTCAGTGCTCCCACCACACAGCCAGCACTGTCAGTGCTCCCCCACACAGCCAGCACTGTCAGTGCCCCCATCCCACACAGCCAGCACTGTCAGTGCTCCCCCACAGCAAGCATTGTCAGTGCTCCCACCACACAGCCAGCACTGCCAGTTCTCCACCCACAGCCAGCACTGCCAGTGCTCTCCCTCAGAGCTAGCACTGTCAGTGCTCCCCCACAGAGCCAGCACTGTCAGTGCTCCCACCACACAACCAGCACTGTCAGTGCTCCCACCACACGGCCAGCACTGTCAGTGCTCCCACCACACAGCCAGCACTGTCTGTGCTCCCCCCACACAGCCAGCACTGTCAGTGCTTCCCCACACAGCCAGCACTGTCGGTGCTCCCCCCCACATACAGCCAGCACTGTCAGTGCTCCCCACACAGCCAGCACTGTCAGTGCTCCCACCACACAGCCAGCACTGTCAGTCCTCCCCCCACACTGCCAGCACTGGCAGTGCTCCCCCACACAGCCAGCGCTGTCAGTGCTCCCCCCACACAGCCAGCACTGTCAGTGCTCTCCCCACACAGCCAGCACTGTCAGTGCTCCCACCACACAGCCAGCGCTGTCAGTGCTCCCACCACACAGCCAGCATTGTCAGTGCTCCCACCAGACAGCCAGCACTGTCAGTGCTCCAACCACACTGCCAGCATTGTCAGTGCTCCCACCACACAGCCAGCATTGTCAGTGCTCCCACCACACAGCCAGCACTGTCAGTGCTCCCAACACAGCCAGCACTGTCAGTGCTGCCCTCACACAGCCAGCACTTTCAGTGCTCCACCCACACAGCCCGCACTGCCAGTGCTCCCACCACAAAGCCAGCACTGTCAGTGCTCCCACCACACAGCCAGCGCTGTCAGTGCACCCCCACACAGCCAGCACTGTCAGTGCTCCCTCCACACAGCAAGCACTGTCAGTGCTCCCCCACACAGCCAGCACTTTCAGTGCTCCCCACACACAGCCAGCACTGTCAGTGCTCCCACACACAGCCAGCACTGTCAGTGCTCCCCCACACAGCCCGCACTGTCAGTGCTCCCACCACACAGCCAGCACTGTCAGTGCTCCCCCACACAGCCCGCACTGTCAGTGCTCCCACCACACAGCCAGCACTGTCAGTGCTCCCCCACACAGCCAGCACTGTCAGTGCTCCCCCACACAGCCAGCACTCTCAGTGCTCCCCCCACACAGCCAGCAATGTCAGTGCTCCCACCACACAGCCAGCACAGTCAGCGCTCCCCCATACAGCCAGCACTGTCAGTGCTCCCCACACTGCCAGCACTGTCAGTGCTCCCCCCACACAGGCAGCACTGTCAGTGCTCCCCCCACACAGCCAGGACTGTCAGTGCTCCCCACACAGGCAGTACTGTCAGTGCTCCCCCTACACAGCCAGCACCGTCAGTGCACTTCCACCCCCCCACAGCCAGCACTGTCAGTGCTCCCACCACACAGCCAGCACTCTCAGTGATCCCCCCACACAGCCAGCAATGTCAGTGCACCCACCTTACAGCCAGCACAGTCAGCGCTCCCCCATACAGCCAGCACTGTCAGTGCTCCCCACACTGCCAGCACTGTCAGTGCTCCCCCCACACAGCCAGCGCTGTCAGTGCTCCCCCCACACAGCCAGCACTGTCAGTGCTCTCCCCACACAGCCAGCACTGTCAGTGCTCACCCACACAGCCAGCACTGTCAGTGCATTTCCCCCCCTCAGCCAGCACTGTCAGTGCTCCCACCACACAGCCAGCACTGTCAGTGCTCCCACCACACAGCCAGCGCTGTCAGTGCTCCCACCACACAGCCAGCATTGTCAGTGCTCCCACCACACAGCCAGCACTGTCAGTGCTCCCACCACACTGCCAGCATTGTCAGTGCTCCCACCACACAGCCAGCATTGTCAGTGCTCCCACCACACAGCCAGCACTGTCAGTGCTCCCAACACAGCCAGCACTGTCAGTGCTTCCCCACACAGCCAGCACTGTCGGTGCTCCCCCCCACATACAGCCAGCACTGTCAGTGCTCCCCGCACAGCCAGCACTGTCAGTGCTCCCACCACACAGCCAGCACTGTCAGTCCTCCCCCCACACTGACAGCACTGGCAGTGCTCCCCCACACAGCCAGCGCTGTCAGTGCTCCCCCCACACAGCCAGCACTGTCAGTGCTCCCCCTACACAGCCAGCACCGTCAGTGCACTTCCACCCCCCCCCCCCCCACAGCTAGCACCGTCAGTGCACTTCGACCCCCCCACAGCCAGCACTGTCAGTGCTCCCCCCACACAGCCAGCACTGTCAGTGCTCCACCCACACAGGCAGAACTGTCAGTGCTGCCCCCACACAGCCAGCACTCTCAGTGCCCCCCCCCCCCCCCACAGAGCCAGCACTGTCAGTGCTCCCACTACACAGCCAGCACTGTCAGTGCTCCCCCACACAGCCAGGACTGTCAGTGCTCTCACCACACAGCGAGCGCTGTCAGTGCTCCCACCACACAGCCAGCACTGTTGGTGCTCCCCCACACAGCCAGCACTGTCAGTGCCCCCACCCCACACAGCCAGCACTGTCAGTGCTCCCCCACAGCCAGCATTGTCAGTGCTCCCACCACACAGCCAGCACTGCCAGTTCTCCACCCACAGCCAGCACTGAGAGTGCTCCCCCCACACAGCCAGCACTGTCAGTGCTCCCCCACACAGCCAGCACTGTCAGTGCTCCCACCACACAACCATCACTGTCAGTGCTCCCACCACGCAGCCAGCACTGTCAGTGCTCCCACCACACAGCCAGCACTGCCAGTGCTCCCACCACACGGACAGCACTGTCAGTGCTCCCACAACACAGCCAGCACTGTCAGTGCTCCACCACACAGCCAGCACTGTCAGTGCTACAGCACACAGCCAGCACTGTCGGTGCTCCCCCCCATACAGCCAGCACTGTCAGTGCTCCCCCCACACAGCCAGCACTGTCAGTGCTCCCACCACACAGCCAGCACTGTCAGTGCTCCCACCACACAGCCAGCACTGTCAGTGCTCCCACCACACAGCCAGCACTGTCAGTGCTCCCCCCACACAGCCAGCACTGTCAGTGCTCCCTCCACACAGCAAGCACTGTCAGTGCTCCCCCACACAGCCAGCACTCACAGTGCTCCCCCACACAGCCAGCACTCTCAGTGCTCCCCCACACAGCCATCACTGCCAGTGCTCCCCCACACAGCCAGCACTGTCAGTGCTCCCCCCACACTGCCAGCACTGTCAGTGCTCCCACCACACAGCCAGCACTGTCAGTGCTCCCCCCACACAGCCCGCATTGTCAGTGCTCCCACCACACAGCCAGCACTGTCAGTGCACCCCCACACAGCCAGCACTGTCAGTGCTCCCCCACACAGCCCGCACTGTCAGTGCGCCCACCACACAGCCAGCACTGTCAGTGCTCCTGCACACAGCCCGCACTGTCAGTGCTCCCACCACACAGCCAGAACTGTCAGTGCTCCCCCACACAGCCAGCACTGTCAGTGCTCCCCCCACACAGCCAGCACTCTCAGTGCTCCCCCACACAGCGAGCAATGTCAGTGCTCCCACCACACAGCCAGCACAGTCAGTGCTCCCCCATACAGCCAGCACTGTCAGTGCTCCCCACACTGCCAGCACTGTCAGTGCTCCCACCACAGCCAGCACTGTCAGTGCTCCCCCCACACAGGCAGCACTGTCAGTGCTCCCCCCACACAGCCAGCACTGTCAGTGCTCCCCCTACACAGCCAGCACCGTCAGTGCACTTCCACCCCCCCCCCACAGCTAGCACCGTCAGTGCACTTCGACCCCCCCACAGCCAGCACTGTCAGTGCTCCCCCCACACAGCCAGCACTGTCAGTGCTCCACCCACACAGGCAGAACTGTCAGTGCTGCCCCCACACAGCCAGCACTCTCAGTGCCCCCCCCCCCCACAGAGCCAGCACTGTCAGTGCTCCCACTACACAGCCAGCACTGTCAGTGCTCCCCCACACAGCCAGGACTGTCAGTGCTCTCACCACACAGCGAGCGCTGTCAGTGCTCCGACCACACAGCCAGCACTGTTGGTGCTCCCCCACACAGCCAGCACTGTCAGTGCCCCCACCCCACACAGCCAGCACTGTCAGTGCTCCCCCACAGCCAGCATTGTCAGTGCTCCCACCACACAGCAAGCACTGCCAGTTCTCCACCCACAGCCAGCACTGAGAGTGCTCCCCCCACACAGCCAGCACTGTCAGTGCTCCCCCACACAGCCAGCACTGTCAGTGCTCCCACCACACAACCATCACTGTCAGTGCTCCCACCACGCAGCCAGCACTGTCAGTGCTCCCATCACACAGCCAGCACTGTCAGTGCTCCCACCACACGGACAGCACTGTCAGTGCTCCCACAACACAGCCAGCACTGTCAGTGCTCCACCACACAGCCAGCACTGTCAGTGCTACAGCACACAGCCAGCACTGACGGTGCTCCCCCCCCCATACAGCCAGCACTGTCAGTGCTCCCCCCACACAGCCAGCACTGTCAGTGCTCCCACCACACAGCCAGCACTGTCAGTGCTCCCACCACACAGCCAGCACTGTCAGTGCTCCCACCACACAGCCAGGACTGTCAGTGCTCCCCCCACACAGCCAGCACTGTCAGTGCTCCCTCCACACAGCAAGCACTGTCAGTGCTCCCCCACACAGCCAGCACTCACAGTGCTCCCCCACACAGCCAGCACTCTCAGTGCTCCCCCACACAGCCATCACTGCCAGTGCTCCCTCACACAGCCAGCACTGTCAGTGCTCCCCCCACACAGCCAGCACTGTCAGTGCTCCCACCACACAGCCAGCACTGTCAGTGCTCCCCCCACACAGCCCGCACTGTCAGTGCTCCCACCACACAGCCAGCACTGTCAGTGCACCCCCACACAGCCAGCACTGTCAGTGCTCCCCCACACAGCCCGCACTGTCAGTGCGCCCACCACACAGCCAGCACTGTCAGTGCTCCTGCACACAGCCCGCACTGTCAGTGCTCCCACCACACAGCCAGAACTGTCAGTGCTCCCCCACACAGCCAGCACTGTCAGTGCTCCCCCCACACAGCCAGCACTCTCAGTGCTCCCACACACAGCCAGCAATGTCAGTGCTCCCACCACACAGCCAGCACAGTCAGTGCTCCCCCATACAGCCAGCACTGTCAGTGCTCCCCACACTGCCAGCACTGTCAGTGCTCCCACCACACAGCCAGCACTGTCAGTGCTCCCCCCACACAGGCAGCACTGTCAGTGCTCCCCCCACACAGCCAGCACTGTCAGTGCTCCCCCTACACAGCCAGCACCGTCAGTGCACTTCCACCCCCCCCCCACAGCTAGCACCGTCAGTGCACTTCGACCCCCCCACAGCCAGCACTGTCAGTGCTCCCACCACACAGCCAGCACTGTCAGTGCTCCCACCACACAGCCAGCACTGTCAGTGCTCCCACCACACAGCGAGCACTGTCAGTGCTCCCCCACACAGCCAGCACTGTCAGTGCTCCCCCACACAGCCAGCACTGTCAGTGCTCCCCCACACAGCCAGCACTATCAGTGCTCCCACCACACAGCCAGCACTGTCATTGCTCCCCCACACAGACAGCACTGTCAGTGCTCCCCCCACACAGCCAGCACTGTCAGTGCTCCCACCACACAGCCAGCACTGTCAGTGCTCCCATCACACAGCCAGCACTGTCAGTGCTCCCCCCACACAGCCAGCACTGTCAGTGCCCCCCCACACATCCAGCACTGTCAGTGCTCCTCACACAGCCAGCACTGTCAGTGATCCCCCACACAGCCAGCACTGTCAGAGCTCCACTACACAGCCTGCACTGTCAGTGCTCCCCCACACAGCCAGCACTGTCAGTGCTCCCACCCACACAGCCAGCACTGTCAGTGCTCCCCCCACACAGCCAGCACTGTCAGTGCTCCCCCACACAGCCAGCACTGCCAGTGCACTCCCCCCCCACTCAGCGAGCACTGTCAGTGCTCCCACCACACAGCCAGCACTGTCAGTGCTCCCCCACATTGCCAGCACTGTCAGTGCTCCCCCCACACAGCCAGCACTGTCAGTGCTCCCACCACACAGCCAGCACTGTCAGTGCTCACACCACTCAGCCAGCACTGTCAGTGCTCCCCCCACACAGCCAGCACTGGCAGTGCTCCCACCCACACAGCCAGCACTGTCAGTGCTCCCAATATACAGCCAGCACTGTCAGTGCTCCCCCACACAGCCAGCACTGTCAGTGCTCCCACCACACAGCCAGCACTGTCAGTGCTCTCCCCACACAGCCAGCACTGTCAGTGCTCACCCACACAGCCAGCACTGTCAGTGCACTCCCCCCCCTCAGCTAGCACTGTCAGTGCTCCCACCACACAGCCAGCACTGTCAGTGCTCCCACCACACAGCATGCGCTGTCAGTGCTCCCACCACACAGCCAGCACTGTCAGTGCTCCCACCACACAGCGAGCACTGTCAGTGCTCCCCCCACACAGCCAGCACTGTCAGTGCTCCCCCACACAGCCAGCACTGTCAGTGCTCCGCCACACACCCAGCACTATCAGTGCTCCCACCACACAGCCAGCACTGTCAGTGCTCCCCACACAGACAGCACTGTCAGTGCTCCCCCACACAGCCAGCACTGTCAGTGCTCCCACCACACAGCCAGCACTGTCAGTGCTCCCCCACACAGCCAGCACTGTCAGTGCCCCCATCCCACACAGCCAGCACTGTCAGTGCTCCCCCACAGCAAGCATTGTCAGTGCTCCCACCACACAGCCAGCACTGCCAGTTCTCCACCCACAGCCAGCACTGCCAGTGCTCTCCCTCAGAGCTAGCACTGTCAGTGCTCCCCCACAGAGCCAGCACTGTCAGTGCTCCCACCACACAACCAGCACTGTCAGTGCTCCCACCACACGGCCAGCACTGTCAGTGCTCCCACCACACAGCCAGCACTGTCTGTGCTCCCCCCACACAGCCAGCACTGTCAGTGCTTCCCCACACAGCCAGCACTGTCGGTGCTCCCCCCCACATACAGCCAGCACTGTCAGTGCTCCCCACACAGCCAGCACTGTCAGTGCTCCCACCACACAGCCAGCACTGTCAGTCCTCCCCCCACACTGCCAGCACTGGCAGTGCTCCCCCACACAGCCAGCGCTGTCAGTGCTCCCCCCACACAGCCAGCACTGTCAGTGCTCTCCCCACACAGCCAGCACTGTCAGTGCTCCCACCACACAGCCAGCGCTGTCAGTGCTCCCACCACACAGCCAGCATTGTCAGTGCTCCCACCAGACAGCCAGCACTGTCAGTGCTCCAACCACACTGCCAGCATTGTCAGTGCTCCCACCACACAGCCAGCATTGTCAGTGCTCCCACCACACAGCCAGCACTGTCAGTGCTCCCAACACAGCCAGCACTGTCAGTGCTGCCCTCACACAGCCAGCACTTTCAGTGCTCCACCCACACAGCCCGCACTGCCAGTGCTCCCACCACAAAGCCAGCACTGTCAGTGCTCCCACCACACAGCCAGCGCTGTCAGTGCACCCCCACACAGCCAGCACTGTCAGTGCTCCCTCCACACAGCAAGCACTGTCAGTGCTCCCCCACACAGCCAGCACTTTCAGTGCTCCCCACACACAGCCAGCACTGTCAGTGCTCCCACACACAGCCAGCACTGTCAGTGCTCCCCCACACAGCCCGCACTGTCAGTGCTCCCACCACACAGCCAGCACTGTCAGTGCTCCCCCACACAGCCCGCACTGTCAGTGCTCCCACCACACAGCCAGCACTGTCAGTGCTCCCCCACACAGCCAGCACTGTCAGTGCTCCCCCACACAGCCAGCACTCTCAGTGCTCCCCCCACACAGCCAGCAATGTCAGTGCTCCCACCACACAGCCAGCACAGTCAGCGCTCCCCCATACAGCCAGCACTGTCAGTGCTCCCCACACTGCCAGCACTGTCAGTGCTCCCCCCACACAGGCAGCACTGTCAGTGCTCCCCCCACACAGCCAGGACTGTCAGTGCTCCCCACACAGGCAGTACTGTCAGTGCTCCCCCTACACAGCCAGCACCGTCAGTGCACTTCCACCCCCCCACAGCCAGCACTGTCAGTGCTCCCACCACACAGCCAGCACTCTCAGTGATCCCCCCACACAGCCAGCAATGTCAGTGCACCCACCTTACAGCCAGCACAGTCAGCGCTCCCCCATACAGCCAGCACTGTCAGTGCTCCCCACACTGCCAGCACTGTCAGTGCTCCCCCCACACAGCCAGCGCTGTCAGTGCTCCCCCCACACAGCCAGCACTGTCAGTGCTCTCCCCACACAGCCAGCACTGTCAGTGCTCACCCACACAGCCAGCACTGTCAGTGCATTTCCCCCCCTCAGCCAGCACTGTCAGTGCTCCCACCACACAGCCAGCACTGTCAGTGCTCCCACCACACAGCCAGCGCTGTCAGTGCTCCCACCACACAGCCAGCATTGTCAGTGCTCCCACCACACAGCCAGCACTGTCAGTGCTCCCACCACACTGCCAGCATTGTCAGTGCTCCCACCACACAGCCAGCATTGTCAGTGCTCCCACCACACAGCCAGCACTGTCAGTGCTCCCAACACAGCCAGCACTGTCAGTGCTTCCCCACACAGCCAGCACTGTCGGTGCTCCCCCCCACATACAGCCAGCACTGTCAGTGCTCCCCGCACAGCCAGCACTGTCAGTGCTCCCACCACACAGCCAGCACTGTCAGTCCTCCCCCCACACTGACAGCACTGGCAGTGCTCCCCCACACAGCCAGCGCTGTCAGTGCTCCCCCCACACAGCCAGCACTGTCAGTGCTCCCCCTACACAGCCAGCACCGTCAGTGCACTTCCACCCCCCCCCCCCACAGCTAGCACCGTCAGTGCACTTCGACCCCCCCACAGCCAGCACTGTCAGTGCTCCCCCCACACAGCCAGCACTGTCAGTGCTCCACCCACACAGGCAGAACTGTCAGTGCTGCCCCCACACAGCCAGCACTCTCAGTGCCCCCCCCCCCCCACAGAGCCAGCACTGTCAGTGCTCCCACTACACAGCCAGCACTGTCAGTGCTCCCCCACACAGCCAGGACTGTCAGTGCTCTCACCACACAGCGAGCGCTGTCAGTGCTCCCACCACACAGCCAGCACTGTTGGTGCTCCCCCACACAGCCAGCACTGTCAGTGCCCCCACCCCACACAGCCAGCACTGTCAGTGCTCCCCCACAGCCAGCATTGTCAGTGCTCCCACCACACAGCCAGCACTGCCAGTTCTCCACCCACAGCCAGCACTGAGAGTGCTCCCCCCACACAGCCAGCACTGTCAGTGCTCCCCCACACAGCCAGCACTGTCAGTGCTCCCACCACACAACCATCACTGTCAGTGCTCCCACCACGCAGCCAGCACTGTCAGTGCTCCCACCACACAGCCAGCACTGCCAGTGCTCCCACCACACGGACAGCACTGTCAGTGCTCCCACAACACAGCCAGCACTGTCAGTGCTCCACCACACAGCCAGCACTGTCAGTGCTACAGCACACAGCCAGCACTGTCGGTGCTCCCCCCCAATACAGCCAGCACTGTCAGTGCTCCCCCCACACAGCCAGCACTGTCAGTGCTCCCACCACACAGCCAGCACTGTCAGTGCTCCCACCACACAGCCAGCACTGTCAGTGCTCCCACCACACAGCCAGCACTGTCAGTGCTCCCCCCACACAGCCAGCACTGTCAGTGCTCCCTCCACACAGCAAGCACTGTCAGTGCTCCCCCACACAGCCAGCACTCACAGTGCTCCCCCACACAGCCAGCACTCTCAGTGCTCCCCCACACAGCCATCACTGCCAGTGCTCCCCCACACAGCCAGCACTGTCAGTGCTCCCCCCACACTGCCAGCACTGTCAGTGCTCCCACCACACAGCCAGCACTGTCAGTGCTCCCCCCACACAGCCCGCATTGTCAGTGCTCCCACCACACAGCCAGCACTGTCAGTGCACCCCCACACAGCCAGCACTGTCAGTGCTCCCCCACACAGCCCGCACTGTCAGTGCGCCCACCACACAGCCAGCACTGTCAGTGCTCCTGCACACAGCCCGCACTGTCAGTGCTCCCACCACACAGCCAGAACTGTCAGTGCTCCCCCACACAGCCAGCACTGTCAGTGCTCCCCCCACACAGCCAGCACTCTCAGTGCTCCCCCACACAGCCAGCAATGTCAGTGCTCCCACCACACAGCCAGCACAGTCAGTGCTCCCCCATACAGCCAGCACTGTCAGTGCTCCCCACACTGCCAGCACTGTCAGTGCTCCCACCACACAGCCAGCACTGTCAGTGCTCCCCCCACACAGGCAGCACTGTCAGTGCTCCCCCCACACAGCCAGCACTGTCAGTGCTCCCCCTACACAGCCAGCACCGTCAGTGCACTTCCACCCCCCCCCACAGCTAGCACCGTCAGTGCACTTCGACCCCCCCACAGCCAGCACTGTCAGTGCTCCCACCACACAGCCAGCACTGTCAGTGCTCCCACCACACAGCCAGCACTGTCAGTGCTCCCACCACACAGCGAGCACTGTCAGTGCTCCCCCACACAGCCAGCACTGTCAGTGCTCCCCCACACAGCCAGCACTGTCAGTGCTCCCCCACACAGCCAGCACTATCAGTGCTCCCACCACACAGCCAGCACTGTCAGTGCTCCCCCACACAGACAGCACTGTCAGTGCTCCCCCCACACAGCCAGCACTGTCAGTGCTCCCACCACACAGCCAGCACTGTCAGTGCTCCCATCACACAGCCAGCACTGTCAGTGCTCCCCCCTCACAGCCAGCACTGTCAGTGCCCCCACACACATCCAGCACTGTCAGTGCTCCTCACACAGCCAGCACTGTCAGTGATCCCCCACACAGCCAGCACTGTCAGAGCTCCCCTACACAGCCTGCACTGTCAGTGCTCCCCCACACAGCCAGCACTGTCAGTGCTCCCACCCACACAGCCAGCACTGTCAGTGCTCCCCCCACACAGCCAGCACTGTCAGTGCTCCCCCACACAGCCAGCACTGCCAGTGCACTCCCCCCCCTCAGCGAGCACTGTCAGTGCTCCCACCACACAGCCAGCACTGTCAGTGCTCCCCCACATTGCCAGCACTGTCAGTGCTCCCCCCACACAGCCAGCACTGTCAGTGCTCCCACCACACAGCCAGCACTGTCAGTGCTCACACCACTCAGCCAGCACTGTCAGTGCTCCCCCCACACAGCCAGCACTGGCAGTGCTCCCACCCACACAGCCAGCACTGTCAGTGCTCCCAACACACAGCCAGCACTGTCAGTGCTCCCCCACACAGCCAGCACTGTCAGTGCTCCCACCACACAGCCAGCACTGTCAGTGCTCTCCCCACACAGCCAGCACTGTCAGTGCTCACCCACACAGCCAGCACTGTCAGTGCACTCCCCCCCCCTCAGCCAGCACTGTCAGTGCTCCCACCACACAGCCAGCACTGTCAGTGCTCCCACCACACAGCATGCGCTGTCAGTGCTCCCACCACACAGCCAGCACTGTCAGTGCTCCCACCACACAGCGAGCACTGTCAGTGCTCCCCCCACACAGCCAGCACTGTCAGTGCTCCCCCACACAGCCAGCACTGTCAGTGCTCCCACCACACAGCCAGCACTGTCAGTGCTCCCCCACACAGCCAGCACTGTCAGTGCCCCCACCCCACACAGCCAGCACTGTCAGTGCTCCCCCACAGCAAGCATTGTCAGTGCTCCCACCACACAGCCAGCACTGCCAGTTCTCCACCCACAGCCAGCACTGCCAGTGCTCTCCCTCAGAGCTAGCACTGTCAGTGCTCCCCCACAGAGCCAGCACTGTCAGTGCTCCCACCACACAACCAGCACTGTCAGTGCTCCCACCACACGGCCAGCACTGTCAGTGCTCCCACCACACAGCCAGCACTGTCTGTGCTCCCCCCACACAGCCAGCACTGTCAGTGCTTCCCCACACAGCCAGCACTGTCGGTGCTCCCCCCCACATACAGCCAGCACTGTCAGTGCTCCCACCACACAGCCAGCACTGTCAGTCCTCCCCCCACACTGCCAGCACTGGCAGTGCTCCCCCACACAGCCAGCGCTGTCAGTGCTCCCCCCACACAGCCAGCACTGTCAGTGCTCTCCCACACAGCCAGCACTGTCAGTGCTCCCACCACACAGCCAGCATTGTCAGTGCTCCCACCAGACAGCCAGCACTGTCAGTGCTCCAACCACACTGCCAGCATTGTCAGTGCTCCCACCACACAGCCAGCATTGTCAGTGCTCCCACCACACAGCCAGCACTGTCAGTGCTCCCAACACAGCCAGCACTGTCAGTGCTGCCCTCACACAGCCAGCACTTTCAGTGCTCCACCCACACAGCCCGCACTGCCAATGCTCCCACCACACAGCCAGCACTGTCAGTGCTCCCCCCCACACAGCCAGCACTGTCAGTGCTCCCACCACAAAGCCAGCACTGTCAGTGCTCCCACCACACAGCCAGCGCTGTCAGTGCACCCCCACACAGCCAGCACTGTCAGTGCTCCCTCCACACAGCAAGCACTGTCAGTGCTCCCCCACACAGCCAGCACTTTCAGTGCTCCCCACACACAGCCAGCACTGTCAGTGCTCCCACACACAGCCAGCACTGTCAGTGCTCCCCCACACAGCCCGCACTGTCAGTGCTCCCACCACACAGCCAGCACTGTCAGTGCTCCCCCACACAGCCCGCACTGTCAGTGCTCCCACCACACAGCCAGCACTGTCAGTGCTCCCCCACACAGCCAGCACTGTCAGTGCTCCCCCACACAGCCAGCACTCTCAGTGCTCCCCCCACACAGCCAGCAATGTCAGTGCTCCCACCACACAGCCAGCACAGTCAGCGCTCCCCCATACAGCCAGCACTGTCAGTGCTCCCCACACTGCCAGCACTGTCAGTGCTCCCCCCACACAGGCAGCACTGTCAGTGCTCCCCCCACACAGCCAGGACTGTCAGTGCTCCCCACACAGGCAGCACTGTCAGTGCTCCCCCTACACAGCCAGCACCGTCAGTGCACTTCCACCCCCCCACAGCCAGCACTGTCAGTGCTCCCACCACACAGCCAGCACTCTCAGTGATCCCCCCACACAGCCAGCAATGTCAGTGCACCCACCTTACAGCCAGCACAGTCAGCGCTCCCCCATACAGCCAGCACTGTCAGTGCTCCCCACACTGCCAGCACTGTCAGTGCTCCCCCCACACAGCCAGCGCTGTCAGTGCTCCCCCCACACAGCCAGCACTGTCAGTGCTCTCCCCACACAGCCAGCACTGTCAGTGCTCACCCACACAGCCAGCACTGTCAGTGCACTTCCCCCCCCTCAGCCAGCACTGTCAGTGCTCCCACCACACAGCCAGCACTGTCAGTGCTCCCACCACGCAGCCAGCGCTGTCAGTGCTCCCACCACACAGCCAGCATTGTCAGTGCTCCCACCACACAGCCAGCACTGTCAGTGCTCCCACCACACTGCCAGCATTGTCAGTGCTCCCACCACACAGCCAGCATTGTCAGTGCTCCCACCACACAGCCAGCACTGTCAGTGCTCCCAACACAGCCAGCACTGTCAGTGCTTCCCCACACAGCCAGCACTGTCGGTGCTCCCCCCCACATACAGCCAGCACTGTCAGTGCTCCCCGCACAGCCAGCACTGTCAGTGCTCCCACCACACAGCCAGCACTGTCAGTCCTCGCCCCACACTGCCAGCACTGGCAGTGCTCCCCACGCAGCCAGCGCTGTCAGTGCTCCCCCCACACAGCCAGCACTGTCAGTGCTCTCCCCACACAGACAGCACTGTCAGTGCTCACCCACACAGCCAGCACTGTCAGTGCACTTCCCCCCCCTCAGCCAGCACTGTCAGTGCTCCCACCACACAGCCAGCACTGTCAGTGCTCCCACCACACAGCCAGCGCAGTCAGTGCTCCCACCACACAGCCAGCATTGTCAGTGCTCCCACACACAGCCAGCACTGTCACTGCTCTCCCCACACAGCCAGCACTGTCAGTGCTCACCCACACAGCCAGCACTGTCAGTGCACTTCCCCCCCCCTCAGCCAGCACTGTCAGTGCTCCCACCACACAGCCAGCACTGTCAGTGCTCCCACCACACAGCCAGCGCTGTCAGTGCTCCCAGCACACAGCCAGCATTGTCAGTGCTCCCACCACACAGCCAGTACTGTCAGTGCTCCCACCACACTGCCAGCATTGTCAGTGCTCCCACCACACAGCCAGCATTGTCAGTGCTCCCACCACACAGCCAGCACTGTCAGTGCTCCCAACACAGCCAGCACTGTCAGTGCTGCCCTCACACAGCCAGCACTTTCAGTGCTCCCCCCACACAGCCCGCACTGCCAGTGCTCCCACCACACAGCCAGCACTGTCAGTGCTCCCCCCACACAGCCAGCACTGTCAGTGCTCCCACCACAAAGCCAGCACTGTCAGTGCTCCCACCACACAGCCAGCGCTGACAGTGCACCCCCACACAGCCAGCACTGTCAGTGCTCCCTCCACACAGCAAGCACTGTCAGTGCTCCCCCACACAGCCAGCACTTTCAGTGCTCCCCCCACACAGCCAGCACTGTCAGTGCTCCCACACACAGCCAGCACTGTCAGTGCTCCCCCACACAGCCCGCACTGTCAGTGCTCCCACCACACAGCCAGCACTGTCAGTGCTCCCCCACACAGCCCGCACTGTCAGTGCTCCCACCACACAGCCAGCACTGTCAGTGCTCCCCCACACAGCCAGCACTGTCAGTGCTCCCCCCACACAGCCAGCACTCTCAGTGCTCCCCCCACACAGCCAGCAATGTCAGTGCTCCCACCACACAGCCAGCACAGTCAGCGCTCCCCCATACAGCCAGCACTGTCAGTGCTCCCCACACTGCCAGCACTGTCAGTGCTCCCCCCACACAGGCAGCACTGTCAGTGCTCCCCCCACACAGCCAGGACTGTCAGTGCTCCCCACACAGGCAGCACTGTCAGTGCTCCCCCTACACAGCAAGCACCGTCAGTGCACTTCCACCCCCCCACAGCCAGCACTGTCAGTGCTCCCCCCACACAGCCAGCACTGTCAGTGCTCCCACCACACAGCCAGCACTGTCAGTGCTCCCACCACACAGCCAGCACTGTCAGTGCTCCCCCCACACAGCCAGCCCTGTCAGTGCTCCCCCACACAGCCAGCACTGTCAGTGCCCCCCCACACAGCCAGCAACGTCAGTGCTCCCCACACAGCCAGCACTGTCAGTGCTCCCCCACACAGCCAGCACTACCAGTGCACTTCACCCCCCCTCAGCCAGCACTGTCAGTGCTCCCCCCACACAGCCAGCACTGTCAGTGCTCCCACCACACAGCCAGCACTGTCAGTGCTCCCCCCACACAGCCAGCACTGTCAGTGCTCCCCCCACACAGCCAGCACTGTCAGTGCTCCCAACACACAGCCAGCACTGTCAGTGCTCCCACCACACAGCCAGCACTGTCAGTGCTCCCCCCACACAGCCAGCCCTGTCAGTGCTCCCCCACACAGCCAGCACTGTCAGTGCCCCCCCACACAGCCAGCATTGTCAGTGCTCCCCACACAGCCAGCACTGTCAGTGCTCCCCCACACAGCCAGCACTGCCAGTGCACTTCACCCCCCCTCAGCCAGCACTGTCAGTGCTCCCCCCACACAGCCAGCACTGTCAGTGCTCCCACCACACAGCCAGCACTGTCAGTGCTCCCCCCACACAGCCAGCACTGTCAGTGCTCCCCCACACAGCCAGCACTGCCAGTGCTCCCCCACACAGCCAGAACTGTCAGTGCTCCCCCACACAGCAAGCACTGTCAGTGCTCCCCCACACAGCCAGCACTCTCAGTGATCCCCCCACACAGCCAGGACTTTCAGTGCTCTCACCACTCAGCGAGCACTGTCAGTGCTCCCACCACACAGACAGCACTGTCAGTGCTCCCCCACACAGCCAGCACTGTCAGTGCCCCCACACCACACAGCCAGCACTGTCAGTGCTCCCCCACAGCCAGCATTGTCAGTGCTCCCACCACACAGCCAGCACTGCCAGTTCTCCACCCACAGCCAGCAGTGAGAGTGCTCCCCCCACACAGCCAGCACTGTCAGTGCTCCCCCACACAGCCAGCACTGTCAGTGCTCCCACCACACAACCAGCACTGTCAGTGCTCCCACCACGCAGCCAGCACTGTCAGTGCTCCCACCACACAGCCAGCACTGTCAGTGCTCCCACCACGCAGCCGGCACTGTCAGTGCTCCCACCACACAGCCAGCACTGTCAGTACTTCCACCACACAGCCAGCACTGTCAGTGCTACCCCACACAGCCAGCACTGTCGGTGCTCCCCCCCATACAGCCAGCACTGTCAGTGCTCCCCCACACAGCCAGCACTGTTAGTGCTCCCACCACACAGCCAGCACTGTCAGTCCTCCCCCCACACTGCCAGCACTGGCAGTGCTCCCCCACACAGCCAGCGATGTCAGTGCTCCCCACACAGCAAGCACTGTCAGTGCTCCCCCACACAGCCAGCACTGGCATTGCCCTCCCACAGAGCTAGCAGTGTCAGTGCTCCCACCACACAACCAGCATTGTCAGTGTTCCCACCACACAGTCAGCACTGTCAGTGCTCCCAACACAGCCAGCACTGTCAGTGCTGCCCTCACACAGCCAGCACTGTCAGTGCTCCCCCCACACAGCCCGCACTGCCAGTGCTCCCACCACACAGCCAGCACTGTCAGTGCTCCCCCCCACACAGCCAGCACTGTCAGTGCTCCCCCCCACACAGCCAGCACTGTCAGTGCTCCCACCACAAAGCCAGCACAGTCAGTGCTCCCCCCAACAGCCCGCACTGTCAGTGCTCCCTCCACACAGCAAGCACTGTCAGTGCTCCCCCACACAGCCAGCACTTTCAGTGCTCCCCCCACACAGCCAGCACTGTCAGTGCTCCCACACATAGCCAGCACTGTCAGTGCTCCCCCACACAGCCCGCACTGTCAGTGCTCCCACCACACAGCCAGCACTGTCAGTGCTCCCCCACACAGCCCGCACTGTCAGTGCTCCCACCACACAGCCAGCACTGTCAGTGCTCCCCCACACAGCCAGCACTGTCAGTGCTCCCCCCACACAGCCAGCACTCTCAGTGCTCCCCCCACACAGCCAGCAATGTCAGTGCTCCCACCACACAGCCAGCACAGTCAGCGCTCCCCCATACAGCCAGCACTCTCAGTGCTCCCCACACTGCCAGCACTGTCAGTGCTCCCCCCACACAGGCAGCACTGTCAGTGCTCCCCCCACACAGCCAGGACTGTCAGTGCTCCCCACACAGGCAGCACTGTCAGTGCTCCCCCTACACAGCCAGCACCGTCAGTGTACTTCCACCCCCCCACAGCCAGCACTGTCAGTGCTCCCCCCACACAGCCAGCACTGTCAGTGCTCCCACCACACAGCCAGCACTGTCAGTGCTCCCACCACACAGCCAGCGCTGTCAGTGCTCCCCCACACAGCCAGCACTGTCAGTGCTCCCCCCCACACAGCCAGCACTGTCAGTGCTCCCCCCACACAGACAGCACTGTCAGTGCCCCCCCACACAGCCAGCATTGTCAGTGCTCCCCACACAGCCAGCACTGTCAGAGCTCCCCCACACAGCCAGCACTGCCAGTGCACTTCACCCCCCTCAGCCAGCACTGTCAGTGCTCCCCCACACAGCCAGCACTGTCAGTGCTCCCACCACACAGCCAGCACTGTCAGTGCCCCCCCCCCACACAGCCAGCACTGTCAGTGCTCCCCCACACAGCCAGCACTGCCAGTGCTCCCCCCTCACAGCCAGAACTGTCAGTGCTCCCCCACACAGCAAGCACTGTCAGTGCTCCCCCACACAGCCAGCACTCTCTGTGATCCCCCCACACAGCCAGCCCTGTCAGTGCTCCCCCACAGCCAGCACTGTCAGTGCTCCCCCCACACAGCCAGCATTGCCAGTGTTCACCCACACAGCCAGCACTGTCAGTGCTCCAGCCACACAGGCAGAACTGTCAGTGCTCCCCACACACAGCCAGCACTCTCAGTGCCCCCCCCCCCCCCCCCACAGAGCCAGCACTGTCAGTGCTCCCACTACACAGCCAGCACTGTCAGTGCTCCCCCACACAGCCAGGACTGTCAGGGCTCTCACCACTCAGCGAGCACTGTCAGTGCTCCCACCACACAGCCAGCACTGTCAGTGCTCCCCCACACAGCCAACACTGTCAGTGCCCTCACCCCACACAGCCAGCACTGTCAGTGCTCCCCCACAGCCAGCATTGTCAGTGCTCCCACCACACAGCCAGCACTGCCAGTTCTCCACCCACAGCCAGCAGTGAGAGTGCTCCCCCCACACAGCCAGCACTGTCAGTGCTCCCCCACACAGCCAGCACTGTCAGTGCTCCCACCACACAACCAGCACTGTCAGTGCTCCCACCACGCAGCCAGCACTGTCAGTGCTCCCACCACACAGCCAGCACTGTCAGTGCTCCCACCACGCAGCCGGCACTGTCAGTGCTCCCACCACACAGCCAGCGCTGTCAGTACGCCCACCACACAGCCAGCACTGTCAGTGCTACCCGACACAGCCAGCACTGTCGGTGCTTCCCCCCATACAGCCAGCACTGTCAGTGCTCCCCCACACAGCCAGCACTGTTAGTGCTCCCACCACACAGCCAGCACTGTCAGTCCTCCCCCCACACTGACAGCACTGGCAGTGCTCCCCCACACAGCCAGCGATGTCAGTGCTCCCCCACACAGCAAGCACTGTCAGTGCTCCCCCACAAAGCCAGCACTGGCAGTGCCCTCCCACAGAGCTAGCAGTGTCAGTGCTCCCACCACACAACCAGCACTGTCAGTGCTCCCCCACACAGCCAACACTGTCAGTGCCCTCACCCCACACAGCCAGCACTGTCAGTGCTCCCCCACAGCCAGCACTGTCAGTGCTCCCCCCACACAGCCAGCATTGCCAGTGTTCACCCACACAGCCAGCACTGTCAGTGCTCCAGCCACACAGGCAGAACTGTCAGTGCTCCCCACACACAGCCAGCACTCTCAGTGCCCCCCCCCCCCCCCCCCACAGAGCCAGCACTGTCAGTGCTCCCACTACACAGCCAGCACTGTCAGTGCTCCCCCACACAGCCAGGACTGTCAGGGCTCTCACCACTCAGCGAGCACTGTCAGTGCTCCCACCACACAGCCAGCACTGTCAGTGCTCCCCCACACAGCCAACACTGTCAGTGCCCTCACCCCACACAGCCAGCACTGTCAGTGCTCCCCCACAGCCAGCATTGTCAGTGCTCCCACCACACAGCCAGCACTGCCAGTTCTCCACCCACAGCCAGCAGTGAGAGTGCTCCCCCCACACAGCCAGCACTGTCAGTGCTCCCCCACACAGCCAGCACTGTCAGTGCTCCCACCACACAACCAGCACTGTCAGTGCTCCCACCACGCAGCCAGCACTGTCAGTGCTCCCACCACACAGCCAGCACTGTCAGTGCTCCCACCACGCAGCCGGCACTGTCAGTGCTCCCACCACACAGCCAGCGCTGTCAGTACGCCCACCACACAGCCAGCACTGTCAGTGCTACCCGACACAGCCAGCACTGTCGGTGCTTCCCCCCATACAGCCAGCACTGTCAGTGCTCCCCCACACAGCCAGCACTGTTAGTGCTCCCACCACACAGCCAGCACTGTCAGTCCTCCCCCCACACTGACAGCACTGGCAGTGCTCCCCCACACAGCCAGCGATGTCAGTGCTCCCCCACACAGCAAGCACTGTCAGTGCTCCCCCACAAAGCCAGCACTGGCAGTGCCCTCCCACAGAGCTAGCAGTGTCAGTGCTCCCACCACACAACCAGCACTGTCAGTGCTCCCACCACACAGCCAGCACTGTCAGTGCACCCCGACACAGGCAGCACTGTCAGTGCTCCCAACACACAGCCAGCACTGTCAGTGCTCCCCCACACAGCCAGCACTGTCAGTGCTCCCCCCTCACAGCCGGCACTGTGAGTGCTCCCCACAGCCAGCACTGTCAGTGCTCCCACCACACAGCCAGCACTGTCAGTGCTCCCCCACACAGCCAGCACTGCCAGTGCACTCCCCCCCCCTCAGCCAGCACTGTCAGTGCTCCCCCACACAGCCACCACTGTCAGTGCTCCCACCACACAGCCAGCACTGTCAGTGCTCCCCCCACACAGCCAGCACTGTCAGTGCTCCCCCACACAGCCAGCACTGACAGTGCACTTCCCCCCCTCCCTCAGCCAGCACTGTCAGTGCTTCCCACAGCCAGCACTGTCAGTGCTCCCACCACACAGCCAGCACTGTATGTGCTCCCCCACACAGCCAGCACTGTCAGTGCTCCCACCACACATCCAGCACTGTCAGTGCTCCCCAGAGCGAGCACTGTCAGTGCTCCCACCACACAGCCAGAACTGTCAGTGCTCCCCCACACAGCCAGCACTGCCAGTGCACTCCCCCCCCCTCAGCCAGCACTGTCAGTGCTCCCCCACACAGCCAGCACTGTCAGTGCTTCCACCACACAGCCAGCACTGTCAGTGCTCCCCCCACACAGCCAGCACTGTCAGTGCTCCCCCACACAGCCAGCACTGGCAGTGATCCCACCACACAGCCAGCACTGTCAGTGCTCCCCCACACAGCCAGCACTTTCAGTGCTCCCCCCACACAGCCAGCACTGTCAGTGCTCCCCCACACAGACAGCACTGTCAGTGCTCCCCCACACAGCCAGCACTGTCAGTGCTCCACCCACACAGCCAGCACTGTCAGTGCTCCCCACACACAGCCAGCACTGGCAGTGCTCCCACCACACAGCCAGCACTGTCAGTGCTCCCCACACAGCCAGCACTGTCAGTGCTCCCCCCACACAGCCAGCACTGTCAGTGCTCCCCCACACAGACAGCACTGTCAGTGCTCCCCCACACAGCCAGCACTGTCAGTGCTCCACCCACACAGCCAGCACTGTCAGTGCTCCCCACACACAGCCAGCACTGTCAGTGCTCCCACCATTCAGACGGCACTGTCAGTGCTCCCACCACACAGCCAGCACTGTCAGTGCTCCCCCACACAGCCAGCACTGTCAGTGCTCCCCCACACAGCCAGCACTGTCCGTGCTCCCACCACACAGCCAGCACTGTCAGTGCTCCCCCACACAGCCAGCACTGTCAGTGCTCCCCCCACAGAGCCAGCACTGTCAGTGCTCCCCCACACAGCCCGCACTGTCAGTGCACTTCCCCCTCCTCAGCCAGCACTGTCAGTGCTCCCACCACACAGCCAGCACTGTCAGTGCTCCCCCCACACAGCCAGCACTGTCAGTGCTCCTCCACACAGCCAGCACTGTCAGTGCACCCCCCACACAGCCAGCACTGTCAGTGCTCCCCCACACAGCCAGAACTGTCAGTGCTCCCACCACACAGCCAGCACTGTCAGTGCTCCCCCACACAGCCAGCACTGTCAGTGCTCCCCCCACAGAGCCAGCACTGTCAGTGCTCCCCCACACAGCCAGCACTGTCAGTGCTCCCCCACACAGCCAGCACTGTCAGTGCGACCCCCCACACAGCCAGTACTGTCAGTGCTCCTCCACACAGCCAGCACTGTCAGTGCTCCAACCACACAGCCCGCACTGTCAGTTCTCCCACCACACAGCCAGCACTGTCAGTGCTCCCACCACACAGCCAGCACTGTCAGTGCTCCCCCACACACAGCCAGCAGTGTCAGTGCTCCCCCCACACAGCCAGCACTGTCAGTGCTCCCCCACACAGCCAGCACTGTCAGTGCTCCCCCACACAGCCAGCACTGACAGTGCACTTCCCCCCCTCCCTCAGCCAGCACTGTCAGTGCTTCCCACAGCCAGCACTGTCAGTGCTCCCACCACACAGCCAGCACTGTATGTGCTCCCCCACACAGCCAGCACTGTCAGTGCTCCCACCACACATCCAGCACTGTCAGTGCTCCCCAGAGCGAGCACTGTCAGTGCTCCCACCACACAGCCAGAACTGTCAGTGCTCCCCCACACAGCCAGCACTGCCAGTGCACTCCCCCCCCCTCAGCCAGCACTGTCAGTGCTCCCCCACACAGCCAGCACTGTCAGTGCTTCCACCACACAGCCAGCACTGTCAGAGCTCCCCACACACAGCCAGCACTGTCAGTGCTCCCCCACACAGCCAGCACTGGCAGTGATCCCACCACACAGCCAGCACTGTCAGTGCTCCCCCACACAGCCAGCACTTTCAGTGCTCCCCCCACACAGCCAGCACTGTCAGTGCTCCCCCACACAGACAGCACTGTCAGTGCTCCCCCACACAGCCAGCACTGTCAGTGCTCCACCCACACAGCCAGCACTGTCAGTGCTCCCCACACACAGCCAGCACTGGCAGTGCTCCCACCACACAGCCAGCACTGTCAGTGCTCCCCCACACAGCCAGCACTGTCAGTGCTCCCCCCACACAGCCAGCACTGTCAGTGCTCCCCCACACAGACAGCACTGTCAGTGCTCCCCCACACAGCCAGCACTGTCAGTGCTCCACCCACACAGCCAGCACTGTCAGTGCTCCCCACACACAGCCAGCACTGTCAGTGCTCCCACCATTCAGACGGCACTGTCAGTGCCCCCACCACACAGCCAGCACTGTCAGTGCTCCCCCACACAGCCAGCACTGTCAGTGCTCCCCCACACAGCCAGCACTGTCCGTGCTCCCACCACACAGCCAGCACTGTCAGTGCTCCCCCACACAGCCAGCACTGTCAGTGCTCCTCCACACAGCCAGCACTGTCAGTGCACCCCCCACACAGCCAGCACTGTCAGTGCTCCCCCACACAGCCAGAACTGTCAGTGCTCCCACCACACAGCCAGCACTGTCAGTGCTCCCCCACACAGCCAGCACTGTCAGTGCTCCCCCCACAGAGCCAGCACTGTCAGTGCTCCCCCACACAGCCAGCACTGTCAGTGCTCCCCCACACAGCCAGCACTGTCAGTGCGACCCCCCACACAGCCAGTACTGTCAGTGCTCCTCCACACAGCCAGCACTGTCAGTGCTCCAACCACACAGCCCGCACTGTCAGTTCTCCCACCACACAGCCAGCACTGTCAGTGCTCCCACCACACAGCCAGCACTGTCAGTGCTCCCCCACACACAGCCAGCAGTGTCAGTGCTCTCCCCACACAGCCAGCACTGTCAGTGCTCCCCCACACAGCCAGCACTGTCAGTGCTCCCCCACACAGCCAGCACTGTCAGTGCTCCCACCACACAGCCAGCACTGTCAGTGCTCCCCCACACAGCCAGCACTGTCAGTGCTCCCCCCACAGAGCCAGCACTGTCAGTGCTCCCCCACACAGCCAGCACTGTCAGTGCACTTCCCCCCCCTCAGCCAGCACTGTCAGTGCTCCCACCACACAGCCAGCACTGTCAGTGCTCCCTCCACACAGCCAGCACTGTCAGTGCTCCCCCACACAGCCAGCACTGTCAGTGCTCCCACCACACAGCCAGCACTGTCAGTGCTCCCCCACACAGCCAGCACTGTCAGTGCTCCCCCACACAGCCAGCACTGTCAGTGCTCCCACCACACAGCCAGCACTGTCAGTGCTCCCCCACACAGCCAGCACTGTCAGTGCGACCCCCCACACAGCCAGCACTGTCAGTGCTCCTCCACACAGCCAGCACTGTCAGTGCTCCAACCACACAGCCAGCACTGTCAGTGCTCCCACCACACAGCCAGCACTGTCAGTGCTCCCACCACACAGCCAGCACTGTCAGTGCTCCCACCCCACACAGCCAGCACTGTCAGTGCTCCCCCACACAGCCAGCCCTGTCTGTGCTCCCCCACACAGCCAGCACTGTCAGTGCTCCCCCACACAGCCAGCACTGTCAGTGCTCCCACCACACAGCCAGCACTGTCAGTGCTCCCCCACACAGCCAGCACTGTCAGTGCGACCCCCCACACAGCCAGCACTGTCAGTGCTCCCCACAGCCAGCACTGTCAGTGCTCCCACCACACAGCCAGCACTGTCAGTGCTCCCCCACACAGCCAGCACTGCCAGTGCACTCCCCCCCCCTCAGCCAGCACTGTCAGTGCTCCCCCACACAGCCACCACTGTCAGTGCTCCCACCACACAGCCAGCACTGTCAGTGCTCCCCCCACACAGCCAGCACTGTCAGTGCTCCCCCACACAGCCAGCACTGACAGTGCACTTCCCCCCCTCCCTCAGCCAGCACTGTCAGTGCTTCCCACAGCCAGCACTGTCAGTGCTCCCACCACACAGCCAGCACTGTATGTGCTCCCCCACACAGCCAGCACTGTCAGTGCTCCCACCACACATCCAGCACTGTCAGTGCTCCCCAGAGCGAGCACTGTCAGTGCTCCCACCACACAGCCAGAACTGTCAGTGCTCCCCCACACAGCCAGCACTGCCAGTGCACTCCCCCCCCCTCAGCCAGCACTGTCAGTGCTCCCCCACACAGCCAGCACTGTCAGTGCTTCCACCACACAGCCAGCACTGTCAGTGCTCCCCCCACACAGCCAGCACTGTCAGTGCTCCCCCACACAGCCAGCACTGGCAGTGATCCCACCACACAGCCAGCACTGTCAGTGCTCCCCCACACAGCCAGCACTTTCAGTGCTCCCCCCACACAGCCAGCACTGTCAGTGCTCCCCCACACAGACAGCACTGTCAGTGCTCCCCCACACAGCCAGCACTGTCAGTGCTCCACCCACACAGCCAGCACTGTCAGTGCTCCCCACACACAGCCAGCACTGGCAGTGCTCCCACCACACAGCCAGCACTGTCAGTGCTCCCCACACAGCCAGCACTGTCAGTGCTCCCCCCACACAGCCAGCACTGTCAGTGCTCCCCCACACAGACAGCACTGTCAGTGCTCCCCCACACAGCCAGCACTGTCAGTGCTCCACCCACACAGCCAGCACTGTCAGTGCTCCCCACACACAGCCAGCACTGTCAGTGCTCCCACCATTCAGACGGCACTGTCAGTGCTCCCACCACACAGCCAGCACTGTCAGTGCTCCCCCACACAGCCAGCACTGTCAGTGCTCCCCCACACAGCCAGCACTGTCCGTGCTCCCACCACACAGCCAGCACTGTCAGTGCTCCCCCACACAGCCAGCACTGTCAGTGCTCCCCCCACAGAGCCAGCACTGTCAGTGCTCCCCCACACAGCCCGCACTGTCAGTGCACTTCCCCCTCCTCAGCCAGCACTGTCAGTGCTCCCACCACACAGCCAGCACTGTCAGTGCTCCCCCCACACAGCCAGCACTGTCAGTGCTCCTCCACACAGCCAGCACTGTCAGTGCACCCCCCACACAGCCAGCACTGTCAGTGCTCCCCCACACAGCCAGAACTGTCAGTGCTCCCACCACACAGCCAGCACTGTCAGTGCTCCCCCACACAGCCAGCACTGTCAGTGCTCCCCCCACAGAGCCAGCACTGTCAGTGCTCCCCCACACAGCCAGCACTGTCAGTGCTCCCCCACACAGCCAGCACTGTCAGTGCGACCCCCCACACAGCCAGTACTGTCAGTGCTCCTCCACACAGCCAGCACTGTCAGTGCTCCAACCACACAGCCCGCACTGTCAGTTCTCCCACCACACAGCCAGCACTGTCAGTGCTCCCACCACACAGCCAGCACTGTCAGTGCTCCCCCACACACAGCCAGCAGTGTCAGTGCTCCCCCCACACAGCCAGCACTGTCAGTGCTCCCCCACACAGCCAGCACTGTCAGTGCTCCCCCACACAGCCAGCACTGACAGTGCACTTCCCCCCCTCCCTCAGCCAGCACTGTCAGTGCTTCCCACAGCCAGCACTGTCAGTGCTCCCACCACACAGCCAGCACTGTATGTGCTCCCCCACACAGCCAGCACTGTCAGTGCTCCCACCACACATCCAGCACTGTCAGTGCTCCCCAGAGCGAGCACTGTCAGTGCTCCCACCACACAGCCAGAACTGTCAGTGCTCCCCCACACAGCCAGCACTGCCAGTGCACTCCCCCCCCCTCAGCCAGCACTGTCAGTGCTCCCCCACACAGCCAGCACTGTCAGTGCTTCCACCACACAGCCAGCACTGTCAGAGCTCCCCACACACAGCCAGCACTGTCAGTGCTCCCCCACACAGCCAGCACTGGCAGTGATCCCACCACACAGCCAGCACTGTCAGTGCTCCCCCACACAGCCAGCACTTTCAGTGCTCCCCCCACACAGCCAGCACTGTCAGTGCTCCCCCACACAGACAGCACTGTCAGTGCTCCCCCACACAGCCAGCACTGTCAGTGCTCCACCCACACAGCCAGCACTGTCAGTGCTCCCCACACACAGCCAGCACTGGCAGTGCTCCCACCACACAGCCAGCACTGTCAGTGCTCCCCCACACAGCCAGCACTGTCAGTGCTCCCCCCACACAGCCAGCACTGTCAGTGCTCCCCCACACAGACAGCACTGTCAGTGCTCCCCCACACAGCCAGCACTGTCAGTGCTCCACCCACACAGCCAGCACTGTCAGTGCTCCCCACACACAGCCAGCACTGTCAGTGCTCCCACCATTCAGACGGCACTGTCAGTGCCCCCACCACACAGCCAGCACTGTCAGTGCTCCCCCACACAGCCAGCACTGTCAGTGCTCCCCCACACAGCCAGCACTGTCCGTGCTCCCACCACACAGCCAGCACTGTCAGTGCTCCCCCACACAGCCAGCACTGTCAGTGCTCCTCCACACAGCCAGCACTGTCAGTGCACCCCCCACACAGCCAGCACTGTCAGTGCTCCCCCACACAGCCAGAACTGTCAGTGCTCCCACCACACAGCCAGCACTGTCAGTGCTCCCCCACACAGCCAGCACTGTCAGTGCTCCCCCCACAGAGCCAGCACTGTCAGTGCTCCCCCACACAGCCAGCACTGTCAGTGCTCCCCCACACAGCCAGCACTGTCAGTGCGACCCCCCACACAGCCAGTACTGTCAGTGCTCCTCCACACAGCCAGCACTGTCAGTGCTCCAACCACACAGCCCGCACTGTCAGTTCTCCCACCACACAGCCAGCACTGTCAGTGCTCCCACCACACAGCCAGCACTGTCAGTGCTCCCCCACACACAGCCAGCAGTGTCAGTGCTCTCCCCACACAGCCAGCACTGTCAGTGCTCCCCCACACAGCCAGCACTGTCAGTGCTCCCCCACACAGCCAGCACTGTCAGTGCTCCCACCACACAGCCAGCACTGTCAGTGCTCCCCCACACAGCCAGCACTGTCAGTGCTCCCCCCACAGAGCCAGCACTGTCAGTGCTCCCCCACACAGCCAGCACTGTCAGTGCACTTCCCCCCCCTCAGCCAGCACTGTCAGTGCTCCCACCACACAGCCAGCACTGTCAGTGCTCCCTCCACACAGCCAGCACTGTCAGTGCTCCCCCACACAGCCAGCACTGTCAGTGCTCCCACCACACAGCCAGCACTGTCAGTGCTCCCCCACACAGCCAGCACTGTCAGTGCTCCCCCACACAGCCAGCACTGTCAGTGCTCCCACCACACAGCCAGCACTGTCAGTGCTCCCCCACACAGCCAGCACTGTCAGTGCGACCCCCCACACAGCCAGCACTGTCAGTGCTCCTCCACACAGCCAGCACTGTCAGTGCTCCAACCACACAGCCAGCACTGTCAGTGCTCCCACCACACAGCCAGCACTGTCAGTGCTCCCACCACACAGCCAGCACTGTCAGTGCTCCCACCCCACACAGCCAGCACTGTCAGTGCTCCCCCACACAGCCAGCCCTGTCTGTGCTCCCCCACACAGCCAGCACTGTCAGTGCTCCCCCCCACACAGCCAGCACTGTCAGTGCTCCCCCACACAGCCAGCACTGTCAGTGCTCCCCACACAGCCAGCACTGTCAGTGCTCCCACCACACAGCCAGCACTGTCAGCGCTCCCCCACACAGCCAGCACTGTCAGTGCTCCCCCACACAGTCAGCACTGTCAGTGCTCCCACCACACAGCCAGCACTGTCAGTGCTCCCACCACACAGCCAGCACTGTCAGTGCTCCCCCACACAGCCAGCACTGTCAGTGCTCCCAGCACACAGCCAGCACTGTCAGTGCTCCTCCACACAGCCAGCACTGTCAGTGCTCCCACCACACAGCCAGCACTGTCAGTGCTCCCCCACACAGCCAGCACTGTCAGTGCTCCCACCACACAGCGAGCACTGTCAGTGCTCCCCCCACACAGCCAGCACTGTCAGTGCTCCTCCACACAGCCAGCACTGTCAGTGCTCCCACCACACAGCCAGCACTGTCAGTGTTCCCCACGCCCCAGACCCAGCTCCTGATTGGCTGAGAGGCTGTCAGTCAGCGCCAGGGGATACTGATTGGCTGAGAGACTGTCAGTCAGCGGCTGGATCTCCTGATTGGCTGAGAGACTGTCAGTCAGCGGCTAGAGCTCCTGATTGGCTGAGAGGCTGTCAGTCAGCGGCTAGAGCTCCTGATTGGCTGAGAGGCTGTCAGTCAGCGCCAGGGGATACTGATTGGCTGAGAGACTGTCAGTCAGCGGCTGGATCTCCTGATTGGCTGAGAGACTGTCAGTCAGCGGCTGGATCTCCTGATTGGCTGAGAGAATGTCAGTCAGCGGCTGGAGCTCCTGATTGGCTGAGAGGCTGTCAGTCAGCGGCTGGAGCTCCTGATTGGCTGAGAGACTGTCAATCAGCGGCTGGAGCTCCTGATTGGCTGAGAGGCTGTCAGTCAGAGGCTGGAGCTCCTGATTGGCTGAGAGACTGTCAGTTAGCGGCTGGAGCTCCTGATTGGCTGAGAGACTGTCAGTCAGCGGTTGTGGCTCCTGATTGGCTGAGAGACTGTCAATCAGCGGCTTGTGCTCCTGATTGGCTGAGTGTCTGTCAGTCAGCGGCTGGAGCTCCTGATTGGCTGAGAGACTGCCAGTCAGCGGCTGGAGCTCCTGATTGGCTGAGAGAGTGTCAGTCAGCGGCTGGAGCTCCTGATTGGCTGAGAGGCTGTTAGTAGCGGCTGGAGCTCCTGATTGGCTGAGAGTCTGTTAGTCAGCGGTTGGGGCTCCTGATTAGCAGAGAGGCTGTCAGTCAGCGGCTGGAGCTCCTGATTGGATGAGAGGCTGTCAGTCAGCGCCAGGAGCTATTGATTGGCTGAGCGTCTGTGAGTCAGCGGTTGGAGCTCCTGATTGGCTTAGAGGCTGTCAGTTAGCGGCTGGAGCTCCTGATTGGCTGAGAGACTGTCAGTCAGCGGTTGGGGCTCCTGATTGGCTGAGAGACTGTCAGTCAGCGGCTGGAGCTCCTGGTTGGCTGAGAGACTGTCAGTCAGCGGTTGGGGCTCCTGATTGGCTGAGAGACTGTTACTCAGCGGCTGGAGATGCTGATTGGCTGAGAGGCTGTCAGTCAGCGGCTGGAGCTCCTGATTGGCTGAGAGACTGTCAGTCAGCGGCTGGATCTCCTGATTGGCTGAGAGACTGTCAGTCAGCGGCTGGAGCTCCTGATTGGCTGAGAGACTGTCAGTCAGCGGCTGGATCTCCTGATTGGCTGAGAGGCTGTCAGTCAACGGCTGGAGCTCCTGATTCGCTGAGAGGCTGCCAGTCAGCGGCTGGAGCTCCTGATTGGCTGAGAGACTGTCAGTCAGCGGTTGGGGCTCCTGAATGGCTGAGAGGCTGTCAGTCAGCGGCTAGAGCTCCTGATTGGCTGAGAGGCTGTCAGTCAGCGGTTGGGGCTCCTGATAGGCTGAGAGGCTGTCAGTCAGCGGTTGGAGCTCCTGATTGGCTGAGATGGTTTCATTCAGCGGCTGGAGCTCCTGATTGGCTGAGAGGCTGTTAGTAGCGGCTGGAGCTCCTGATTGGCTGAGAGGCTGTTCGTAGCGGCTGGAGCTCCTGATTGGCTGAGAGGCTGTCAGTCAGCGGCTGGAGCTCCTGATTTGCTGAGAGGCTGTCAGTCAGCGGCTGGAGCTCCTGATTGGCTGAGAGGCTGTCAGTCAGCGGCTGGAGCTCCTGATTGGCTGAGAGGCTGTCAGTCAGCGGCTGGAGCTCCTGATTGGCTGAGAGGTTTTCAGTCCGTTTTATTTTCTCATTAATTTAATAATTGATGTGACCGGATATTTCACCGCGATCTTGATCTGCTCCCTGAACCTGGACTGAGTCACCACATAAATAAATGTGTTTGTGCAGCAATTTAAATCCTGCAGCATATATCCGACTTGTTGTAAATTATATTGAGGACGGGTGATGTAATATAATCCTCTCACATCGATATAGAAAAATTTAATAACAGACACGGTCCAGAGGAGGATGAACGTTCCGGAGATGCTGAAGAGTAAAATCATTGACTTCCTTCTGCTCTCCATCTCTGGGTCGCTGCGATTGTCTCCCTGGCTCTGGGCCCTCAGTGCCTTCCGGACCCGACTGCTGAGTAAAATGTGTCTGACTGTCAGAGCGTTGGTCAACAGGATTGAGAAGAACGGCACCAATGGGGTTACAACCTGATCAAACCAGAGATACCCACCCCATCCCGGGTCAGTGAAAACGCTGCTCTTTGTGACGCAGCCCATCTGGACATTGTCGATTATCCTCACAGGTTCCAATATAAAGTACACGGGGATGTTTTTCACACAGAGCAGGAGGCCGCTTGTGGACAGAACCACAGCCGCAGTTTTCCCGGTGCAATATTTACTTTTCAGTTTCTGGCAGCGAATGGCCAGAAATCGATCAAAGGAGAAAGTGAGGGTGAACCAGACAGAACAGTCCGTGGCTGCAGTGAGCAGGACAGAGTTAACACGACACACAGGGGTGAGATCCAGGAAATTCCGGGGGAAATAATAACCATTGATCCTGTTCAGTATGGGGTTAGTGATAATAAACAGCAGATCCGCCGTTGCCATGGCCACCAGGTAGCGAGTGGTGCAGGTAGAGAGGCCACACTTCCCCCGACACAGAATCACAATTCCCAGTATATTAACTGTCAGAGAGAGAAAGGAGAGACGCGGGAAATTACTGGGTAATGAATCTCCCTGTCTGAACCAGGACACAATTGCAGCATCAATATAATGGACAGTGGGTGGGTGGGGGTGTGGGGAGAGGAGTGGGCACAGAGATTAACATTGCAGAGAGGGGAGTAGGAAATGTAACTCCAATGTTAAAGGTGGGGAATGGGGGGAAAGTGTGAATTGCAGCCCTATCAGTTTGATGGCAGTGGTAGGAAAATGTTTATAATTCAGAGACCTTTGGGAGAGGTTACATTTCTCATTTAGTCTGATTTACAGGATTCACTCAGGCCGGCCAGGTTTCCCAACCCGGATACAAACATACCCGAGATTGTCATCCCAGCTCAATTATTGGACCACACCCCGGATTGGACCGTTCCCTGGACTGGATTTCTGATGGGGTTGGACCCCACTCCTGCTTTATTTGAATACTCCACGAGCAATGGGAAAAATAAAACAAATGCGGGACCTTCCCACTTCATAACCATGGGCGGAAAAGAAATATAGAATGTACAGCGCAAATGGAGGCCATTCGACCCATCGAGTCTGCACCGGCCCTTGGAAAGAGAAAACCAGTTCAGCCCACCCCATCCCCATAACCCAGTGACCCCATCAAAATTGTTTGGAAACTAAACACAATTTATCTTGGCCAATCCACCTAACCCGCACATCTTCGGACTGTGGGAGGAAACCGGAGCACCCGGAGGAAACCCATGCAGATACGGGGAGGATGTGCAGACTCCGCACAGACAGTCACCCAAGCCGGGAATCGAACCTGGGACCCTGGAGCTGTGAATCAACTGTGCCAACCACTGTGCTACCGTGCAGCCCAGCCTGTCCAGAAAAGAGTCTGTCCAGTCTCCAGAACATCCCGAGGGATCATCCCTCCCAGGTTTAGTCATTCGTAAAGCACCCGCTCCCGGGAATCCCCCATTGCCATGTCTCGAACATCCCAACATCACTGTTCCCAGGAATCCATCCTCTCCATGTTTGAAAACAATCCCTGCCAAGCTTTTCTCAGGAGTATTCCCGCTCCGGCATTGGACATTCCCCAGGGTTCACTTGGCCGGAATAGACTCTCTCCATATTCGGACTCATTGCATTCAACAAAAAAGTAGGAACATTCCAAAACAAGAGCGTTAAGATGGAGGAGAAAGTTCCCAGAATAAAGTTGTTGAAATTAAAGTTACGTCCTGCGGGATGCAACATCCGAATTGGACGATGAGATGTTGCTCCTCCAGCTTGCGTTGGGTTTCACTGCATTCTGGCAGCAGGCCAAGGACAGACATGTGGGCCTGAGAGCAAGGTGCTGAGTTAACATGGCCACAACAGGAAGGCTGGGGCCATGCTGTGGGCTGAGTGAAGGTGTTCCACAAAGCAGTCTCCCAGTCTGCGTTTAGTCTCCCCAATGTCGAGGAGTCGGTATTGGCAGCAGCGAATACAGGAGAACAAACTGAAGGCACAGAAGTGAAACGCTGCTTCCCCAGAAAGGAGAGTTTGCTGCTGAGAACCGGGACACGGGAGGAGGTAAAGGGACAGTTGTTGCACCGTCTGTGATTGCAGGGGACGGTGCTGGGGGAAAGGAAAGGGGTGTGGGGTGTGAGGGGGAAGTGGACAAGGGGGAGGGAGCGGTACCTGAGGAATGCAGACATTGGAGAGAGGTGAAGATGTGTTTGGTGGTGACATCATGCTGGAGTTGGCAGAGATGGAGGAGGATTTTCCTTTCAATGGGAAGGCTGATGGTGTGGAAAGTGAAGAGGGGAACCCTATCATGTTTCCGGGAGGGAGGGGGATGTGTGAGGACAGAGGTGTGAGAAGTGAATTGAACACGATCGAGAGCCCTGTTAACAAAGGAAGGTGGTGGGGCCAGGTTAAGGAAAAGACAGACATGCCAGGGGGGCTATTTTCGAAGACGCCAGCATCAGAACAGAGGCAATGGAGGCGGAGAAAGTGGGAGAATGAGATGCAGTCTTTACAGGAAGCAGGGTATGAGGATCTGTACACAACCCTCGTGTTGGGGAACGGAGGTGCAGAGAGATTGGACATCCATTGTGAAGATTAAGCGGGTAGGGCCAGGGAAATGGACCTTTTTTTTTGACAGACGGCACCAGAGGAACCAGGAATCATATAATCCCCACAGTGCAGAAGGAGGTCATTCGGCCCATTAAGACTGTACCAAACCTCTGAAAGAGTACCTCAACCAAGCTCACTCCCCCGCCTATCTCATTAACCCCTTAATCTAACCTACACATCTTTTTGGACACTACGGAGTAATTTAGCATGGCAAATCCACCTAACCTGCACATCTTTGGGCTATGGGAGGCAACCGGAGACCCGGAGGAAACCCACACAGACAGGGAGAGAAAGTGCAGTCTGCACACAGACAGTCACCCAAGGTAGGAATTGATGCGGGGACCCTGCTGCTGTGAGGCAGCAGTGCAAACCACTGTGTCACTGTGACACCACTGTCTTTGGGAAGGGGCAGAACAGGGTAAAGCGAATGGAATCAAGATGGGAAGAAATGATCTTGGTGGGGCTGGAACAGGCCGAAATAATGGGTGCACTGAGACTTTCCTGTTTGTGGATTTTGGGACGGAGGTAGAAGCGGGAGGTTGATGCAGGATGTGTGGGATTGTGGGACTCTGATCTCTGAGACTGTGGACAGAAGATATCCAGAGTCAACAAGGTCAGTGAAAGACCTGGAAACAACATCATGATGTTTGGTGGTGTGCTGCTGGTCCAGGGGGAGGTACCAGGATGGGCCTGAGAGCTGACGGTCAGCCTCTGTGAGGAAGAGGTCAGGACACCAGACAATAATGACACCACCCTTGTGAGCAGCTTAGATCACCAGGCCAGGGTTGGATATTCGAGAGAGGATTGGAGCAAGTTTAGAGTGAGTCAGGATAGAGTTGGTGAGAGGCACAGGGAAATTGAGACGGTCGATGTCGCACTGACAGATCTCAATGAAAAGATCAAGAGCTGATAGGAGGCCAGAGGGTGGGGTCCAGGTAGAGGGAGATCACTGGAGGCGGATGGATTTCACAACAAATATTCATAAAATAGACAGTGAGAAACAGCAGAGACAATATTATCTATTCACTGATCACCATCAGAATAATTACCAAAGAATTGAAAAGCAGAAGTCGGTCTCTGTTACTCTTGAATTTAGAACAGAATATAATCACATCTTCCAGTCACAATGTCAACAGTTGGAAGCATTGAATTAGAAGTCTGAGTTAAAAGAAATCCAGTAACACAGAGTATACTAAATAGCCGGCACATATTCCAAAGTCAACATTCTTCCTGACACATTTCATCCAATTATTTCAATAACTACCAGAAATAATAGATCTGAGTAGTATGATGGATGTTAAACAATTTGATTTTCTAAAGGCCGTCAGTAAGATCCGACATAACAGACTGATGGGTAATCTCAGAGCCAGTGGAGTTAGGGGACACAGCAGCAGGATGGACACATGCTGGCGACACACACAGAAAACAGCGAGAGGAGTTAAAGGGATTTAGGCTGATTGGTGGAAGGTGGGAAGTGGTGTTCCACAAGGATCAGCACTGGGATCACTCTCCTTCACCATTCCCATCAACAGTATGGGATCGGGAAGCAGAATGATAATTACACAATTTACAGACAAAATCAAATTGAGAGTGATAGTGAATACAGAGGCAGAATACAACTCATTACAGGCACACACCATCATTAATTATGAATTTGCAAAGTGGGTATTTCGATGGGACATTAATGTCCCGACAGATCAGTGTCCGCTGCTGCATTTTGTTCAGAACAATAAGTCCCCCAATCGCTCCTTGGAAAACAAGTGTGTGAATGGACTGGAGGGGTTTCTGGCTGCAGGTGAATAGATTCACAAATCGTGTGAAGCAGAAAGACAGTTTAAAAACACCCATAAAAATTGATCAAACTTGTGAGTTCATTTCAGGATGAATAGGAATGAGAAAATATCACAAAACCTCGTGGAATACTGCACTGCTGTGGGTTTTATGAAACATTAGAGTGTGGGTGATATCTGTTCCTGTTAGAGTAGATCAATAGAAAACAGAGATAGAGACATTGCACTTCATACAATAAATATCAAACATCTTCAAAACACAGCCAAACTCTTCCTGTTTTCAACCTATTCCAAAGTTAAAACACACAGAGAGAACTCCACAGAATGGAGCGACCCCTCCCCAATAAAATACATCATTTCAAAATAGAACCAACTAATTTCAGTCCAGTTACTGACCCACACACAATACAATTCCACACGGACACATAGTCCCAGTAATAGATAGATAATTGGATCAGATATTCCACTCTGGTGAGAGACCCACAGTCAGTACAATTCTACACTGACAGACATTTCCAGTAATCCTTCTTCACTGCTGTCAGATATTCCACACTGGTGTGGGACCCACAGTCAGTACAATTCTACACTGACAGATACTTCCAGTAATCCTTGTTCACCGCTGTCAGATATTCCACTCTGGTTAGTGATCCACACTCAGTACAATTCCACACTGACAGATACTTCCAGTAATCCTTGTTCACCGCTGTCAGATATTCCACTCTGGATAGTGACCCACAGTCAGTACAATTCTACACTGACAGATACCCACACTCAGTGTGATTTAATTCTTTCTCCTCCTAAACCTCCCTTCAGAGAGATTGCCTTTATTGTGATCCAATCTAACATTATACAAAATTCCACTCAACATAATAACTTCCCCGGTCAGAGATCCAGTGAGTTACAAACAGAGGTTTATTGTGAGTTGATGAAAGGGATTCAAACCATTGACATGCTTAAAGACATTTGACAATTATATCGTTGACCAGGTGTCGATATAACAGTGAGCACGAGATCAGGATCAGGTATTTTCAGTCGCAGTTTAAAATCAGAGAGCCGCTCACACACAGATTTACACCAATTCAATGGTGATGGTCACTTACCAGGAACACCAACAATAGCCAGGATTGGGTAGAATACTTTCTCAACCTGATTAACTGGAAAATGCATTTTCAGTGTGAAGTGATGTGTCCCTTCCTGCGATTGGCAATTTCTCTATCTAAAACTCTGAGGTTAAATATTCTCCAAGCTTTTAATTAATACCCTGTGGAACCGCCTCAGGGAAATTGAGGTTGTGACATCGTTTAACTTATTTTTCAAGATGTGAACAAACAGATTACGATATTGTGTTCAGTGAAAGAAAATATTATTTTTCTGAGTGAGTGACCTCTTTGCAAACACCGGACGGTGTTGATCACATTGTTCAACTAACATTAACAGAAAGGATGCCGTCCACTCAGACACCATCAGTCCCATCTCTACATCTCAGATTGTTTCAGAGATATCCCTCACTCCACTGTAACCATTCAGTGATTCAGTTCCAATTGTCAGTGTGTTTCTCTGGGTGGTTCCACTGCACTCTGGGGTGTAGCTGCCTATGTAACTGTGACCATTCAGTGATCCAGCTCCAATTGTCAGTGTGTTTCTCTGGGTGGGTCCACTGCACTCTGGGATGTAGCTGCCTCTGTAACTGTGACCATTCAGTGATTCAGTTGCAATTGTCAGTGTGTTTCTCTGGGTGATTCCACTGCACTCTGGGGTGTAGCTGCCTCTGTAACTGTGACCATTCAATGATTCAGTTCCAATTGTCAGTGTGTTTTTCTGGGTGGTTATACTGCACTCTAGGGTGTAGCTGCCTCTGTAACTCTGCCCATTCAGTGATTCAGTTCCAATTGTCAGTGTGTTTCTCTGGGTGGTTCCACTGCACTCTGGGATGTAGCTGCCTCTGTAACTGTGACCATTCAGTGATTCAGTTCCAATTGTCAGTGTGTTTCTCTGGGTGGTCCCACTGCACTCTGGGGTGTAGCTGCCTCTGTAACTGTGACCGTTCAGAGATTCAGTTCCAATTGTCAGTGTGTTTCTCTGGGTGGGTCGAATGCACTCTGGGGTGTAGCTGTCTCTGTAACTGTGACCATTCAGTGATTCAGTTCCAATTGTCAGTGTGCTTCTCTGGGTGGGTCCCCTGCACTCTGGTCTGTAGCTGCCCCTGTAACTGTGACCATTCAGTGATTCAGTTCCAATTGTCAGTGTGTTTCTCTGGGTGGTTCCACTGCACTCTGGGGTGTAGCTGCCTCTGTAACTGTGACCATTCAGTGATTCAGTTCCAATTGTCAGTGTGTTTCTCTGGGTGGTTCCACTGCACTCTAGGGTGTACCTGTCTCTGTAACTGTGACCACTCGGTGATTCAGTTCCAATTGTCCGTGTGTTTCTCTGGGTGGTTCCACTGCACTCTGGTGTGTAGCTGTCTCTGTAACTGTGACCATTCAGTGATTCAGTTCCAATTGTCAGTGTGTTTCTCTGGATGGGTCCACTGCACTCTGGGGTGTAGCTGTCTCTGTAACTGTGACCATTCAGTGATTCAGTTCCAATTGTCAGTGTGTTTCTCTGGGTGGGTCCACTGCACTCTGGGGTGTAGCTGCCTCTGTAACTGTGACCATTCAGTGATTCAGTTCCAATTGTCAGTGTGTTTCTCTGGGTGGTTCCACTGCACTCTGGGGTGTAGTTGTCTCTGTGACGGTGACCATTCAGTGATTCAGTTCCAAATGTCAGTGTGTTTGTCTGGGTGGTTCCACTGCACTCTGGGGTGTAGCTGCCTCTGTAACTGTGACCATTCAGTGATTCAGTTCCAATTGTCAGTGTGTTTCTCTGGATGGGTCCACTGCACTCTGGGCTGTAGCTGCCCCTGTAACTGTGACCATTCAGTGATTCAGTTCCAATTGTCAGTGTGTTTCTCTGGGTGGGTCCACTGCACTCTGGGGTGTAGCTGTCTCTGTAACTGTGACCATTCAGTGATTCAGTTCCAATTGTCAGTGTGTTTCTCTGGGTGGGTCCACTGCACTCTGGGGTGTAGCTGTCTCTGTAACTGTGACCATTCAGTGATTCAGTTCCAATTGTCAGTGTGTTTGTCTGGGTGGGTCCACTGCACCCTGGGGTGTATATGCCTCTGTAACTGTGACCATTCAGTGATTCTGTTCCAAGTGTCCGTGTGTTTCTCTGGGTGTGTCCCCTGCACTCTGGGGTGTAGCTGTCTCTGGAACTGTGACCATTCAGTGATTCTGTTCCAATTGTCCGTGTGTTTCTCTGGGTGGTTACACTGCACTCTGGGGTGTAGCTGCCTCTGTAACTGTGACCATTCAGTGATTCTGTTCCAATTGTCAGTGTGTTTCTCTGGGTGGTTCCACTGCACTCTGGGGTGTAGTTGTCTCTGTGACGGTGACCATTCAGTGATTCAGTTCCAATTGTCAGTGTGTTTCTCTGGGTGGTTCCACTGCACCCTGGGTGCAGCTGTCTCTGTAACTGTGACCATTCAGTGATTCAGTTCCAATTGTCAGTGTGTTTCTCTGGGTGGTTCCACTGCGCTCTGGGGTGTAGCTGCCTCTGTAACTGTGACCATTCAGTCATTCAGTTCCAATTGTCAGTGTGTTTCTCTGGGTGGTTCCACTGCACTCTGGGGTGTAGCTGTCTCTGTAACTGTGACCATTCAGAGATTCAGTTCCAATTGTCAGTGTGTTTCTCTGGGTGGTTCCACAGCACTCTGGGGTGCAGCTGCCTCTGTAACTGTGACCATTCAGTGATTCAGTTCCAATTGTCAGTGTGTTTCTCTGGGTGGGTCCACTGCACTCTGGGGTGTAGCTGTCTCTGTAACTGTGACCATTCCTTTATTTTATTTCAGTAGTTTCCGTTTGAGCATAAGTAGAACATTTCAATGTCTCCAAAATCTGGAACTATTTAAAGTGCAAAGTATGTGATCCCATATCTAAATCTGATTCAGCCCCTCAAACTAAGAAACTATTTAGAATCATTGGGACCTCAGAAAACTCAGAGGCTGCGGCAGCAACAAACTCATCACCTCAGAGAGCAGCATTAATACATAGTCAGCAGTGAAAACTAGTACCCCGTCTCTAACTGACACCGGCCTCCATCTGATACACACACTTCAACTGGGAGAGAGGCAGGGTGAGATGTGGAGGAAGAGAGAACTGGTGTGTTAGATGTGCTGATAGAAGACAGGGTGAGAGAGAAAGAGGGTGTGAGGAGAGATCTTGGGAGAGAAAGAGGGTGGAGAAATAAAGGATAAAACGGGAGAAAGAGGTGGATTGTCTGAGAGAAAGGGAAGCAGAGAGTGGCGAGGATGAGTGGCTGAGGGAGGCAGATTGGGTGAGAAGGATGGTGTATTAAATACTCACATAATCTTAGACATAAGTACAGGAGAGAGCGACTGAGTGACTGAGGGAGCGGGAGAGGGAACGATAGTGAGGGAAAGTGTGAGAGAGGGAAAGAGAGTGAGAGAAAGTGTGATAGAGGGAAAGAGTGTGAGAGAAAGTGTGAGAGAGGGAAAGAGTGTGAGAGAAAGTGTGATAGAGGGAAAGAGTATGAGCGAAAGTGTGAGAGAGGGAAAGAGTGTGAGAGAAAGTGTGAGAGAGGGAAAGAGAGTGAGAGAAAGTGTGATAGAGGGAAACAGTGTGAGAGAAAGTGTGAGAGAGGGAAAGAGTGTGAGAGAAAGTGTGATAGAGGGAAAGAGTGTGAGAGAAAGTGTGAGAGAGGGAAAGAGTGTGAGAGAAAGTGTGAGAGAGGGAAAGTGTGAGAGACGGAAAGTGTGAGAGAGGGAAAGGGTATGAGTGAAAGTGTGAGAGAGGGAAAGAGTTGAAGACAAAGTGTGAGAGAGTGAAATAGAGTCAGAGACATTGTGAGAGAGGGAAAGAGAGTGAGAAAAAGTGTGAGAGAGGGAAAGCGTGAGAGAGGGAAAGAATGTGAGAGAACGTGTGAGAGAGAGAAAGAGTGTGAGATAAATTGTGCGAGAGGGAAAGAGAGTGAGAGAAATTGTGAGAGAGGGAATGAGAGTGAGAAAAAGTGTGAGAGGGGGAAAGTGTGAGAGAGGGAACGATTGTGAGAGAAATTGTGAGAGAGAGAAAGAGAGTGAGAGAAATTGTGAGAGAGGGAAAGAGAGTGAGAAAAACTGTGAGAGAGGGAAAGAGAATGAGAGAAAGTGTGAGAGAGGGAAAGTGTGTGAGAGAAAGTGTGAGAGAGGGATAGAGAGTGAGAGGCAGTGTGAGAGAGGGAAAGAGTGTTAGAGAAATTGTGAGAGAGGGATAGAGAGTGAGAGAAAGTGTGAGAGAGGGACAAAGTGTGAGAGAGAGAAAGAGTGTGAGAGAAAGTGTCATTGAGGGAGTTTTGTGAGAGGGAGGGAGGCATGGAGGGAGAGAGATATAGGGATGGAGAGAGAGAGGGACAGAGTGTGAAAGTGTCTAACGGATATGTGAGAGAGGGAGGGAGGGAGGCATGATGCAGAGAGAGAGAGTGGGAGAGTGAGAGAGAGGGACAGAATGTGAGAGAGGGGTAAGTGTGAGACAAGGGAAATCTGCTAGAGAGAGTGCGAGAGTGGGAGTGAGTATCAATGAAGAAGAAAGTATGTGAGAGGCAGGAATTTGAGAGAGGGAGTGTGAGAGATGGAGGGATTGTGAGAGATGGAGGGTGAGAGAGGGAGAGAGTGTGAGGAAGGGAGAGTGAGTGAGACAGGTAGAATGTGTTAGACAGGGAGAGAGTGTGAGAGAGGGAGATAGTCTGGGAGGGAGACAAAGTGGGAGACAGTGGGAGATAGGGAGGGTGACTGAGGTAGAGAATGTGTCAGAGGGAGAGAAAGTGAGGGGGAGAGTGTGAGAGAGGGTGAGAGTGATCGAGAGGGAGGGAGTACAAAAGAGAGAATGCGAAAGGGGAGAGGGGGAGAGAGTGTGAGAGAGGGAGAAAGTATGAGAGAAGGAGGGTGAGAGAGTGAGAGAGTGTGAGAGAGTGAGGCACTGCGAGAGAGGGAGGGAGTGTGAGAGGGGGACAGAATGTGATAGAGGGAGAGAGTGTCAGAGAGGGAGACAGTGTGAGAGAGGGAGAGAGTGTCAGAGAGGGAGACAGTGTGGGAGAGGGAGAGAGTGTCAGAGTGGGTGACAGTGTGGGAGAGGGAGAGAGTGTGAGAGAGGGAGAGAGTGAGACACTGTGAGAGAGGAAGGGAGTGTGTGAGAGAGAGAGAGTGAGAGAGTGAGATAGGGAGACAGTGTGAGAGAGGGAGAGAGTGTGAGAGTGGGAGAGAGTGTGGGAGAGGGAGAGAGTGTCAGAGAGGGAGACAGTATGAGAGAGGGAGACAGTGTGGGGGAGGGAGACAGTGTGGGAGAGGGAGAGAGTGTGAGAGAGGGCGACAGTGTGAGAGAGGGAGACAGTGTGGGAGAGGGAGAGAGTGTGAGAGAGGGAGACAGTCTGGGAGAGAGAGAGATTGTGAGAGAGGGAGACAGTGTGAGAGTGGGAGGCAGTGTGGGAGAAGGAGAGAGTGTGAGAGTGGGAGGCAGTGTGGGAGAGGGAGGGAGTGTGAGAGAGGGAGACAGTGTGAGAGTGGGAGAGAGTGGGAGAGTGGGTGACAGTGTGGGAGAGGGAGGGAGTGTGAGAGAGGGAGACAGTGTGAGAGTGGGAGAGAGTGTGAGAGTGGGTGACAGTGTGGGAGAGGGAGAGAGTGTGAGAGTGGGAGGCAGTGTGGGAGAGGGAGAGAGTGTGAGAGTGGGAGACAGTGTGGGAGAGGGAGAGAGTGTGAGAGTGGGTGACTGTGGGAGAGGGAGAGAGTGTGAGAGAGGGAGACAGTGTGAGAGTGGGTGACAGTGTGGGAGAGGGAGAGAGTGTGAGAGAGGGAGACAGTGTGAGAGAGCGAGACAGTGTGAGAGAGGGAGAGAGTGTGAGAGAGGGAGACAGTATGAGAGTGGGAGACAGTGCGAGAGTGGGTGACAGTGTGGGAGAGGGAGAGAGTGTGAGAGAGGGAGACAGTCTGGGAGAGAGAGAGATTGTGAGAGAGGGAGACAGTGTGAGAGTGGGAGGCAATGTGGGAGAGGGAGAGAGTGTGAGAGTGGGAGGCAGTGTGGGAGAGGGAGGGAGTGTGAGAGAGGGAGACAGTGTGAGAGTGGGAGAGAGTGTGAGAGTGGGTGACAGTGTGGGAGAGGGAGGGAGTGTGAGAGAGGGAGACAGTGTGAGAGTGGGAGAGAGTGTGAGAGTGGGTGACAGTGTGGGAGAGGGAGAGAGTGTGAGAGTGGGAGGCAGTGTGGGAGAGGGAGAGAGTGTGAGAGTGGGAGACAGTGTGGGAGAGGGAGAGAGTGTGAGAGTGGGTGACAGTGTGGGAGAGGGAGAGAGTGTGAGAGAGGGAGACAGTGTGAGAGTGGGTGACAGTGTGGGAGAGGGAGAGAGTGTGAGAGAGGGAGACAGTGTGAGAGAGCGAGACAGTGTGAGAGAGGGAGAGAGTGTGAGAGAGGGAGACAGTATGAGAGTGGGAGACAGTGCGAGAGTGGGTGACAGTGTGGGAGAGGGAGAGAGTGTGAGAGAGGGAGAGAGTGAGACACTGTGAGAGAGGAAGGGAGTGTGTGAGAGAGAGAGAGAGTGAGAGAGGGAGACAGTGTGGGAGAGCGAGAGGGAGAGAGTGGGAGGCAGTGTGGGAGAGGGAGAGAGTGTGAGAGTGGGAGGCAGTGTGGGAGAGGGAGAAAGTGTGAGAGTGGGAGGCAGTGTGGGAGAGGGAGTCAGTGTGAGAGTGGGTGACAGTGTGGGAGAGGGAGAGAGTGTGAGAGTGGGAGGCAGTGTGGGAGAGGGAGAGAGTGTGAGAGTGGGTTGCAGTGTGGGAGAGGGAGAAAGTGTGAGAGTGGGAGGCAGTGTGGGAGAGGGAGACAGTGTGAGAGTGGGTGACAGTGTGGGAGAGGGAGAGAGTGTGGGAGAGGGAGGCAGTGTGGGAGAGGGAGAGAGTGTGAGAGAGGGAGACAGTGTGAGAGTGGGTGACAGTGTGGGAGAGGGAGAGAGTGTGAGAGAGGGAGAGAGTGAGACACTGTGAGTGAGGAAGGGAGTGTGTGAGAGAGAGAGAGAGAGTGAGAGAGGGAGACAGTGTGGGAGAGGGAGAGAGTGTGAGAGTGGGAGGCAGCGTGGGAGAGGGAGAGAGTGTGAGAGTGGGAGGCAGCGTGGGAGAGGGAGAGAGTGTGAGAGTGGGAGGCAGCGTGGGAGAGGGAGAGAGAGTGAGAGTGGGTGGCAGTGTGGGAGAGAGGGAGAGAGTGTGAGAGTGGGTGACAGTGTGGGAGAGGGAGAGAGTGTGAGAGTGGGAGGCAGCGTGGGAGAGGGAGAGAGTGTGAGAGTGGGAGGCAGTGTGGGAAAGGGAGAGAGTGTGAGAGTGGGTGACAGTGTGGGAGAGGGAGAGAGTGTGAGAGAAGGAGAGAGTGAGACACTGTGAGAGAGGAAGGGAGTGTGTGAGAGAGAGAGAGAGTGAGAGAGGGAGACAGTGTGGGAGAGGGAGAGAGTGTGAGAGAGGGAGGGATTGTTGAGAGGGAGAGAGTGTGATAGAGGGAGAGAGTGTGAGCGAGGGAGGGAGTGTGAGAGAGGGAGAGACTGTGAGAGTGAGTGACAGTGTGGGAGAGGGAGAGAGTGGGAGAGTGGGAGGAATTGTTGAGAGGGAGAGAGTGTTAGAGAGCGAGAGAGTGTGAGAGTGGGAGACAGTGTGGGAGAGGGAGAGAGTGTGAGAGAGGGAGGGATTGTTGAGAGGGAGAGAGTGTGAGCGAGGGAGAGAGTGTGAAAGTGGGTGACAGTGTGGGAGAAGGCGACAGTGTGAGAGAGGGAGACAGTGTGGGAGAGGGAGAGAGTGTGAGAGTGGGTGACAGTGTGGGAGAGGGAGAGAGTGTGAGAGTGGGAGGGATTGTTGAGAGGGAGAGAGTGTGAGCGAGGGAGAGAGTGTGAGAGAGGGATAGTGTGAGAGAGTGAGGGTGAGGGAGGGAGAGAGTGCAAGGGAGAGCTGGAGTGTGAGGGAGTGCTCTTGGAGATTATAAAGAACAAAGAACAAAGAAATGTACAGCACAGGAACAGGCCCTTCGGCCCTCCAAGCCCGTGCCGACCATGTTGCCCGACTAAACTACAATCTTCTACACTTGCAGGGTACGTATCCCTCTATTCCCATCCTATTCATGTATTTGTCAAGATGCCCCTTAAATGTCACTATCGTAAAGATATGTGGAACTGGGTATCAGGGGGAAACACAATCCGGATTCATACATTTGCTGAGGAAACAAACTTGTTCCTAAATTATAAAATCAGATCAGAAGTAAATGTCCTCCATGCAGTATTGCACCATTTAAGTTGTGAATAACTGACAGAGTGTGATAGGTCAGTTATTGTGCAGAGCTGGAATAGAACTTGTCTTTCCCCAGTCAGAGGCCAGAAAGCAAACACGTGGCACAGCCGCTTTTAAAAATAATTGTAAAGCAACCTGAAAAAAGATAGACCTCCCTCTAATGATTAAATGTGCGTCTGCTTTTATTGGGAGCAACACAGATGTTTTCAATATTAAAGCACAGACAGCGCCCAGGGTCAGACAGATTGGAACTTACAATGAAGTTGATGCTGTGAAGTAAGCAGTGAGCTAAAGCGGGCGCTGGGTTCACACATGGACACGGTGAATAGAAAGGATTATAGTGAGAATACTCGCGGTGCTGGGGAACTTGGAGGGAACCTGCAGGTGTTGGTCCCATCGTCTCACAGCCAGTCCACATCCAAAGCCTTTAAAATGCGTGAAGTCCCGAAGGAGGACATTCATTCCTGGGGCTGGTTTAGCACACTGGGATAAATCGCTGGCTTTTAAAGCAGACCAAGGCAGGCCAGCAGCACGGTTCAATTCTCGTACCAGCCTCCCCGAACAGGCGCCGGAATGTGGCGACTAGGGGCTTTTCACAGTAACTTCATTTGAAGCCTACTTGTGACAATAAGCGATTTTCATTTTATTTCATTCCGTTTCATTTCATTCCGTTTGACCTCAGCAGCTCTGTAGATGAGCAGATGATTCAATCCCACCGCACTGCCCTTTCCCTGGAGACGTACATTTGATTTCTGTCACTCCTACCATTCCCTGTGAAACCACTGTTGCATCTGCCGGCACCAGTGTCCCAGGCCGTGCAGACCAGATCAGAACCACTCGCTGTGTGAATCGTTTAGAAGCAGTTTTCCCTTCGGGATGATTGGATCGGCTGGGGCTGGGTTATTGGGAATAAAAGACGATGATGTGAGATTCGTTCCACACATTTAAGATGATAAAGTTTTGGATAATCTGGATGTAAATGAATTGTTTCCATGAACAATATAAATATCTGTGGGAAAGATGTAACTGAAGTATATGATCGTGCAGCTACATTCATCAGGAGTAATGCAGAGCCGGAACTGATAACAAATGGCAACATGGGGAGACTACACGGTCACTCACACCTCCTCCACCATTCAATTTAATCACTGCTTAGCTTCTGCCTCAATGTCATTTCCCGCTTGTTCCTCACATCCTATCATTACCTCATTTTCTGTAAGAATAATGGAGGCAGACACCCAAAGCCATATTTCAAACCGAGTTGGACATTTACGGCCGTAAGACCATAAGACACAGGACCTGAACTTGGTCACTAGGCCCAGCGAGCCTGCTCCACCAGTCAATCATGGCTGATATGTTTCTCATCCTCATTCTCCTACCTTCTCACCTTCTCCCCATAACCCCTGATCTCCTCATTAACCAAGAACCTATCTGTCTCTGTCTTAAAGACACTCAGTGATTTGGCCTCCACAGCCTCTGTGACAGAGTCCCACCGATTCACCACCCTCGGGCTGAATAAATTCCTCCACATCTCTGTTTTAAAGGATCGTGCCTTTAGTCTGAGACAGTGTCCTCTGGTTCTAGTTTTTCATACAAGTGGAAACATCCTCTCCACATCCACTCTGTCCAGGCCTCACAGTATCCTGGAAGTTTCAATAAGATACCCCTCATCCTTCTTAACTCCAACGAGTACAGACCCAGAGTCCTCAACCATTCCTCATACGACAAGCTCTTCATTCCAGGGATCGATCTAGTGAACCTCCTCTGGACCCTTCCCAAGGGAAGCATGTCCTTCTTCAGATACGGGGCCCAAAACTGCTCACAATACTCCAAATGGGTCTGACCAGAGACTTATCCAGCCTCAGAAATACATCCCTGCTCTTGTACTCGCGCCCTCTCGACATGAATGCTAACATTGCAATTGCCTTCCTAACTGCCGACTGAACCTGCACGTTAACCGTAAGAGAATCGTGAACAAGGCCTCCCAAGTCCCTTTGTGCTTCTCATTTCCGAAGCATTTCCACTTTTAGAGAATAGTCAATTCCTCCATTCCTCCTTCCAAAGCGCATTACCTCACACTTTTCCATATTGTATTCCATCTTCCACTTGTTTGCACAATCCCCCAGCCTCTGAGTCCTTCTGCAGCGCCCCCCCTCCCTCCCCCCACCGCTTCCTCAATACTACCTGTCCCTCTACAGATCTTTGTGTCATCTGCAAACTTAGCAACAATGCCTTCAGTTCCTTCTTCCAGATCATTAATGTATATTGTGGAAAGTTGTGGTCCCAGCACAGACCCCTGAGGCACATGACGAGACACCGGCTGCCATCCTGAAAAAGACCCCTTTATCCCCACTCTCTGCCTCTGCCAGTCAGCCAATTCTTTTTCCATCCCAGGATCTTGCCCTGAACACCATGGGCTCTTAACCAATTTAACAGACTGGAATGCGGCACTGTGTCAAAGGCCTTCTGGAAATCTACATAACTCGCATCCACTGGTTCTCCTTTGTCTAACTTCCTTGTTACCTCCTCAAAGAACTCTAACAGATTTGTCAGACATGACCTCCCCTTGACGAAGCCGAGCTGACTCAGTCCTATTTTACCATGCACTTCCAAGTACTCCGCAATCTCATCTTTAATAATGGATCTAAAATCTTACCAATGACCGAAGTCAGGCTAACCGGCCGATAATTTCCCGTCTTCTGCCTCCCTCCCTTCTTAACCAGCGGTGCTACATTAGCCACTTTCCAGTCCTCTGGGAGCCTTTCTGCCTCCTGTGATTCCTGAAAGATCACCACCACTGCCTCCACAATCTCCTCAGCTATCTCTTTTAGAACCCTGGGATGTAGTCCATCCGTCCAGGTCATTCATCCACCTTCAGACCTTTCAGTTTCCCCAGAACCTTCTCCTTAGTGATGGCCACGGCCCTCCCCTCTGCCCCCTGGCTCTCCTGGAGCTCTGGCATCCCACTGGTGTCTTCCACCGTGAAGACTGATGCAAAGTAACTATACAGTTCGTCTGCCATTTCTTTGTTGCCTATTGTTACTTCTCCAGTCACATTTTCCAGTGGTCCAATGTCTTTTTTTGTCTCTCTCTTACCTTTTATATATTGAAAAGAACATCTCCCTATCTTCTTTTACATTACTAGCTAGCTTGTCCTCAAATTTCATCTGCTCCTCCTTTATTGCTGTTTCAGTTTTCCTCTGCTCACTATTAAAGGCTTCCCAATCTTCCGGCATCCCACTATTCCGCGCCACATTGTATGTTTTTTATTTTAATTTACTGCTCTCCTTGACTTCCCTCGTGAGCCATGGACTCCTTGTTCTCCCCTTGGCATGTTTCCTCCTCCTTGGGATGAAATTCTGTTGTTCCTCCCGAATAACCCCCAAAACTGCTGCCATTGCTGTTCCACTGTCTTCCCTGCTCGTCTCCTTTTCCAATCAACTCTGGCCAGCTCCTCCCATGCCTTTGTAGTTACCCCTATTTAATTGTAATACTGTTACATCTGACTCCAGCTTCTCCCTCTCAAACTGCAGGGTAAATTCTATCATATTGTGGTCACTGCTCCCTGAGGGTTCCTTCACCTTAAGTTCCCTAATCAAGTCTGCTTCATTACACATCACCAAATCCAGAATTGCCTGTTCCCCAGTCGGCTCTGTCACAGACTGCTCCAAAAAAACATCCCATTCCACAAATTCCATTTCTTGGGATCCACGATCAACCTGATTTTCCTGCATGTTGAAGTCCCCCATGATTATTGTAATATTTCCTTTTTTACATGCCTTTTCTATCTCCTGATTTATTTTTTGCTCCACCTCTTGATTACTGCTCCGAGTCCTGCAAATAAGTCCGATCAGAGTCTTTTTATCGATTCGATTCCTCAACTCTGTCCATAGGGAATCTCTGCCTTCTGATCCTATATCGCTCCTTGCTATCGATTTAACTTCATTCCTTCCTCACAATGGAGCCCCGCCTCCTTTACCCATCTGCCTGTCCTTTCGATAGAACACTTGCACATTTTGATCCCAGCCCTGATCACCTTGCAGCCACGTCTCTGTGATTCCAACAACATCGTACCAGCCAATTTCAATATGCGCAACATGCAAATTCACCTTGTTCCGTACACTGCGCACATTTAGGTCCACCACCCTCAATGCTGCATTGAGCACCTCCCTTCTCACCCTCGGCACCTTTTTTGCTCTGCCTGAGGGTGATGTTGTTCAGGTATTTGTGTTCTCCATTTCCCATTCAGTTATTACACCTGCTGAGCTACCTCTCTGGTTCCCACTCCCTTTCATATTAGTTTCAATTCTCCCAGGTGACACTAACAAGCCTCCCAGCGAGGATAGTGATGTCCCTCCAGTTTAGAAGCTGCCCGCCCTTCTTGTCCAGGTCCCACATTTCCCGGAATATCGCCCAATGGCCCAGAAATCTGAAACCCTCCCTCCTACACCACCAGTTTAGCCACGAGTTTAGCTGTACTATCCTCTTGTTTCTAGCCTCACTCTCACGTGGCACAGGGAGTAATCCTGAGATTCCAACCCGAGAGGTCCTGCTTTTTAGCTTACTGTCTAACTTCCTGAAATCCTTCTGCAGGGCCTCATCGCTCTTCCTGCCGATGTCGTTAGTACCGATGTGAACTAAGACCTCTGGCTGTTCACCCTCCCTCTTCAGGACGTCCTGTGTTCGTTCAGAGACAACCTTGACCCTGGCACCAGGCAGACAACATACCAACCTGGAGTCTCTTTCCTGTCCACAGAAGCGCCGATCTGTGCCCCTTTCTATAGAGTCCCTGTAACTATCGCTTTCCTGCACTTTACCCTCCCCTGCTGAGTAACAGAGCCAGCTGTGGTGCCACTGTTCTGGCTGCTGTTGTTTTCCCCTGAGATGCTATCCCCCAACTGTATCCAACACAGTATACCTATTAGAGAGGGGGCCAGCCACAGGGGATTCCAGCGCTGACTGCCTGCCCGTTCCAGCAGTCATCCACCGAACTATCTGCCTGCACCTTAGGTGTGACCACGCCTCCAGAACGTCTACCTATGATGCTTTCCGCCACCTGTATGCTCCTCAGTGCATCCAATTGCTGCTCGAACCGAACCACGCGGTCTGCGTGGAGCTGCCATTGGCTACACCTGCTGCAGACGCAGTTGACTGGAACACTGGAAGCGTCACGGTTCTCCCACATCTCACAGTTAGAGCACTGCACCCTCTGAGTGACATTTATGCACTAGTTAATTCATTCAAAATAATCACTTAAATTATTATCAGATTAAGTTACAATTAACTATATGGTCCTGCGCTGGATTTTTACTGTAAATAAATGTTAAATTCTAATCCCTGCTCTCAGGTTTACTTACTCCTCTGCCCATTTAATGAATTAGTTACTGCAGTTGTATAGAACCTGAATTACATGAGTAACACATGAACAGAATGGGAATACAGGGATACGGACCACAGGAAGCGCAGAAGATTATAGGTCAGATGGGCAGCAAGTTCAGCACAGGCTTGAGGGCCGAAGGGCCAATATAGAATCATAGAATCATAGAAGTTTACAGCATGGAAACAGGCCCTTCGGCCCAACCAGTCCATGCCGCCCAGTTTTTACCATTAAGCTAGTCCCAGTTGCCCGCATTTGGCCCATAACCCTCTATACCCATCGTACCCATGTAACTATCTAAATGCTTTTTAAAAGACACAATTGTACCCGCCTCTACTACTACCTCTGGCAGCACATTCCAGACACTCACTACCCTCTGAGTGAAGAAATTACCCTTCTGAATCTCTCCCTGCTCACCTTAAACCTATGCCCTCTAGTTTTAGACTCCCCTACCTTTGGGAAAAGATGTTGACTATCTACCTTATCTATGCCCCTCATTATTTTATAGACCTCTATAAGATCACCCCTAAGCCTCCTACGCTCCAGGGAAAAAAGTCCCAGTCTATCCAGCCTCTCCTTATAACTCAAACCATCAAGTCCCGGTAACATCCTAGTAAATCTTTTCTGCACTCTTTCTAGTTTAATAATATCCTTTCTATAATAGGGTGGCCAGAACTGCACACAGTATTCCAAGTGTGGCCGTACCAATGTCTTGTACAACTTCAACAAGACGTCCCAACTCCTGTATTCAATGTTCTGACCAATGAAACCAAACATGCCGAATGCCTTCTTTACCACCCTGTCCACCTGCGACTCCACCTTCAAGGAGCTATGAACCTGTACTCCTAGATCTCTTTGTTCTATAACTCTCCCCAACGCCATACCATTAACTGTGTAGGTCCTGGCCTGATTCGATCTGCCAAAATGCATCACCTCACATTTATCTAAATTAAACTCCATCTGCCATTCGTCGGCCCACTGGCCTAATTGATCAAGATCCCGTTGCAACCCTAGATAACTTTCTTCACTATCCACTGTGCTACCAATCTTGGTGTCATCTGCAAACTTACTAACCATGCCTCCTAAATTCTCATCCAAATCATTAATATAAATCACAAATAACAGTGGACCCAGCACCGATCCGTGAGGCACACCACTGGTCACAGGCCTCCAGTTTGAAAAACAACCCTCTACAACCACCCTCTGTCTTCTGTCGTCCAGCCAATTTTGAATCCAATTGGCAACCTCACCCTGGATCCCGTGAGCTTTCACATTCTGCAACAACTTACCATGCGGTACCTTGACAAAGGCTTTGCTAAAGTCCATGTAGACAACGTCTACTGCACTGCCCTCATCTACCTTCTTGGTCACCCCCTCAAAAAACTCAATCAAATTTGTGAGACATGATTTTCCACGCACAAAGCCATGCTGACTGCCCCGAATCAGTCCTTGCCTCTCTAAATGCTTGTAGATCCTGTCTCTCAGAATGCCTTCTAGCAACTTACCTACTACAGACGTTAGGCTCACCGGTCTGTAGTTCCAAGGCTTTTCCCTGCTGCCCTTCTTAAACAAGGGCACAACTTTCGCTACTCTCCAATCTTCAGGCACCTCAGCTGTGGCTGCTGATGATTCAAATATCTCTGTTAGGGGACCCCCAATTTCCTCCCTAGTCTCCCACAACATCCTGGGTTACATTTCATCAGGTCCCGGGGATTTATCTAACTTGATGCGCTTTAAGACTTCCAGCACCTCATCCTCTTTAATATGCACACTTCTCAAGACATCACTATTTATTTCCCTTAGTTTCCTAACATCCATGCCTTTCTCCACCGTGAATACCGATGAGAAATATTCATTCAGGATCTCACCCAACTCTTGTGGTTCTGCACATAGATGTCCTTGTTGATCCTTAAGAGGCCCTTCTCTGACCCTAGTTACTCTTTTTCCCTTTATGTATCTGTAGAAGCTCTTTGGATTCTCCTTTGCATTATTTGCCAAAGCAATTTCATGTCCCCTTTTTGCCCTCCTGATTTCCCTCTTAACTCTATTTCGACAATCTTTATACTCTTCAAGGGATCCACTTGATCCCAGTTGCTTATGTACGTCATATGCCTCCTTCTTCTTTTTGACCAGAGTCTCAATATCTCGAGTCATCCAGGGTTCCCTACTTCTACCAGCCTTGCCCTTCACTCTGAAGGGAATGTGCTTACCCTGAACCCTGGTTAACACATTTTTAAAAGCCTCCCATTTACCAGCCGTCCCTTTGCCTGCCAATAGTCTCTCCCAATCTACCTCTGAAAGTTCCTGTCTGATACCATCAAAATTGGCCTTGCCCCAATTAAGAATTGTAACTCTTGGGCCAGACCTATCATTCTCCATAGCTATCTTAAAACTAATGGAGTTATGGTCACTTGTCCCAAAGTGATCCCTCACTAACACTTCTGTCACTTGCCCTTCCTTATTTCCCAAGACGAGGTCAAGTTTTGCCCCCTCTCTAGTCGGGCCATCCACATACTGAATGAGAAATTCCTCCTGAATACACTCAACAAATTTCCCTCCATCCAAGCTCCTAATGCTATGGCTGTCCCAGTCAATGTTGGGAAAGTTAAAGTCCCCTACTATTACCACCCTATTTTTCTTGCAGCTATCTGTAATCTCCTTACATATTTGCTCCTCAATTTCCCGCTGACTATTTGGGGGCCTGTAGTACAGTCCTTTCAAGGTGATCTCTCCCTTCTTATTTTTCAGTTCCACCCATATAGATTCAGTGGGCGAACCCTCGGATATATCCGCTCTAAGTACTGCCGTGATGTTCTCCCTAATCAAAAACGCCACTCCCCCTCCTCTCTTATCTATGTTGTACTTTTATTTGTGCCTTGTTCTTTGTTCTAACTATTTGTATCAGGTATTGCTGAGTCCGGAGACCAAAATCGCAATCAATAGTCTATGTTACAAGTGTTTGTCTTGAACAACGAACACGAGGTAATGGGACTGAGAGACTGGAGGAGATAATCCCATACCTTCCGGGCCAGACAGCGGAAGAGAAGGCATCATGTGTTCAACTATTAATATGATAATAATAATCTTTATTAATAATAAAAATATGTATTGTCACAAGTAGTCCCACATTAACACTACAATGAAGTTACTGTGAAAATCCCCCAGTCGCCACACTCCGGCACCTGTTCGGATACACAGAGGGAGATTTTAGAATGTCCAACTCACCTCACAACAGGTCTTTCGGGACTTGTGGAAGGAAACCGGATCACCCGGAGGAAACCCACGCAGACACGGGGGGAACGTGCAGACGCCACACAGACAGTGACACAAGCCGGGAATCGAACCTGGGACCCCGGAGCTGTGAAGCCAGTGTGCTAACCACTGTGCTATCATGCCGGCCTTCAAATCAGGAATCCTGAAGAATTGGGAGAGTATCGGTATCACGGAGAGCTATGGATCTGCTGTGTAATACTGAGAAATAAATCACCAAGGCCATGGCAGGGTTTGATTCTCCTCCAATCCGCCAGCTCCAATCTTAACCATCGCATTAGACCTCGGCATCGATCAGTCCGTTAAACCTGGGGAACAGACTCTAGTTGAGAAATAATGAATGGAAACAATGGTTGATCACTCTCTTATTGTGAAACAGTCAGTATTTTCCCGAGGAGAAACACTAGAGGATACAGAAGGCAACCAAAAGGACCAGTCTCCCCAACAACACCAGCGGGAGTTTGTAGTTATCCAGTTCCAGCAGTCAGATAACCTCAATAATTTAAATAAATAAGTGACACAATATATAATTGTTTCTCAGCCCATTACTTCCCGGATTCCATTATTTAAATTGCTGGGACGTCTTCAGTAGAAACATGCAGAGAGATCACAATGTATTCCACCACATAGCAGTGATATGTCTAGTAACTAAATGAATTAAAACCTGAAAGATAATTTCTGGTACTCATAGACATTTCTAAATGCATATTATTGTGAAAAGCATGAAGGTTTCTAGACATATTCGCTAATCATTGGACGGAAAATAATTATGTTCCTGGCATGATGATTCGATAGAAAGATAATCACAGTTTAGTTAATTGTGAGCAGAAATGTGCATGTTCAGTTTATTGTGTTATTATAGGAAGGTCAGGAATTACTGACTCTATTTGAAAGAACAATCTTATTATGATTATTGTCTGAACAATATTAATTTACGCCTCTGATTACTAGAATAATCAATCCTTCAATAATCACTTTCAAAGTTGCAATTAAATGTTTTTCATTATTTACTGTGTTCAATGGACTGAAAACGAATGTGATGCTTTCTATCAATGTTGTGCAAACATGATGGTGAAATATATGTCATCCTGCCTTCCATCATTGGATTTCAGAGATCATAGAATTCACAGTGCAGAAGGAGGCCATTCGGCCCATCGAGTCTGCACCGGCTCTTGGAAAGAGCACCCTACCCAAGCCCACACCTCCACCCTATCCCCATAACCCAGCAACCCCATCCAACCTAAGAGCAATTTAACGTGTCCAATCCACCTAACCTGCACATCTGTGGGAGACAATCAGAGCACCCGGAGGAAACCCGTGCAGACACGGGGAGAACGTGCAGACTCCGCCCAGAGAGTGACCCAAGCGGGAATCGAACCTGGGACCCTGGCGCTGTGACTTCATAGTGGTAACCACTGTGCTACCGTGCTGCCCGAGTTGCTCAGTTTTCTTTGGTAGAAACAGGCAGAGAGAATTCTCACACTATTCAGTCATGGCACAACTATGATTAATGGAATTAAATCCTGAGATATAATTGCTCGTATCATGGACATGGGGAATATTTCCCAATACATATTATTGTGGGAAGTTAAAAGATTTATTCATACCGTTAGTGATCAATGGATTAATCAGTATCTTGCCATGATAATTCTCTTGGAAAATGATCATCGGTTTAATGTCCTGTACCCGGTTCTCCGTCCCGCCAGCCCCGTTATCCAGCGTGGCCCATCCACCGGCACAACGGGATTCTCCGTTCCCGCAGCCGATCAGTGAGGTTTCCCGTTGTGGCCACCCCACAGCGTGGGGAAACCCGCGGACATGGGGGCGCTGCCGGCGAAGGGGAGGATCCTGCCCAGGGAGAATCCCATTGTTTGGGATTGTGAGCTGAACAAATGCATTTTTTATTGATGCCTTTATTGTTGTGTGGTCAGGAATTACAGATTCTATTCCACTGATTAACAATCTCCATTTGATTGTGGTCTGACCAGTAATTAGAAACCGCCTGTGATTATTGCAATGAACAATCCTTTGACAATCACAGTGAAAGATGCAATGAAATGTTTTTAGTTATTTGCTGTGTTTAATGGACTGAAAACTAATTTGTTATTTTCTATCAATGTTGCACAAATAATAATTAGTTGTGTCATGCTTGTTGGACATTGACATAATGAGCTGTTCGCTGATTTAATTCAACCTCGCAATGAATGAATGAGATAATTGTTTATTGGACCAAACAATCAATTCAAGTTCACTCTGATTATTGGGATGAACGATGTTAACAGGTGGTTAATCTTCCACAGAAAATAATTAAATAATTCAAGTAAAAATCAGTAGACCCGTCAGAACTTCACCAGTTTAAATACATTTAATGTTGGGACATTCATTAAAATATCTGAGCCATTTTAACAAATAGTTCTTCCATATTCACTTTGATTATTGGGTGTAATGATTAAAAGTTAGTTACTCTAACTCTTGGACTGATGAAGAATTAGCTCTTCACTTTTATGCGGAATCCAAGCAGTATAAAATATATTGGCCCTCAGGACAATCCCAACGAAAGGACATTTGAAAAGGGACCTGCTGCAGTGACTGATGTTGTCTCCAAATCCCGCAGCCTACTCACCCCTCTCTGGGGTTGGGTGATATCTTGGCTTGGGCGATCTCTGCCGTTCGGTGATATCTGGCGTTGGGTGATCTCTGCCGTTCGGTGATATCTGGCGTTGGGTGATCTCTGGCGTTGGGTGATCTCTGGGTTTGGGTGATATCTGCGGTTGGGTGATATCTGGGGTTGGGTGATGTCTGGGGTTGGGTGATATCTGGGGTTGGGTGATGTCTGGGGTTGGGTGATAGCTGGGGTTGGGTGATATCTGGGGTTGGGTAGTATCTGGAGTTGGGTGATATCTGGGGTTGGGTGATATCTGGGGTTGGGTGATGTCTGGGGTTGGGTGATATCTGGGGCTGGGTGATATGGGGGGGGGTTGGGTGATCTCTGGGGGTTGGGTGATATCTTGGGTTGGGTGATATCTGGGGTTGGGTGATATCTGGGGCTGGGTGAAAGCTGGAGTTGGGTGATATCTGGGGTTGGGTGATCTCTGGGGCTGGGTGATCTCTGGGGTTGGGTGATATCTGGAGTTGGGTGATTCTGGGGTTGGGTAATATCTGGGGTTGGGTGATCTCTGGGGTTGGGTGATCTCTGGGGTTGGGTGACTTCTGGGGTTGGGTGATATCGGGGGTTGGGTGATATTTGGAGTTGGGTGATATGTGTAGTAGGGTGATATCGGGGGTTGGGTGGTATCTGGGGTTGGGTGCTATCCGGGGTTGGGTGATCTCTGGGGTTGGGTGATCTCTGGGGTTGGGTGATCTCTGGGGTTGGGTGATATCTGGGGTTGAGTGATCTCTTGGGTTGGGTGATCTCTGGGGTTGGGTGATATCTGAGGTTGAGTGATATCTGGGGTTGGGTCATCTCTGGCGTTGAGCCATATCTGGGGTTGGGTGAGACCTGGGGTTAGGTGATATCTGGGATTGGGTGATCTCAGGCGTTCTGTGATATCTGGGGTTGGTTGATATCTGGGGTGGGTGATATCTGGGGCTGTGTGATATCTGGGATTGGGTGACATCTGGTGTTGGGTGATATCTGGAGTTGGGTGATATCTGTGGTTGGGTGATATCTGGGGTTGGGTGATCTCTGGGGTTGGGTGATCTCTGGGGTTGGGTGATCTCGGTGGTTGGGTGATATCTGGGGTTGAGTGATCTTTGGGGTTCGGTGATATCGGGGGTTGTGTGATCTCTGGGGTTGACTGATATCTGGGGCTGGGTGATCTCTGGGGTTGGGTGATATCTGGGGCTGGGTGATATCTGGGGTTGGGTGATAGCTGGGGCTGGGTGATATCTGGGGTTGGGTGATATCTGGGGCTGGGTGATATCTGGGGTTGGGTGATATCTGGGGCTGGGTGATCTCTGGGGTTGGGTGATATCTGGGGCTGGGTGATATCTGGGGCTGGGTGATATCAGGGGTTGGTTGATATCTGGGGTTGGTTGATATCTGGGGTTGGGTGATCTCTGGGGCTGGGTGATATCTGGGATTGGGTGATATCGGGTGGGTGCTTCGGTGATATCCGTTGGGTGCTGATATCTGTTCTGCGGTAATGTTTGCCGGGGCATGAATTCAAGACTGGATTCATATCCGGGGGGGGGGGTGCTATAATAAAATTAATAATCCCTTGTCACAAGTATATTTCACTGATGTCACTGTGAAAAGCCCCTAGTCGCCATAGTCCGGCGCTTGTTGTGGAGGCCGGCACGGGAATTCATCCCGCGCTGCTGGCATTGTTCTGCATTGCAAGCCAGCTATTTAGCCCACTGTGCTAAACCAGCCCCTGTTGGGCTGTTTAGGATGGGGGTGGGGTGTCATCGGGCGGGATGATACCTGGCTGGGCGCATCAGGGGTTTGTTGGGCATTTCCGGTGGTTAATATCGAGGGTGGGACCATAGAGTAGAATCATAGCATCAACAGTGCACAAGGAGGTTATTCGGCCCATCAAGTCTGCACGAGCCCTTACAAGAGCGTCTCATCTAAGCTCCCACCTCTGCCCCATCCCCGTAACCCAGTAACCCCCCTGGGGATGTATCGGGGAGGGGGTGATGACGGGGAGGGGGAGATATCGGGGAGCGGGTGATATTGAGGAGGGGGTGATATCGGGGAGGGAGTAGTACTGGGGAGGGGGTGATATCGGGGAGGGGGTGATATCGGGGAGGGGGATAATCGAGGAAGGGGGTGATATCGGGGAGGGGGTGATATCGGGGAGGGGGTGATATCAGGGTGGGGGTGATATTGGGGAGGGGGTGATATTGGGGAGGGGGTGATATCGGGGAGGGGGTGATATCGGGGTGGGGGTGATATCGGGGAGGGGGTGATATCGGGGAGGGGATGATATCGGGGTTGGGTTGATATCGGGGTGGGGGTGATATCGGGGTGGGGGTGATATCGGGGAGGGGGTGATAACGGGGAGGGGATGATAACGGGGAGGGGATGATATCGGGGTTGGGTTGATATCGGGGAGGGGGTGATATCGGGGTGGGGGTGATATCGGGGAGGGGGTGATAACGGGGAGGGGATGATATCGGGGTTGGGTTGATATCGGGGTGGGGGGTGATATTGAGGATGGAGTGATATCGGGAGGGAGTGGTATTGGGGAGAGGGGTGATATCGGGGAAGGGGTGATATCGGGAGGAGGGGGTGATATCGGGGAGGGTGTGATATCGGGGAGTGGGTGATATCGGGGATGGGGTGATATCGGTGGGGGAGTGATATCGGGTAGGGGGTGATATCGGGGAGGGGGTGATATCGGGGAGGAGGTGATATCGGGGTGGGGGTGATATCGGGTTGGTGGTGATATCGGGGAGGGGATGACATCGGGGAGGGGGTGATATCGGGGAGGGGGTGATATCGGGGTGGGGGTGATATCAGGGAGGGGGTGATAACGGGGAGGGGATGATATCGGGGAGGGGGATGATATTGAGGATGGAGTGATATCGGGAGGGAGTGGTATTGGGGAGAGGGGTGATATCGGGGATGGGGTGATATCGGGAGGAGGGGGTGATATCGGGAGGAGGGGTGATATCGGGGAGGGGGTGATATCGGGGAGGGGGTGATATCGGGGTGGGGGTGATATCGTGGCGGGGGTGATATCGGGAAGGGTGTGATATCTGGCAGGGGGTGATATCGGGGAGGGGGTTATATCGGGGATGGGGTGATATCGGGGAGGGGGTTATATCTGGGAGGGGGTGATATCGGGGAGGGGGTGATATCTGGGAGGGGGTGATATCTGGGACGGGCTGTTATCGGGGAGGGAGTGATATCTGGGAGGGGGTGATATCTGGGACGGGCTGATATCGGGGAGGGGGTGATATCTGGGAGGGAGTGATATCTGGGACGGGCTGATGTCGGGGAGGGGGTGATATCGGGGAGGGAGTGATATCTGGGAGGGGGTGATATCTGGGACGGGCTGATATCGGTGAGGGGGTGATATCGGGGAGGGGGTGATATCGGGGAATGGGTGATATCGGGGAGGGTGTGATATCTGGGACTGGCTGATATCGGGGAGGGGGTGATATCTGGGAGGGGGTGATATCTGGGACGGGCTGATATCGGTGAGGGGGTGATATCGGGGAGGGGGTGATATCGGGGAATGGGTGATATCGGGGAGGGTGTGATATCTGGGACGGGCTGATATCGGGGAGGGGGTGATATCTGGGACGTGCTGATATCGGTGAGGGGGTGATATCGGGGAGGGGGTGATATCGGGGAATGGGTGATATCGGGGAGGGTGTGATATCTGGGACGGGCTGATATCGGGGAGGGGGTGATATCTGGGAGGGGGTGATATCTGGGACGGGCTGATATCGGGGAGGGGGTGACATCGGGGAGGGAGTGATATCGGGGAGGGGGTGATATCGGGGAGGGGGTGAAATCGGGGAGTGGGTGATATCGGGGAGGGGGTGATATCTGGGACGGGCTGATATCGGTGAGGGGGTGATATCGGGGAGGGGGTGATATCGGGGAGGGGGTGATATCGGGGAGTGGGTGATATCGGGGAGGGGGTGATATCGGGGTGGGGGTGATATCGGGGAGGGGGTGATTTCGGCGAGGGGGTGATATCGGGGAGGGGATGATATCGGGGAGGGGGTGATATCGGGGAGGGGGTGATATCGGGGAGTGGGTGATATCGGGGAAGGGGTGATATCGGGGAGGGGGTGATATCTGGGATGGGCTGATATCGGTGAGGGGGTGATATCGGGGAGGCTGTGATATCTGGGAGGGGGTGATATCGGGGAAGGGGTGATATCGGGGAGTGGGTGATATCGGGGAGGGGGTGATATCTGGGAGGGGGTGATATCTGCGAGAGGCTGATATCGGTGAGGGGGTGATATCGGGGAGGGGGTGATATCGGGGAGGGGGTGATATCGCGGAGGGGGTGATATCGGGGTGGGAGTGATATTGGTGTGGGGGTGATAACGGGGAGGGGTGATGTCCGGGGAGGGGGTGATATCCGTGGTGGAGTGATATCGGGGCGGGTGTGATATCGGGGAGTGGGTGATATCCGGGGTGGGCGGAGGGGCAGTGCTGCGGTGTCTATTGGGACACAACAATCCCGACGACCCAATGGGGCCAATGGGCAGCAGATGCCGCCACTGCGATTGTGCCACACCCATCCCAGCATGCCCTGCGTGCTGGCGTCAACCATCTTGTATTGCCATAAGAACATAAGAACATAAGAACTAGGAGCAGGAGGAGGCCATCTGGCCCCTCAAGCCTGCTCCACCCTTCAATGAGATCATGGCTGATCTTTTGTGGACTCAGCTCCACTTTCCGGCCCGAACACCATAAACCTGAATCCCTTTATTCTTCAAAAAACTATCTATCTTTATCTTAAAAACATTTAATGAATTAGCCTCTACTGCTTCACTGGGCAAGGAATTCCATAGATTCGCAACCCTTTGGGTGAAGAAGTTCCTCCTAAACTCTGTCCTCTATCTACTTCCCCTTATTTTGAGGCTATGCCCCCCTAGTTCTGCTTTCACCCGCCAGTGGAAACAACCTGCCCGCATCTATCCTATCTATTCCCTTCATAATCTTATATGTTTCTATAAGGTCCCCCCTCATCCTTCTAAATTCCAACGAGTACAGTCCCAGTCTACTCAACCTCTCCTCGTAATCCAACCCTGGGATTAACCGAGTGAATCTCCTCTGCACACCCTCCAGTGCCAGTACGTCCTTTCTCAATTAAGGAGACGAAAACTGAACACAATACTCCAGGTGTGGCCTCACTAATACCTTATACAATTGCAGCATAACCTCCCTAGTCTTAAACTCCATCCCTCTAGCAATGAAGGACAAAATTATATTTGCCTTCTTAATCACCTGTTGCACCTGTCAACCAACCTTTTGCGACTCATGCACTAGCACACCCAGGTCTCTCTGCACAGCAGCATGTTTTAATATTTGATCATTTAAATAATCATCCCTTTTGCTGTTATTCCTACCAAAATGGGTAACCTCACATTTGTCAACATTGTATTCCATCTGCCAGACCCTAGCCCATTCACTTAGCCTGTCCAAATCCCTCTGCAGACTTCCAGTATCCTCTGCACTTTTTGCTTTACCACTTATCTTAGTGTCGTCTGCAAACTTGGACACATTGCCCTTGGTCCCCAACTATAAATCATCTATGTAAATTGTGAACAGCTGTGGGCCCAACACTGATCCCTGAGGGACACCACTAGCTACTGATTGCCAACCAGAGAAACACCCATGAATTCCCACTCTTTGCTTTCTATTAATTAACCAATCCTCTATCCTTGCTACTATTTTCCCCTTAATGCCATGCATCTTTATCTTATGCAACAACCTTTTGTATGGCACCTTGTCAAAGGCTTTCTGGAAATCCAGAGATACCACATCCATTGGCTCCCCGTTATCTACCGCACTGGTCATGTCCTCAAAAAATTCCACTATATTAGTTAGGCACGACCTGCCCTTTATGAACCCATGCTGCGTCTGCCCAATGGGACACTTTCCATCCAGATGCCTCGCTATTTCTTCCTTGATGATAGATTCCAGCATCTTCCCTCCTACCGAAGTTAAGCTCACTGGCCTATAATTACCCGCTTTCTGCCTACCTCCTTTTTTAAACAGTGGTGTCACGTTTGCTAATTTCCAATCCGCCGGGACCACCCCAGAGTCTAGAGAATTTTGGTAAATTATCACACGTGCATTTTCAATTTCCCTAGCCATCTCTTTCAGCACTCTGGGATGCATTCCATCAGGGCCAGGAGACTTGTCTACCTTTAGCCCCATTAGCTTGCCCATCACTACCTCCTTGGTGATAACAATCCTCTCAAGGTCCTCACCTGTCATAGCCTCATTTCCATCAGTCACTGGCATGTTATTTGTGTCTTCCACTGTGAAGACCGACCCAAAAAACCTGTTCAGTTCCTCAGCCATTTCCTCATCTCCCATTATTAAATCTCCCTTCTCATCCTCTAAAGGACCAATATTTACCTTCGCCACTCTTTTTTGTTTTATGTATTTGTAGAAACTTTTGCTATCTGTTTTGATATTCTGAGCAAGTTTACTCTCATAATCTATCTTATTCTTCTTTGTAGCTTTTTTAGTAGCTTTCTGTTGCCCCCTCTTGTGTTGCCAGGGGAGACACCCGGCAGCCATCTTCTGTTGCCAGGGGGACGCCCGGCAGCCATCTTGTGTTGCCAGGGGAGACTCCCGGCGGCCATCTTGTGTTGCCAGGGGCATTTCCCTCAGCCATCTTGTGTTGCCAGGGGAGTCTCCCGGCAGCCATCTTGTGTTGCCAGGGGAGACTCCCGGTGGCCATCTTGTGTTGCCAGGGGAGTTTCCCTCAGCCATCTTGTGTTGCCAGAGGAGACGATGTCAGTCAGTGGGTGGCCCGCGCACTGCCTGCTGGGATAGTGACTCTCCCGCACATGCGCACGGACAGCTCTGTGTGAAGCCTCCATTGTCTGAAGCATTATTCCTGCCATAAGACCCAGAGTCCTCAACCGTTCCTCATACGACAAGCTCGCCTCCGCCTCCTGACTCCGGCTTCACTCTCGGTTCTCAAACACCCATTCCCCTTTCCTTGGAGGGTCAGCGGCCTCTGGCGGCAGCGGGACAGCGGCCTCTGGCGGCAGCGGGACAGCGGCCTCTGGCGGCGGGGGGACAGCGGCCTCTGGCGGCGGGGGGGACAGCGGCCTCTGGCGGCGGGGGGGGGGGGACAGCGGCCTCTGGCGGTGGGGGGGACAGCGGCCTCTGGCGGCGGGGGGGACAGCGGCCTCTGGGGGCGGGGGGAAAGCGGCCTCTGGCGGGGGGGGGACAGCGGCCTCTGGCGGGGGGGGACAGCGGCCTCTGGCGGCGGGGGGACAGCGGCCTCTGGCGGCGGGGGGACAGCGGCCTCTGGCGGCAGCGGGACAGCGGCCTCTGGCGGCAGGCGGAGAGCGGCCTCTGGCGGCGGGGGGACAGCAGCCTCTGGCGGCGGGGGGACAGCGGCCTCTGGCGGGGGGGGACAGCGGCCTCTGGCGGGGGGGGACAGCGGCCTCTGGCGGCGGGGGGACAGCGGCCTCTGGCGGCGGGGGGACAGCGGCCTCTGGCGGCAGCGGGACAGCGGCCTCTGGCGGCAGGCGGAGAGCGGCCTCGGGCGGCGGGGGGACAGCAGCCTCTGGCGGCGGGGGGACAGCGGCCTCTGGCGGCGGGGGGACAGCGGCCTCTGGCGGCGGGGGGGGGACAGTGGCCTTTGAGGGGGGGGGCAGCGGCCTCTGGCGGCGGGGGGTCAGCGGCCTCTCTCGGCGGGGGGTCAGCGGCCTCTGGCGGGAGGGGGACAGCGGCCTCTCTCGGCGGGAGGGGGACAGCAGCCTCTGGCAGCGGGGGGACAGCGCCCTCTGGCGCCGGGGGGACAGCGGCCCCTGGCGGCAGCGGGACAGCGGCCTCTGGCGCTGGGGAGACAGCGGCCTCTGGCGGCAGCGGTACAGCGGCCTCTGGCGCCGGGGGGACAGCGGCCTCTGGCGCTGGGGGGACAGCGGCCACTGGCACGGGGGGACAGCGGCCTCTGGCGGCGGGGTGGGGGACAGCGGCATGTTTGATGGGATCCATCCATCCATCCATTCATCCCTCCATCCCTCCATCCCTCCCTCCCTCCCTCCATCCCTCCATCCCTCCAACCCTCCATCCCTTCATCCATCCATTCATCCAGTCAGTCCTGGGAATGGTTGATGGGATCCATCCATCCATCCAGTCAGTCAGTCAGTCCTGGCAATGGTTGATGGGATCCATCCATCCATCCATCAATTCATCCAGTCAGTCAGTCCTGGGAATGGTTGATGGGATCCATCCATCCATCCATTCATCCATCCAGTCAGTCAGTCAGTCCTGGGAATGGTTGTTGGGATCCATCCATCCATCAATCCATCCATCCAGACAGTCAGTCAGTCCTGGGATTGGTTGATGGGATCCATCCATCCATCAATTCATCCAATCAGTCAGTCCTGGGAATGGTTGATGGGATCCATCCATCCATCCATCCATCCATTCATCCATCCAGTCAGTCAGTCAGTCCTGGGAATGGTTGATGGGATCCATCCACCCATCAATCCATCCATCCAGCCAGTCAGTCCTGGCAATGGTTGATGGGATCCATTCATCCATCCATCCATCAATTCATCCAGTCAGTCAGTCCTGGGAATGGTTGATGGGAACCATCCATCCATCCATCCAGTCAGTCAGTCAGTCCTGGGAATGGTTGATGGGATACATCCATCCATCCATCCATCCATCCATCCATCCAGTCAGTCAGTCAGTCTGTCCTGGGAATGGTAGATAGGATCCATCAATCCATCCATCCATCCATTCATCCATCCATTCATCCAGTCAGTCAGTCCTGGGAATTGTTGATGGGATCCATCCATCCATCCATCCATCCATTCATCCAGTCAGTCAGTCCTGGGAATGGTTGATGTGATACATCCATCATTCTATCCATCCATCCATCCCTCCATCCCTCCATCCCTCCATCCCCCCTCCCTCCCTCCCTCCCTCCATCCCTCCATCCCTCCAACCCTCCATCCCTCCATCCATCCATCCATCCATCCATCCAGTCAGTCAGTCAGCCAGTCCTGGGAATAGTTGATGTGATCCATCCATCCATCCATCCATTCACCCAGTCAGTCAGTCCTGGGAATAGTTGATGGGATCCATCCATCATTCTATCCATCCATCCATCCCTCCATCCCTCCATCCCTCCATCCCCCCTCCCTCCCTCCCTCCCTCCCTCCATCCCTCCATCCCTCCAACCCTCCATCCCTCCATCCATCCATCCATCCATCCATTCATCCAGTCAGTCAGTCCTGGAAATGGTTGATGGGATCCATCCATCCATCCATCCATCCATCCAGTCAGTCAGTCAGTCCTGGGAATGGTTGATGGGATCCATCCATCCATCCATCCAGTCAGTCAGTCAGTCCTGGGAATGGTTGATGGGATCCATCCATCCATCCATCCATCCATCCATTCATCCAGTCCTCGGAATGGTTGATGGCATCCATCCATTATTCCATCCATCCATCCATCCATCCATCCATTCATCCATCCATCCAGTCAGTCAGTAAGTCAGTGCGTCAGACCTGGGAATGGTGGATCGGATCCATCCATACATCCATCCATCCATCCATTCATCCAGTCAGTCAGTCCTGGGAATAGTTGATGGGATCCATCCATCCATGGGAATGGTTGATGGGATCCATTCAACCATCCATCCATTCACCCAGTCAGTCAGTCCTGGGAATAGTTGATGGGATCCATCCATCCATCCATCCATCCATCCATCCATCCATCCATTCATCCATCCATCCATCCATCCATCCATCCATCCATCCATCCATCCATCCATCCATCCATCCATCCATCCATCCATCCATCCATCCATCCATTCATCATCCATCCCTCCATCCCTCCATCCCTCCTTCCCTCCCTCCCTCCATCCCTCCATCCCTCCAACCCTCCATCCCTGCATCCATCCATCCATCCATTCAGTCTGTCAGTCGGTCGTGGGAATGGTTGATGGGATCCATCCATCCATCCATCCATCCATCAATTCATCCAGTCAGTCAGTCCTGGGAATGGTTGATGGGATCCATCCATCCATCCATCCAGTCAGTCAGTCAGTCCTGGGAATGGTTG